>NC_142416.1:7902500-8239000 GCF_059516105.1 Syngnathus floridae | reverse complement strand
GTAACGAGAGGCAGGTGGGAACAATCACACTGATCATGGGCACACAGGAGGGGAGGGGCGAGCACACAGACAGAAACCAAGACAACAGACACATAGTGGAGCAGTTGGGGACGTGACGTGACAGAACCCCCCCCCACAAGGGACGGCTCCCGACGTCCCAAAAAAAAAAAAAAAAACTAGGGGAACCAAACCGCACTCGGGCGGCGACTTGGGGAACCGAACCGCACTCGGGCGGCGACTTGGGGAACCGAACCGCACTCGGGCGGCGACTTGGGGAACCGAACCGCACTCGGGCGGCGACTTGGGGAACCGAACCGCACTCGGGCGGCGACTTGGGGAACCGAACCGCACCGCACTCGGGCGGCGACTTGTAAGTCTGTGCCGCGATCGGCGGCAACTCGGGAAGTCCGTACGGCAATTGGCGGCGACTCCGGAAGTCTGTACCGCGATCGGCGGCCACTCGCAAAGTCCGTACCGATGATCGGCGGCATTCGGAAGGCGGGGCTGTGCGCGGCGGCAACAGCCATCACGCGCCGCAGCAGTGGGAGTGGAGCCAGGGACGATCGTGGGTCCGACGCAGCTGGCTTGGATGCCTGCTGACGTTCGCGGGTCCGGCGACGCTGGGGTGGAGCCCGATGGCGGCCGTGAGTCTGATTACGCCGGGAGGCACTCCAACGGCAGCCGTGGGTCCGGCGTCGCGGCACCAGAGTCCGATCGTGGCCGCAAAGCCGCTGGCGCCAGAAGCAGTCCGATGGTGGCCACGGGTCCGGCGTTCCGGCAGCAGAGTCCCAACGATGCCGCGAAGCCCATGGCGCTGGAACATACACGGATTGGCGGTCGTGGATTGGGCATCGCAGCAGGATCTGATGGTGAAGGGGGGTCCAAGCGCTGGTCGCTGTTGTGGTCGGATCATTCTGTCACGGTCGGGTGTAGCATGGAGCAGGACGACCAAGTGCAGCTTGGACCAGGGTTTATTGAAGCAACTCAAAAGGAAAACTGACATGACTTAACAAACAATAACTTGACTTACTGACCGGGACGCGAAACAAGAAGACAGCAGGACATGACGGCATCAAGACAGAACGACAGCAACCAAAACCAAACCAAAACCAAACCAATGATCCGACAGGGAGTGAGGGGCAGACAGGACTTTTATACACGACAGGTAACGAGAGGCAGGTGGGAACAATCACACTGATCATGGGCACACAGGAGGGGAGGGGCGAGCACACAGACAGAAACCAAGACAACAGACACATAGTGGAGCAGTTGGGGACGAGACGTGACAATAATACTCCTGCAGTCATCTTAAATTTGTTCAATTTATCAATCCTTTCAATTTTTTATCCTGCAAATAAATCAAGTGAATAATGTGTTATTCAAACTTTAACGTTCATAAGTTATCGGCTCCAATGATGTTAGGATGAGTGTTAGATAAATTGTATATATATGTTATCATGCGTTCCCTAATGAGTACTTATTAATAAAATTATTGCACAGTATGCTTGCTGTTTCGCCTTGCAGACGTCCACCAGTCCACAACAAGTCAAACGATGCTGTCTGGAGCTTCCAGACCTTCTACACCTCTGGGAATCCAAGAAAGTTGCTGATAGCTCAATCCATTTCGTTGATGTCTGCACATGGCATTTTGTCCTTGCACTCCTTTCTCATGGCGTCCTGTCTGTGACTACTTGTTTCACATAGCATTTTCTGTTAGAAAAATTGTGTATATATGTTATCATGCGTTCTCTAATGAGTACTTATTCACAATGTTACTGTTCAGTATGCTTGCTGCTTTGCCTTGCTTATTCTTATCTTGTACAACAGAACAGAAGGATTACGGCTGGGTCAGGGGCGAGATGACAGTTGTGTCAAACAAGATGCTGCTGACAGCTCAGCGTCCACCAGAACAGATCGTGAAAACAACACGTCAAACGATGTGTCATGAACCTTCTGATCTTCGTTAAAGAACGTCACTTTCTCTTTTTATCTCTCGGAATACCGCTTAAACTGTTTTGCTGATATAGCCATATCTGCACGCAACACTTTGTGCGTTACTTTTTGTTTCTTTTCTTACGAGACGAAGCCACAATCTCTCCCCCCCCCCTTAAGGGCTAATCGTCTCACACTGTGGGTAGGGCATTTCCAAATAAAAAGAGCGAGGAGTGTAAAACAGATTTTTAGTGTAGTCAGATTGCTGTAAGCCTGAATGCACTCCTCGCGAGAAAAGACTCAATATTCTGCCTCACTGGTTTTGTCTGCTGATCCTTTTGCTGATTTTGAACCTGACATTTTCTCATGACGTCTTGTCTGTGACTACTTGTTTCACATAGCATTACTCTTTTTGTTTTGTTTCTCATGACGTCTTGTCTGTAAGTACTCGTTTCACATAGCATTTTGTCCTTGCGCTCTTTTTTGTTTCTCATGAGACTAAGCCATGCTTTCCCCCCCACCTGTCAGGGGCTAGTCTCACATTGTGGGTAGGGCATTCCAAATAAAAAGAGCGAGGGGTGTGACAGATCTTTAGTGTATTCAGATTGCTGTAAGTCTGGATGCACTCCTCGCGAGAAAAGACTCAACATTCTGCCTCACTGGTTTTGTCTGCTGATCCTTTTGCTGATTTTGAACCTGACAATGAGACAATCAGAGATCACAACGAAAAATATAGCAAGGACTTGTGATCTCACCAGAAAGATGAGTCGGCATCGAGTATTTGTCTCTGGCCCCCTGCCTGGGAGAGGCACTGATGAGAGGTTTAGTAGATTAGTCTCCCTTAATTGATGGATGGCTGGGTTCTGTAAAAAGCAAGGACTGTATCTTATAGATAACTGGTCCTCCTTCTGGGGCCGCCCTGACCTGCTGAGGAAGGACGGCCTTCACCCTAACCGTGAAGGCGCCTTCACTCTTTCTAGGAATGTAGATTACTGTTTGAGCCACTCATGACAGGTCACTTTAGAGCAGGCCGGGGCACAGGTGATTAGACCACCTGTTGGGATGGGTTTGGAGCCTGTTAAGTTAAAGTTAACTAGCGCTAGGCTATACTTCCAGCATGCACATAGCTCCTCGTGTAGACTAGAGCGTCACAGTTTGAATAGCGCTACAGTACACGTGAACACACTTTCTACTGGGGTAGTAGATAAATCCAATCACTCCACCCTGACCGGTTTTGATGATAAAACGGTGCGTGTTTTAGATAATTTTACATGTGTAACAAATATTTACTATCAAATTCCCACGGTCGTATCGTCCCACCGTGCTAATAAACATTTGAGAGGTGATGTGAGGCCTAGAGAACACAATCTTACTCGCATCTCGTTTAAAAATCCTTCGATAGATACGCACCCTGATCTACCGATTTCACTTAAACTCGGTTTTAGGAATATTAGATTGCGTCATACGAAAGCAGTTCTCGTTAATGACCTCATCACGGAACATAATCTAAACCTATTTGGTCTTTGCGAGACCTGGTTAAAACCTAATGAACTGCTGCTGCTTAACGAGGCCTCGCCTCCAAATTTTGTGAGCTCGCATGTGGTGCGTCCTCGAAAAAAGGGTGGGGGTGTTGCCCTCATCTCAAATTCCGAGCTTAGATTTAGGCCTCGTTTGATTAACGTATTTAAAACATTTGAAGTTCTCACTGTCCAATTCACCGCTTTACCGTCATTTTATCTTGCTGTTATTTACCGTCCACCCGTGGCTTACTCTGGCTTCCTGGATGAATTTTCAGAATTCGTGGCTGATCTAGACAAATGCGGATAATATAATAATCATGGGCGATTTCAACATCCACATGAATTTACCGTCAGAGCCACTTACTTCGGCGTATCAGACTTTAACTGATACGTTTGGTTTTACGCAAGCCGTACAGGCAGCAACGCATAAGAATGGAAATACCTTAGATCTGGTATTATCCCGAGGACTTGCAACCTCAAATATAGCAGTACTGCCATACACTACTGTTTTGTCTGGTCATTACTTAATAAAATTTGAAATTTTAGTTCCTTGTCAAAGACAAGAGAGCCGTAATTTTAACTCCATGACTACAACTGCGCTATCTGAGTTACTGTCGCCGGCAACTGCCATATTTCCCGCATATATCGGCTCTATTGATAATCTTACAAATTAATTCAATGCGACATTGTTAAATGCCATCGACTCTGGGGCGCCGCTACGTCTGAGAACTCGCCGTAGATTGCCTACTCCGTGGTTCACAGATGAAACATGTACGCTTAAGCAATTATGTAGAAAGCATGAGCGCAGATGGCGTTTAACCAAACTTGAGGTTTTCCATCAGGCGTGGCAGGACAGCCTTCTGAAACATAAAGATGCCCTTATCTTAGCAAAAACTCGTTATTTTTCGCAAGTCATTAATCTCAATAAAAACAATCCTAAATACCTATTTGATACAGTGGCAAAGCTAACACTACGCCAGCCGACCCCCGTTAGCTCCTTCCACTCAGCTGACGGGTTCATACATTTTTTTGCTCGAAAGATTGAACCCATTAGGGATGAGATCAAGAATACAATTCCAATCGCTCAGTCGAGACTGCCGATTACCAGCGCTGATGATCATGCAATAACCCTCTCAAATTTTAAAAGCGTGTCCCTTGAAAGGCTTACACAATTGGTTAGTGCGGCTAAACAAACAACATGTTTATTCGACCCGCTTCCGTCCAAACTACTTAAAGAATTATTTCAAATTCTAGGACCGTCCGTCTTAAATATAATCAATCTGTCTGTCTCCTCTGGGATAGTGCCAACAGCCTTTAAAACCGCTATCGTTAAACCGTTACTTAAGCGACCAAATCTTGACCTGGACTGTCTCAGTAATTATAGGCCAGTTTCAAAGCTCCCATTCATAGCAAAACTTCTTGAAAAAGTAGTAGCGCAGCAGCTTATTGATTACATGGTCGCCAATAATCGATATGGATCTTTTCAGTCTGGTTTTAGAGCTAATCATTCCACTGAGACAGCACTTGCTAAAGTGACTAATGATCTCCTCATAGCTATGGATTCAAACACTTCATGTGTATTGTTACTACTCGATCTTAGTGCTGCCTTCGACACTGTAGACTTCAATATTTTATTAGGGCGTCTTAAAAGTTGGGTTGGTATTTCAGGGTCAGCACTAGGCTGGTTCTATTCCTATCTATCAGTCAGGACGCACCGAGTGGTCCATGGCAATACGTCCTCTGAGCTCTATAATGTTACGTGTGGTGTCCCACAGGGATCGGTACTCGGACCAATTCTATTTAATATTTATATGATTCCGCTTGGGGACATAATACGTAAATATAATATTAGTTTTCAATGTTACGCGGATGACACCCAATTATATATGCCGTTATCGATGACAGCTCCGCGAGACTGTTGTAATCTTGAGGTGTGCCTTGCGGAGATCAAGCAATGGATGTTTCTCAACTTTCTTCGTCTTAACCCAGATAAAACCTAGATGTTGATAATTGGTCCAACTCGTTATCAACACTTATTTAATGAAACCACTATAACTATAGATAACCGTACTATCACTCAGAGCGATACTGTAACTAATCTCGGGGTTATATTTGACCAAACGCTATCCTTTCAAAAGCACATTAAGAATATAACCAAAATTTTTTCACCTTCGTAATATTGCTAAGATTCGTCCGATCCTCTGGACCGGTGATGCGGAAACTATTATACATGCGTTCGTCACGTCGCGCCTCGACTACTGTAATGCATTATTCTCTGGTCTTCCTAAGTCCCTCATTAAATGTCTACAGTTAGTACAAAATGCTGCTGCGAGGCTGCTCTCACGGACAAGAAAATTTGATCACATTACCCCAATATTAGCCAACTTACATTGGCTCCTGGTCCATTTAAGATGTGACTTCAAGGTTCTTCTATTAACCTATAAATTACTGCATGGTTTAGCGCCTTCATATCTCGCCGACCTATAGTTGTTCCTTATATTCCGTCTCGTAACCTTCGTTCGCAAAACGCTAGTCTTTTAGAGACACCGAGGGCCAACAAAATGTCTGCAGGGCCTAGAGCATTTTCTATTCGGGCTCCAGAGCTTTGGAATGCCCTACCAATAGATATTAGAACTGCTACCTCACTTGAAACATTTAAGACACGTTTAAAGACACATTTCTATGATATGGCCTGTAATTAACCTGTAGCTTTAGCTTTTGGCTGTGACATCATCAATTTATTCATGTTCCCTGACTATGCAATGTTTGTACTCACCACTTACCATGTTTTTGTTTGTTCGTTCTTTTGATACTCCATGTACTTGCTTACGTCATTATATTCTTAGTTTAATCATGCGTTCAACCATATCTTTTCTTTGTTAGGCAAAATATTTCCCTCTGTCCAGAACGTTCAGTAGTAATCAAAAACTGGCGTCTTGCATTAGTCAAAACATAAGATACAATCATGTACTGAACATTTTTAGACGACTTTGGCAGAAGACCGTGATTTAGAAAATCATCAGGCATGCATTAAACAGTTCTTTAAGGGTCATTAAGCTATTCAGGCAATATATCAAAAAACATTTGTTATTTCAAAGTGCTCAGAAATATCAGATCATAAAGTTATGAAAGCCTTTGTCATTAACCCTGCAGGAAATGGGGTCAAAATACAAAAAGTCCTGCCTAGCTACAAAAACAGATATGCTCAAACCTCATTGAATAAAGTACATAAGCAGACAAGTATATTCACATATTAAATAAATAAAAGAAACATTTTAAGCATATAATTATACCTACACACCAAATCAATAAAGAAGACATAACTAGACATTTTTGATAAGTGGTGATGAGAAAGGTTTTTATAACTTTATGATCTGATATATTTCTGAGCACTTTGAAATAACAAATGACTTTTGATATATTGCCTAAACAGCTTAATGACCCTTAAGGAACTGTGTAATGCATGCCTGATGTTTTTTCTCTGAATGATGGACACGGCCAGAGTCGTCTTGACCGTTCAGTACTTGATTGTATCTTATGTTTTGACTAATGCTAGACGCCAGTTTTTGATTACTACTGAACACTCTGCACAGAGGGAGATAGTTTGCCTAACAAAGAAAAGATACGGTTGGAAGCATGATTAAACTAAGAATAAGCAAAGACATGATGTATCAAAAGAACAGCAATAGATTAATGATGCCAAAAGCTAACATAATTTCGTACAAAATGACAAAATTAAAAGAATCCAGCAGTACGACAGTGTATGTCCAAGATTGGAGGAGAATGTTCACAGGAAGGTCACGTGGAGATAAAACCAGCAGGTGCCAGAAGGAGCCACCCAAAGACTCGGCCAAAGATGATCGCCAAGGCTGAAAGACGGGAGGGAAGACAACAGCCCCCACCCGAGAACTCGGCCAAAGATGATCGCCAAGCCCGAAAGACGGGATGGAAGACAACAGCCCCCCTCCACACACACACACACCAACAGCCCCCCACCTCCACACCGAATTGCCCATAATCAGCACCACTCCTATGCAAGCAGACTCTCCTTCGAACTTGCCCCACCCCGAAGACTCATCGCCCATCAATCCCGGCCCACAATGTGCTACTGAATATAAAACTGATCTAACAACCTTGGACTTTGCCTTTTCTGAATGGAGACTTTCCGCTCTTGAAGGGCCCAGCGCTGTATTGTACTTTCCTGAAAACAGAGCTTTTTGAACAAGAATTGTGATTGAACTCAACCAATCTGTGTAAGTCTAATTTCTGCTTCAGTGTCTTTGCATTTTCCTAAATCTGAAGAAATCAAACGAGCACGCAGTGAGTAAATTGGATAACAGGTGATTGGCAAAGGTTTTTGCCGTGAGGCGCAGATAACGCACTCCCTAAATTGTGGACAAAATCCAACAACCCCTATCAAAAATGTCTAGTCATGTCTTCTTTATTGATTTGGTGTGTAGGTATAATTATATGCTTAAATTATTTCTTTTATTGCTTTAATATGTGAATATACTTGTCTGCTTATGTACTTTATTCAATGAGGTTTGAGCATATCTGTTTTTGTAGCTAGGCAGGACTTTTTGTATTTCGAACCCATTCCTTCAGGACGTTAGGGTTGGATTTTGAGAGGTTTCCACCTTCTTACAAGTGAGTAATTCTGAACTGTAGGTGTTCTGATGACATTTTAGATGAGGCCTGGTTTGGACAGGGCAACCAGCATCTCCAGTCTTATCATTCATCAGATAGTAGTTTTGATGAGTCGAGACTGATTAAATGATTTTTGTTTGGCAAAAAACGGACCGCGCTTGTCTTTTGTTGTGACTTGTGATTAGGATCAGATCAAAATTGATGATACATTTATGGATGAATCAATGTCATTCCAAAGCGTTTTTCCTATTTATTCTTGCGATTGAAAAGTGAACAAAGCAAACTTCATACACCCACCTCATTCAGCAATTTCATGGTGATGTCATTAAGCGGCTCATGAGAAAACCTACAGTCGTCTCCTTTAGAGCACGTTCCCTTTTTATGGAAACATTTGCATGGGAAGGACCGTGCATAGCTGTTAAGGAAAATATTAAAACGGGAACACATTGGCCTCTACCCTAATGTGAAACTTGGAGGGTCAGAAAATGGACTCTGACTTCAGCTGATAGCAAAATGGTTTCATTTTTCAAGACGTGTTTGACACCACGAAATATTTATATACGTACATGTGATGTCGGATTTTTCACCTTTCTCAGGTAATCCTCCAATTCCACGTCCTGGGTATCAGATGCCTGAGCCTGATGGGTGCAGCTCATATTTCTTTGGTCTCCCTGTTCCAGAGGGGGTATGCATTTGTTGACCTAAAAATGTCATCAAAACCAGTTTTCAAATGACCTGATTCAAAACTTAATCTTACACTCATTCATGGTGTATGATTACGACAACCTTTTGTTGTGCCCTAGATAAGGGGTGTCCAAACTTTTTGCAAGGAGGGCCGGATTTGATAAAGTGAAGGGGCTCGGGGGCCAATAGTTTTTTCGGACATTTTTTAACTGCAAACATTTCATGCAAATGCTTTTATTCATCTCAGAAGAGTCAAATAACATTGAAGAAACTCCATGAAATTCCTTAAATTTATGAGTTTCAAATTATTTTTGCCTCATGAACATTTTAAACAGGAGTTACAAGTAATGCAAAGTTGTCTGTTATTATTAAAACTTAAAACAAGTGAATTTTGCTCTTGTCATTTACAATATCTTTCAGAAAGTAATAGTTTGTGTCACATCTACAGGTTCATAACATGATCAGTATTAACATGGCCACTTTGTAATATTTGTAAAATTTTTAATATTAAGTCGTATTTACTTTTGATTTACTTTTGACTCACAGCCCCACGTGGAGAATCACTGTTGTGATGCCAGTTCAGCTTGGAGCTGCTTTACTTTATCAGCACGGTCACTCCCTTTTAGCTTGTCGTATGTGTTAGCATGTTTAGTCTGATAGTGTCTCTTTAGGTTGAAATCTTTAGACAAGGCAACCGTTTCCCATAATTCCCATTTCTCTTGAAAGCAATGTCAACTTTCCTCATTTTCTTTGCAGTCACCATGGCAGAAATGAGCGGAGAGGGGTGGTGCTGCCACCTTTTGGTAATAGGAGAAATTACAGTTTCAAGTTTCGTGATTTTTTTTTTTTTTTTTAATTCAGTTTGACAGTGCTGGCGGGCCATAAATAATAGATTATAAGACCGAAGCTGCGGGCCGTATGAAATCTGACTGGGGGCCGGATTTGGCCCGCGGGCCGGACTTTGGACAAGCCTGCCCTAGATGGATATGGGAATCCCCGCCATGACCAAGTGCTGCAACCAGCTGGACATGTGTTATGATACCTGTGGCTCAAACAAGTACCGTTGTGACTCCAAGTTCCGCTGGTGACTCCACAGCATCTGCACCGACCTCAAGAAGAGCCTTGGTTTCGTGTCCAAAGTTGAAGGTTGGTATCCTCTCTACATACCATTTCCTCATACAATTCTCACCTTGTTGAATGTTTGAGGACCATTTGTTGCAAATGTAAAAAAAAAAAAACACACACAAAAAACTGGCTTCTCTTAAATCTTAAATTGCTGAATGATGTCTAAAATTTCTATTTCTTTGTAAGTCACTGATGGTTAAATCAGAGCAATCCAATAAGTGAGTTGCTTTTGGAAAATTGAGAACCTTTTAAATGCTTTCAATAAATTGACAAACAATTTGTGCTCATGAGTTGTTTTTTTAATCCATAAATGAGGGGAACGGTATTTGTTTTTTCCAGGATTATTACCCACTGCTTAACAAAACAAGAGCTAAAACAGCCTACTGAATCACCATTAAGGCCGAGTAATGAGTTTAAAAATCCAGTGTTTTCTGGTAGGTACTGTTGATAATGCTGCTGGAAAGAGTGACTTCCACTCTTGTCCGTTACTTTCTCCCATCAGCATGTGAAACGGTGGCAGACACTTTGTTCAACACAGTATGGACTCTGGGCTGCAGACCCTACATGAACAGCCAGAGAGCATCATGCTATTGCCAAGGAGAAGAGAAAGATGAACTCTAACCTATAACATATTACTATGAAGAAGACAGAGGAAGTTGCAGTAGCATATCAAAAGTACTATTAAGTATACTAGTATAAGTGGTATTGCAATGAACAGCTGCAATGGTATTTTTTGAATGGCAATATTGTTGTATTGCTCTGCTCTCTCAGCAATGCTGTTTATTTGTACTTCTAGGTGGGGATAACAATCACAACATGACATTCGTTTTGTTCCAAATATCTTTTAAAAGCGTATTGTATTGACAGTGCTGTAGATAAACCGCATAGGGTACGCTCGAAATAAACTTTGCTAACTATATTAAACTTTCGTTTGCTTTAAGTTCACTTTTAGCAACGAGCTTTTTCATCCATTAATTTATTTGTTTTTGTTCAACGGATTACCTGCCATTCACTGGGAGGATGGGTCATTGGCCAGAAATTGAGGCTTGGCTGGTTAAGGAAGAGAAAAGAAGCCATGTTCTAACTTCTTTTACCACTCCCTTATTTGGGCAATAACTAAGCCACTCATAACATGCATAACATGCTCAGAAACCAGTAAGCCCTAATTTCTTCTAATAATATCATTAAAATACAGCTTTTAAGATGTTTGTCTCCTGATCTCTAGTCATTGTGTCCTTCCATTTGTCATACAAACTATTTTAAAAGCACTTTTTGCAAGGGTTGATTTGAGCAGCAAAAAGTAGCGAGGGTTGCGCTCGTCCTGAATGTTGATTTTTTGGTCGGGTTCATTCGTATTCACGAAGATGTTCACAAGACTTTTGCATTTTAATAGGCGTCAACATATTTTCTTATTGTAAGAAACTGTTTGCAGCCTTTTAGGAATCCTGACAAAATTCACAATACGCACAAACAGTGAGTTCAGCTCTGAGAGTTGCCATGGTTCCAGAACCAGATGTGGCGCTTTCATCCTTCTGTTCTTCTTCTCGTGTATTATTTTACTTCAATTTAAGTTACAGTAGTTGGTTGGTTTTCTAAATGACATTGTAAATCTGGAGATTATGGTGCTGAACCAGTTTTAGATTTTTATTTTGGGTCATCGAAAATGTTCGTTGCAAGCGCCGACGTGTGAAACCTGACGCCTAGACTGTACAAAGTATAAATCCCCCCCCAAAAAAAGATTTCTGAAGAATACACAATGGTAAACTATGAACTATATTAAAAACAACTAGAATTTGCAATCTCTGTAGAAATTGCGTGTGAAGGCGAAGAAGCTGAATAAAAACTTGGGGAATGCTACAGAATGATGTCAAATGTTACTGACTGTCACGTCCCCCCCCCAACCACCAGAAAATTTGTGATGATGTGTATTTTTAGGAGGATTTTTTTTGTTACATGGTATATTGTAATAAATAGTTGACTAGACATATATAGTCTTGAATTAAACATATGTAAATTCTGACCGGTTATGTTGAGCATTCCTCTATCTTCTGCTTTTCACTTGTCACCTTCTACAGACCACTTTCGCGTCTCTCAAAAGTCCATGGAGGTTTTTGTACGTCTCCGCGTCACCCTGTCGACCTGCCATCGCCGTAGAAGGCGAAACAGTAGTATTCGGCCAGGTCATCTCTCTGGACACCACTGATGGTCAGAGTGTAGTCAGAGCCGGATCGAGTGCCGCTGAATCGAGATGGCGTGTTGGAGAATTTTGATGATGTGTAGTAGATGAGCGATTTGGGAGCCATTCCAGGTTTCACTTGGTACCAACTGGGATAGCTACCAATGTTTTGACTCCCTGTGGCCCTGATGGTCACGGTTGCTCTGAGAGAGACAGACATGAGTCTGTCTGTCTGCCTCAGAAAATTCTGGGCAGAAGATCCTGAAATGAGATGAATGAAAACCCAACTGCCACCATGAAGCAACACCAAATGTCAAGTCAAACTAGTCATCCTTATGAAATATTCTGCTCTGACACCAAGTTTCAAAGAGTCTCACCAGGAATCAGCAGAGCCCAAAGGACAAGCGCAAGTGCGGAAGACCACATCCTGATTCGTAGTGCGAGTGGTGTTTGCGCAAAAGGAGTGCTGCAGACTTTTTGAAGAAGCGCAGAAGCTCATGCAAATGAGGCTGCGAACGCAGCTGGCTTTGTGGAAGCGAGATGATATCACTTCCTCCTTTTTTGGACTTTTCCACGTCTGAGTGCATCAGTTGCTGCGCTGTACTTAGCAAAAATGAATATGGCTTTGCTCACAGTCATCTTCATCGGGGTAGCGCGCAACAAACAAAACAATAGTCAATTTAGACTAAATTTTAGAGCCATGATTATCTGCTAGTGTTGGACGAGTTCCAACATTGTTCCGCAGACGCCTTCTTGTGGCATGTGAGAGAATTACCGAAAGAAATACAATTAACATATCCGATGTTGGCCATTGTGGTGGTATTCGAGAGCAAACTTTTTTTTGAGCTGATTCATCATGTTTTAGAGATGGCAGAGGCGCATGCAAATAAAGCTGCGAGCGCACCTGCCTTTGTGAAAATGCGAGGCCGCCACTTCCTGTTTTTTGGACTTTTCGGTATTACAGCAAATCATTGCTCATTGACAGTAGACGAGTTTTTGTCCGGACGGCTCACCGCTTTGTATCACTGTGGTGGAGTTTCGCTGAAGAAGGAACCAAACTTATCCTTGGTAAGTACTATTTACTTGATCATCTATTATTTTGCATCAAAATAATTGATAATTCTCCAGTTCCTTAGCCAGCTTTTGGAAAACGAGTAACATTATTTTTCTCAATTTTTACAAAACAAACACCCAGCCCTTTCTTGAGTAAGAGCTAAAAACCTAATTCGATATTAGCTGTTAACGGCTATTTCCTGAAGTGTAGCTATACCTACAATGCAATGATGGAATAATGTTTATTATGACATATATTAGGACCGTTTGGACGTTTGTTGCCCAGTGAGAAGGTAAGTGTTTCATAAAGTGTGTTCTTGTAAATTCACATGAGCCGAACCACGGCCTACGTGACATTGAAAGTGTGTGCAATTGGAGAAAACTGCTTGTCTCTTGTCCTGTCCCCCTGACAGCGGGTGAGGTGCATCGGCCCACCGTGACCCTCTTCCCTCCTTCCAAGGAGCAGCTGCAAACGGAACAGGCCACAGCCGTGTGCCTGGCCAAACGGGGCCCCCAAACTTGGACCCTGGGTTGGAAGGTTGATGGCGCCCCCGCTACCTCAGGGGTGTCGCACAACTCCCCGGAAGAGGCTGATGTAGGTGGGCTTCAGCTGGACCAGCACCTTGAGCCTGTCACCGGACCAGTGGCGCACGGCCCAATCAGTGAGCTGCGAAGCCAGCCTAGCCGGGCAAAACCCCGTCACGCAAACCCTGCCGAACCCAGGACAATGCTCAGAGTAGAGCCTGAACATGTGTCTGTGTCTTTGCGACGTTGAAGCATTGTGAAATAAAAATGTCTGAGTATCATCATCTGTCTCTGTAGCAGCTGCTTATAAGCAAAAGGGGAGCAAACTTGGTAACACGACAAATAAACGTCTCACCAAGGACATTTATATTGTACAGGTAGTCTCGAGAGAAATAAAATGAAACAAAATGATGAATTTATCCTGGCACATAGACAGATTATAGTTTGCACTATAAAAAAATTAGTAACCACATATAGTTGTAATTAAAATTAAAAAAATGAAAAGATTAATATTGTATTGTGTATTGCAAATCTATACATGAACACAGCCTAATTCAAAACTATGTTTTGCTCCTAAGGAATGGGGAATAATGAAAGTATTAATGTCATGTATAAAAACGTAATGTTGTCTTGGATGGAAAAACAATCATCACAATGACACATTAATGGAAAAAATGCAACGAAGAACCTTTTTTTTTCCCTTCACCTGTCGCAGTGAACCTTATTCCTGTCTCTGATTGGCCAGCAAGCGTCACTCAATTCCTCCCTCTGCGTCACAAGCCTCTTGAAGTTGGAAGGCGTTGAATCGGTTAAATAATGGTATAAACAAATAATGTTATAAAATGACTAATTTGATTGAAGGTGCATGAGAATGTAAAAAGGAGCATTACAGACTTGCGACAAGGAGTTACTGCCCTTAGCTTAACTACGGATATCTGGACAAGTCGTGCTAGCCCGTTTCCAATGAGCGCCAATGCTTTTCTATTTCTGTGTGGTGATGAATTGTGCTCAAACACTACTGTAGATTGATGCTAAAAAGAAAGTTTATTTTCGGTTTGAACGTTTTTCATTGTGCATTGATTGAGTTTTTATCCTTGGTGATCCCTGACACAGTCATTTCCAACGTGCCGATGACATATGCATTCACACAAGACATGGCCCCACTTTGGCTGTGATCCAAGCCCAACTCGGAGGTTTGTTGGAGGTCGGAAGCGAAGAAAATTTTCTCCCCACTCCTTTTTTTTTTTGCAGTCTTCTATTTTGTTGCGAGTGAAAGGCGTCTAAGATGTCACGTCCACCCTCGCCAGGTCAAAGGCGTGCAAACGTGTTCGGAGCGTTTGTGACGTCACGTGTAGGTCGACGTCCGAGTGGCATCAGAACAGGCAAACTTATTGTGACTAGTATAGTCCGTCCATCATTTGCTTTGGAGTCGAATTTGTTGACTGCAAACTATTTGCGTGGAATATCCTCTCCTGTGAGCGATGGGAACGCCACTGGCCACGCGCCTTGTGCGCATTCTTGCGTTGAGCGCCGCGTGGACTTCGTCAAGTGAGTAATTTGCGATTTCGGAGTTGGATTGGTACGAAAGAGGATTACGGCCGGTGAAGAAATAAAAGGGGTGACAGGATTCTGACTTTAAAGTGAGAATTTTTTAATCAGAAAGTGGGTATTCTCACTTTAAAGTTAGAATTTTCACTGTAAAGTCACAATTTAGACTTTATCGTCAGAATTTTCACTTTAATGTCAACATTTCAACTTTAGTGAGAATTTAGACTTTCAAGTGAGAATTCAGACTTTAAAGTACAATTCAGACTTTAAAGTCACAATTTTCACTTTAAAGTGAAGTCAGAATTCTGAGAAAAAAAATCAGAATCCCGTCCCTCTTCACAGGCCCTAATCCTCTTCCGTATATTGGGACTTTGAAGCTGTTGTAATCATCTTTTTGCCCTATGGCACTGTAATGTCCATAGATATTCTGCGCAGACATGAAAAGAAATGTGCTAAATTGAACAGGTGTATGCCTCACATCAGTCCTGAAAGATCCTTTGCATTCAGGAATGATCAATAAACTATAACAGAATAAAAATTAAGTGACCAATGATTTATTTAAGGTCTCCTGGATGATTTTGATCTTATTTCTTGTTTAACGAGCAAATGACGTACCGGCAAATCCATGATGACAAACTAAAAGTAAAAACTATGTCACCACTTGGGTTTCGACCCAACTCGCAGGCTTGCGCCCGGTTCGAAGCTCAAAAGGTGACTTGCCTGCCCCACTTTATCCTTGTGAGGTGCTTGCTTTGTTTGCGCTTCCCAAATAAAATCTCGACAAAAATGAAGGTTTTCGTTGCTCAGAGGTTGTAGTCAAACGGGCCAAATGACGTCACGTGCCCCCAGAAAGCCGGCGGCGTGCGCGCACCTGCTGTTTGTAAGCAGTGCGAGGGCAAGTGGAAGGCACCCACCCGCTCGCCACTGTCCGCGGGCTGTTTGGCCCCTCGTGGACTCCCAGACGACGAGAACGCACCCGAAAGCGCTCGTGACGCACGTTCCTTCATTTGGCGCCGCTTTTGTTGTATTTAATGCTTTATTTGTCTATTTTTATCCATTCAATGTTTGAGCAGGTAAGTCCATTGAGAACACTTTCTCGTTTTCAATGGCGACCTGGAGGCAATGTGTGTGAAGTGTCTTGCCCAAGGACACAACGACACGTGACAGAGCCAGGGTCGAACCGCCAACCAACCCTCCGGTTCCTAATGATGATGATATATCTTTATTTCGAACATATTTAAAACATAAAACGAGAAAAATAAAACAAATAACACTTTCAAGTGCCAAATTTAAATCCATAAAACAAACAAACGAATAAACCAACCAACAACAACAACAAAAACAATAACAAAGAATGCTCGAAAAAGAGGAGGAGGAAGCATAGCTCGACACGCTCGACTGCCTGAGCCACGGCCTCAATACCACAGAGTTTTGTTGTGAAGGAAAACGAGGGCTCGTCGACCCGCGGCTCCAGAGCCACATGCGGCTCTTTAGCATTCTCTAGCGGCTTGCTGGAGCTTTTGCAGAAATGCGTGAAAATGGAAAGATATGTTTTTTGGTTTTTTTTGTTGGTTACTTTAAATGGTTTTACAGCATAAGCATGACACATTTATATGCTGTAAAAATGTATGTAGTTGTAAATATATTAAAAATACCGAATTTCAGAATGGGGCCAAATCGCAAAATTGGGTCGTAGCCTGCGACATAGCACAGGCGAGTTGTAAACAAACAGATGTGTGAGTGATGGGCCGTATGTATTGACAGTCTATGTAGCCTTTAAGATTTTGCGACTCCAGATAGGTATGTTTTTTTGGGGAGGCAATATGGCTCTTTGAACATTTTGGGTTGCCGACCCCTGAGGTAAAGAAATAAAAAAGTGACTTGCAGGAAAACCAAGTTTGGTTACCCCCAACTTGACTTGACGTTCGCCAATTTCATTGCTGTGTTTTCTCCATTACGCTAACAAAGGAGCCACATCAATAATGTGGGGCTCAGGTTCTTAGAGCAAGCAGTATATAAATCATCCACACGAGAGCGTAATTGACCATGTCTTTTGTGGGCTAAGTGTACAAATTAGTGTCATTTAGTGGTGGGCTAATAGAAGGCAACAACCAAAATCGGAAAGCGCGTGCCTTTTGATTCACAGCGTCACAAGCTGCCTGCCACATTGTCGATGCAAGCAAAATGCCACCACAAACGACTTAATCTCAAGCTTGTTTTCTCTATTTTAACGTTATCCTTTTGACAGCTGATCCATTTTCATTTTCGTCCAGTAGTCACTGGCAGTGAGGTGCGTTCAGTGTGTTGTTTGCATCATTTAGGACTTTAAAAATCAGAAAAAATAACACGGGAGAATGTCACCGTCAGTGCAGATGGAGAAACATGCACTGGAATGAATGCTGGTTACGAAAATAATCTAAATTCGTTTTAAAGAAATACCGATTGGATTGACCCGCTACTTGGTTTAATTTGAACTAACTTTCTGTCTTTTGAAACAAAACTCGATACAAATGCCAAGACGCTGCTGACGTTATGCCCGTACGTCATACAAGTCTCAAATGTGTCCTCAGCTGATCCGGGCTCAGGGTGTGAGGAAGACTGGCTCCCTTTCGGCTCCAGTTGCTACAAGAAGATGGAGACCCCCAACGGTTGGCTGGGGGCTCGGCACGACTGCGTCTGGGAGGGCGGCGACCTGGTCTCCGTTGCCTCGTCGGACGAGGAAGCCTTCGTGAAGGAGAAAATGGGCGACGTCCCTTTCTGGATCGGACTCTCCAATCTGGTGAGACGGAAGCGCAAGCAGTTGATTCTCTACTGGTACGCGATTGACAAGCGGGATTGGTCTCTGCAGAATTGCGACGAGGCTTGGTGTCAGTATGACCAGGAGCAAAAGAAGCTGACTTGGTCTGATGTCCGCGTGACTGTGACCTACTCCAACTGGGCTAATGGTCTAAACGGAAAGTAAGAAGGTTACGTTTTTGCGTCCTTTCACTGTCAAAATGAAAAAAAGAGCTTTTGTCAATTTTTTACCAGAAAGTAAGAAGAAATACTGAGATGCTTTTCGCGACTTCTCCCTACAGCTCCGATGTGGAGTCCTGCGCGTACGTCAACCTTGGCGTGTACTACGACAATCAGCCAGGAAAGTGGCGACATGGCTCGTGCGGATCCTCGTTGCCATACATGTGCGAGCGCTCGCTGGACGGTAAGCCCACACGAATTATTTCATGATGTCAAAAGGAACATTTCAAACGTGTGGTCTTTTTGCAGACTGCCTGGAGGGCAGGCAGTGTTCCTTTAAAGACTTCGGTTACGATCGAGTGGAGAGTGAGTGGCTGCCACGCTTGTTTGTACTCCTGCACCGTCCCGCCGTGCTTTTCCAATCCAAGTTTGTTTGTGGCTTCAGCTTCCTCCTGCGACCCTGGCGACTTCCTGTTCGACGACTCTTGCTATCATTTTGGGCGGGAGAAGATGAATTGGCAGGCCGCTGAAGACTTCTGCAAGGGACGCAAAAGTCACCTGGCCAGCGTCCACTCACAGGACGTAGTCAATTTCTTGGGTGGTGAGCGCCAAGACAAATCGACAATTCCCCAATCATCCCGCAATGCTCACCAGCATCTTTGCAACTTGCACTTGTTCTGCTTTTCTCAAGCTCACATACTCACATACTTCTATGGTTGGGTGGGACTCGCGAGGAAGAATGGCAATTATGAGTATACTGATGGAACATCTATCGTAAGTGAAATGTTTAAGTGACTTAAAAGTTGTCATTTGTCCAGAATGATATGATATGAATGAATGAGATGTCGTACTGAAATGCAAAAGATAAAAGTGAGATACAAAGTGTCATTTAAGCAGGAAAAAGCTTTCTTGAACAAAAACAAAAAAGTCAAACTTTGACCGGGATGGCCGCAATGTTACGAGAAGAGCTACGAAGAAATGTTTTTCAGAAAATCAGCTGGAACAAGGACAAAGCTGCAGTTTGATGGCAATTGTAATTGACAAGAAACAAAAGCCATCATGCGCTCAAGTTATCTGTAATGTGTGCAGGACGACACCCCAGGATTGCACACGCTCAGATTCAACTGCATAGGTGTGACCTATACTCTTTATCTTGATGACTTTGACTGCGACGGCAACATTCCAGCCATCTGCAAAAAAGGTCTGAAAGTCACGACGGCTCCCTTTGCCCTTTCACGCGCGCGCTCATTATTGATCCCTCTTGCAGCTAAGGTCCGAAAGGCTCTTACTGCTCATCCGTCATCAGTATTCAGGCCAGGTGGGCGTCACATCCGTGGTCGCGCTCTTGTCGCCAGTTGGCCCTCAAGTCACGCGAATCTCGCTTGCAGGCTGGAGCGAAAAGTGCGGCAGGTGGATGGAGAACCCGGCCAACGACTTCTGCTACCTGATCAGCCACAACCAGGACGTGACCTGGCAGGAGGCGCGAGACAAATGCGTCGACCACGGAGGGGACCTGCTCAGCCTTGCCGACGACACTGAACAGAAGTTCATACAAGGTGGAGTCTCGGACAGTTTATGCCGCATGGTCTCCAGAAGGAACAATGCACCTCTTGATCGTTGTTTAACTTTGATTTGAAGATCTGCGCGACATTCCGCTGACTCTATGGTTGGGCGCCAATGCCGAGATCACTGAAGGCAGCAAGTGGACTGATGGATCCCCGTTCATTTACAAAAACCTGAAAGCAGGTCGGTCTAAAACCCGGCGAATGTTTGTCGGCGACAAAACGGACGAGTGCTTAGCGTCTGTCGTCTCCTTCCAGATAACGCAAGTGACGCCACTGGCGGACGCTGCCTTTCCTTGCTCACTGCCGACGGCGACTGGAAATTTGATCAATGCCGAAAAAACAGCAGCTACATCTGCAAGAGAAGAGGAAGGGGTAACGTGACGCTTGGCCGATTCGCGCTGACTTCTGAAGTCCTCTCGATGAAATATGTCTGCGTGTTGTTAGCGTGTCAATTGTCAAGTCATGGGGCTAACGCAATTGGCAAAACAAATTAAGACTGCAGGTGGTCTGAATTTCTTGTTTCCCACGACATTGGTGGCAAAACGTTGATAATCCTGTGATAAATTGTATTCGCTGGTCAGTTGGCAGCCTTGAGTGCCTTGAAAGGCGCCTTATAAATAAAATGTATTCTTATTATTAGTTGTTCTTCGGGAACTCGCTGTTGAAAGTGGCTTCCTCAGGGAAGGAAAAAATATCTCAAGACAATCAGTTGATTGGAAAAATATTTTATTCCTTCAAGATGTGGAAATGTCTCACATCCAGAAAAGTTCCTCCCGTGATTTCCAGACTCTGTGCTTTTTACATTGAGTCTCTACCCTCAGCGGTCTCAAACCAAACCACTCATTGTTAAAACTCTGATCCCAGACTGCCAGTATTATCTCGGGGGAAAGATGGTCACAAACAAGACTGCTTGATGGTTAAATTTGGATGGGAGCCAGCTGAGCCAATTCTATTCTCTGTACTCGTACGTCAGCGTTTCTTGAGGGCTAAAAGTACCCACGACCTGAGGCCCACACTCAACAGAGATGCGCTTGAATAAGTGGAATATGGGTCAAATAAGAATATTCTACAATCCCCCAAATGTTTCCTCAGTCGATCAGAAGTCATGTGATATGGTCGACGGGTGGCTCACTTTCGGGTTCAGCTGCTACAAGAAGATGGCGACCCCCAACGGTTGGCTGGGGGCTCGGCACGATTGCGTCGGGGAGGGCGGCGACCTGGTCTCGGTCGCCTCATCGGGCGAGGAAGCCTTTGTGAAAAAGCAAATGGGCAACGACGACCCCTTCTGGATCGGACTCTCCAATCTGGTGAGACGGAAGCGCAAGCAGTTAATTCTCTACCGCTACGCGATTGACAAGCGGGATTGGTCTGTGCAGAAATGCGAAGAGGCTTGGTGTCGGTATGACAAGAAGCAAAAGAAGCTGACTTGGTCCGATGTCCGCGTGACGGGAAACTACTCCAACTGGGACTCCCGTCAGGTTGGAAGGTAAAAAAGTCACGTCTTGATGTCCTTTCACTGTCAGGCAAGGTTTTGGGGCCCCTTTCCAAAATGGAAAAGAGCACAGTGGAGGGGAAAAAAGACCTTTTGTCAAGTTTTCACCAGAAAGCAAGAAAAAAATACTGAAATGCTTATCACGACTTCTCCCGACAGCTCCGACGTGGATTCCTGCGCGTACGTCAACCAAGGCGTGTGGACTCAGCCAGGAAAGTGGCGGCACGGCTCGTGCAGATCCTCGTTGCCGTTCATGTGCGAGCGCCCGCTGGACGGTAAGCCTGCTCAGGAGTTGTCATGTTGATGTCGAAAGGGACATTTCACTTGTGTGGTCTTTTTGCAGACTGCCCGGAGGGCCGGCCGTGTTCCTTGAAAGACTTTGGTTACCTTCGAGTGGAGAGTGAGTTGCTGCCACGCTTGTTTTTAGCACCGTCCCGCCGTGCTTCTCTAATCCAAGTTTGTTTGTGGCTTCAGCTTCCTCCTGCGACCCTGGCGAATTCCTGTTTGACGAGTCTTGCTATCGTTTCGAGGGGGTGAAGAAGGTGCAGTGGGCCGCTGAGAGGGTTTGCAAAAGAAACAAAGGTCATCTGGCCAGCGTCCTCTCAGCGGATGAAGGCAATTTCTTGGCAGGTCAGCAAGTGCCAAGAAACATCCGACAAGTGGATGCTCTTTTTGTGCTGAAGCGCTTGTTCTGCTTTCCTCAAGCTCACATGCGAGACGCAGGAAGATCTCAGCCTTTTGTGGGACTGAAGAAGAAGAAAAACATTTTCGAGTGGATTGACGGGAAATCTACAGTAAGTAAAAAATTTACTGCAGTCTAAAGAAGTTGGCATTTGCCTCTGCCCAAAGGCAAAAGATTGGAATTGAATAGAAAAATGCTTTTGAAGTAAATAAGCTGGAACATTTGGGGAACAAATTTGCCATTTCTCCTTTAGAATGATATTAAAATGAACAAGAAAACTTGAATGACGTTTAAAAAAAAAAAATCAGTCTTGGAGGATAAAGTGCAGAATTTGACGGAATTCCGGAGAATAAAACAGGATGACATGATGAAACTGGTCCCAGTATGCAGTTTTCACCGAAACGCTCAAAGCTGTGATTTCACCAAAAGAACGTTGAAATGCTCCAACACGGAATGGAAAAACTCATTCAACCAAGCGTAACACAAAACAGGCTCAAGTGGCGTCCGACGTGTCGTCCGCAGGACTATGTCACGCATTTGGTGGGAAAAAAGTCTACAGGACTCGAAGAGTGCTTTGCTCTGTCAGCTTCTGGACAATTTGATGAGTGGTCATGCGCTAAAGAGCAGCCATCTATCTGCAAAAAAGGTCCGCAAGTCACCGCAGCTCACTTTGCCCTTGAACCTGGCATTGCTCTCTTTTTTGATCCCCCTTGCGTTCTCGCAGCCAAGGTACAAGGGGCTCTCCCTGTTCTGCCGTCATCAACATGGGGACCAGGTGAGCATCCCACCCTGCAGCCGACATTCGGTCGGACGGTCGGTCGTCGCTTTGCCCTCAAGTGACACGGGTCTCGCTTGCAGGCTGGAGCAAAAAGTGCGGCTGGTGGATGGACAACCCGTCCAACGACTTCTGCTACCTGATCAACCACAACCGTGCCAAGACCTGGCAGGAGGCGCGAGACAACTGCGTCGGCCTCGGAGGCGACCTGCTCAGCATCACCCACTTTGATGAACAGAACTTCATACAAGGTAAACCTCCCAGAGGACTCGATAGAGGCTCGCACAGTTTATGCCCCGTGGACTCCAGAAGGAACAATGCTGTTAGACACGCACCTGTACGATGTTCAAACTTTTGGTCGTTGTTTAACTTTGATCCAAAGGTCTGTACGCTCGTCCCCTGAGCAGTCCCACTTTGTGGTTGGGCGCTAATGCCAATACCACTAACGGCATCGAGTGGATTGACGGATCGACGTCCACTTACAAAAACCTGAAAACAGGTCGGCCTATAACCCGGGGAATGTTTGTCGGCGACAAAACGGATGAGTGCTTAGCATTTGTCGTCTCCTTGCAGGCATCACCGGAGAAGGCCCCGATGGAAGCTGCCTTTCCTTGCTCACTGCCGACGGCCGCTGGGCAAAAGCCGATTGTGAGGAGAAGCGCAGCAGCTACATCTGCAAGAAAAGAGGAAGAGGCATGATTTGACATTGGTCTTATACTTAGAGTTGTGTCATCAGATATGAAGTATTAAGGAAGGCCTTTTCTAAAGCCCTTTGATTCTCGGTGCCGCAGTTGACACGATTGGTAAAAAACTCACTGGAGTTTAGTTTCCACAAAATGCTGACAAGACAGTCATGCCATTACGTGCGGATAATTCTATATTTCTGCCATTCTAAATAACGGCATAATAATGGTGTCCTCAGCCATTCCTAAATCAGCATGTGAGAAGGGGTGGAGTCTTCACCGGTCCAGTTGCTACAAGAAGATGGAGACCCCCAACGGTTGGCTGGGGGCTCGGTACAACTGCTTCTGGGAGGGCGGCGACTTGGTCTCCATCGCCTCATCGGACGAGGAAGCTTTTGTGAAGAAGGAAATGGGCAAGAACCCCTTCTGGATCGGACTCTCCAATCTGGTGAGACGAAAGCGCAAGCAGTTGATTCTCTACTGGTACACGATTGACAACCAGGATTGGTCTCTGCAGAGATGCGATGAGGCTTGGTGTCGGTATGACAAGGAGCAAAAGAAGCTGACTTGGTCAGATGCTCGTGAGACGATGACCTACTCCAACTGGGCTCCAGGTCAAGTTGGAAGGTAAGAAGGTCATGTCTTGAATGTTAGGCAATCTTTGGGGCCCCTTTCCAAAGTGGGAAAGAGCACATGTGACGGGGGGGGGGGGAGTCTTTTGTTAAAGGAGAGCAAGAAAAGAACCTCCAATTCATCCTGTTTGTAAGATGCTTTTCACGACTTCTCCCGAAAGCTCCGACGTAGAGTCCTGCGCGTACGTCAACCAAGGCTCGTGGACCGAGAGTCAGCCAGGAAAGTGGCGACAAGCCTCGTGCGGATCCTCGTTGGCGTTCATGTGCGAGCGCTCGCTGGACGGTAAGCCTGCTCAGGAGTTGTCATGTTGATGCCGAAAGGGACATTTTAATTGTGTGGTCTTTTTGCATTTTAATTGTGTGGTCTTTCTGCAGACTGCCCAGAAGGCCGGCAGTGTTCCTTGAAAGACTTTGGTTACGATAGAGTGGAGAGTGAGTGGCTGTCACTCTGGTTTTTACTCCTGCATCGTCCCGCCGTGCTTTTCCAATCCAAGTTTGTTTGTGGCTGCAGCTTCCGCCTGCGACCCTGGCGACTTCCTGTTCGACGACTCTTGCTATCATTTTGAGTGGAAACGTAAGAATTGGCAGGCCGCCGAGAACTTCTGCAAGGGACGGGATGGTTACTTGGCCAGCGTCCACTCAGAGGACGAAAACAAATTCTTGGCTGGTGAGCACCAAGACAAACCGACAATTCTGTGATCATCCCGCAATGATCACCAGCATCTTTGCAACTAGCGCTTGTCCTGCTTTCCTCAAGCTCATGTGCGAGATGATAAGGGATATTGGCCTTTCATGGGACTCAAGAAGAACAAAGACAACAAATTTTCCTGGAGCGACGCAACTTCTGCAGTAAGCAAAACTTCTACAGCAGTCTAAAATGTTGCCATTGGGTTGGTCACAATGTTGCAAGTGCAAATAATATATTTTTAAAGGGGCTGGGCCACGAACACAAATTAACTTGCAGTTATTTGAAGACAAATAAAATTGACAAGCTTGAATAAAATAGTTATAACAAGTTTCTCTGGTCATATGAAAGCACAGAATTTTACAGATGGACAGTCTGAGAATGAAATGGGAACACTGTGAGTTCACTGGAAGAATAGTAGTTGTTGATGTTTAAAATGGAGTAGAGTAATGAGAAAAGAAGAAAAATCTGAACGTTTGAAGAAAATAAGTTGCAACGCCAAACGCACTCGAGTGGTCTCCGCCCTGTCGTCCGCAGAACTACATCACGGTGAAGGGAGAACAGTCTACAGGACGCGGTGACTGCTTTGCTCTGTCAGCTTCTGGACAATTTCACCAGTGGCCCTGCACTGAAGAGCAGCCATCTGTCTGCAAAAAAGGTCCAAAAGTCACCACAGCTCACTTTGCCCTTTGACCTCTCACTGCTCTCTCATGTTTGATCCCCCTTGCGTTCTTGCAGCCAAAATCCGAGAGGCTCGCCATGATCCGCCGACATTAAAAGGTGGGCGTCCCACCCTGCGGCTGACACGTGATTGGTCGTTGGTTAGTTGGCCCTCAAGTGACAGGAGTCTTGCTTGCAGGCCGGAGCAAAAAATGCGGCTCGTGGGTGAAGAACCCCTTTAAGGACATCTGCTACCTGGTCAACCGCAACTATGCCAAGACCTGGCAGGAGGCGCGAGACGACTGTGTCCGCCTTGGAGGCGACCTGCTCAGCATCACTGACAACACGGAGCAGACCTACATACTAGGTAGGCATATGGGCTCGATCAGTACTGTTGGTTGAGAATATTGCGATATTTGTAGAGGCTAGATATGCCAAAGAAAGTGACATTTTGAAAGAACTTTTTTGCCAGTTATCTTTTATTGCTCAAGACAAAGAAAACATTGCTTGTGACGTCACCAGACCCCAAGTGGTTGTGTTGTGGAGGCTGAGGACTGTATAGGGGGTTGGCTCGGTCAGAACACAGGAGGGAAGACGTGGTTCGGTTTTGATTGCTTTACTGGATCTTATGGGGATACAGGCAAATTGGCAAAGGCACACATTTTGTCATAAGGATGTGAGAGCAGGTGTGTGTAATGGTCATGGGTGAGAGTGTGTGTGTGTGGTTCTTCAAATACACTAAGTCAATGATCAACGGCTGACACCACACAACACTAATAGACGGCACACATCACATAACTAACTGCGCGTAACGGTTCCGCCATACTAAATAAACATAAATGAAGTACTCTAGACAACACACCAAACATAAGTCATCGAGACAAGGAAACACACTTGCTGGCGACCGTTAGCCGCCATGGAGCTACGTAACGGCTACTCGTATGATGCGAGGAAAACTTAAAGAAGCGCGCCAAAGCTACCAACCAAACGGCGCACACACAACAATCTGCGATCAGACAAACAGCACAACAGTAAACAGGAGTAATACTTAAGTGTATATACTCACTTTTCGGCAAATACGCACACGATCACAGCAACACGCTCAGTCGATACCAGCCACTTTAACTCCCGCCGTCTGTAACTTACCACCACTGCTCGCTGGCTGCAACAATCGCGATAAGTTTATATAACTCACGTGAGAATTAAGGCATGGTGACAACACATTGAACGCAATAATGTACATTGATATTCAACGTCAACATAGGAACCTTTCTAACAGGTTGTCTGTCTTGACATTTGTCGCATCTGACCTAAAAAGGACAGCTATAGGGATTGACAGATCTTGCTTTTCATGTAAAAGGCTGCCATACAAAAAACTCGACAGTATACAAAAGAAACTCGTCATTATCGAGAAGGCTTCACCAGTTTCATTGAAGAGTCTGTTCCTTCAATCTATGGAAACGACGATATCACTTCTCGAGGATGTATTTTGAGTAGTCGTATCAGCTAGTTGCATGTTTTATTCTTGGGGAACGCAAGAATGTGTTAAATGCGTTTGTTAGCTTCTCGTTAATGCTAGCATTAGCTCAACTTGACTGCATTCATAAATATTGTGAGGGGATTTATTCTGTTACGTGTTATGTATGGTTGGAAGGGCAAGTCTACTGCTGTTGACATCTTTTATTCGAGCTAAAGGTTTGCGGCGCAAGGAAATGCTACCTCCGCTAAAAACTACAAATACGTCCGGCCTGGAGGGGAGTATCTTGAAGTATCTTATTTGCATTTAAAGAGACCGCACCAAAACTATTCAGAACAGGGGTAAAAGAGGAGCTTGTGACGCTATGACGACGAAGAATTCAGACAAAAGATTTGCTGTTCCACTTTATGTTGACCACAACAGAATGAGTAGAATGTCAAATGAATTTATAACCATAATAGTGTAATGTCCTGTATTGTTTGTTGTATCTGGGCGTGAGGGTGGGGCCGGAAAAGAGAAGTGACGTCATGCGGGTGGGTTAGCTTGGCAATCAGCTGGTGTGTGAGGCGCATGGGCGTGAGTTTGGGCCACCAGCAACTCCTGTTTGCATGTTTTTCTGTTGCCTTTTTTTGTCATAATAAAAGCGGCGAACAAACCATCTGAACATCCTTGACGCACTGAGGGGCATTACACTACGTATAGGCTTAAAGTCATTCACTGGTGTCATCTTATTTCTGTTTGATCCAAAGGTCTGTCCAGCGCTTACGAAAACATTTCTTCTTGGTGGTTGGCCACCAACACCACGATCACTCAAGAGGGGTGCAAGTGGACTGACAGGTCTCCCTTTCGTTACACCCACTGGACCACAGGTGGGTCCAAATGCCGTCCAATATTTGTTGACGACGGTCTGGAGCAATGGAGAGGAGCGCTTAGCATATGCCGTCTCCTTACAGATAGCCCGAGTAAATCCTCTGGTGAAAACTGCCTTTTCTATAACATTGAAAGTGAACTAGGAAAATGGGAATTTGACAACTGCCAGAAGAAGAGAAACTACATGTGCAAGAAAAGAGCCAAAGGTAAGATGTGACTCATGGCCAATTCAGGTTGATGCCCATCTTTGGCTTTTGCCTCGCAGGACAGAAACCGGAACCTCCACGCCATGACGGTAAGTCAGTCTCCCCGAATCCTGAATGTTGACGTCAAAAAATGCGAGACGGAAAAAAGACATCACGGTGCGCTCGCAGATTTTCGGGAGATCCTTGTGTGCAACCAGCAGAAGAACGTCGACCTCTTTTGTCAGAGTGAGGGTCAAAGCGTCATCCGCATCCAGTCGGCCTTCTACGGACGGCGGAGCGGCAGCCTTTGTCCAACTCAGAACACAACAAAGGGTAAGACAGGACATAAGCAACGTCGTCGTGTTGCATTTTGGTCCGGCGATACAATCGTTGGAACCAAATAAGCTTCCACGCGGCCTTGGGACTTGCAGAGACTTGCGTGGTGCGAGGAGCCCTCCCTCACTACAGGCAGAAATGTGACAACCGTCAATATTGTCTTGCTGACCCTTTTGAGGGCGTCCGGGAAACCTGCCCTGCAGTCTCCAAATACCTGCACATGGTATACAGCTGTGAACGGAAAGGTGGGCTTCACATCTCTGTTGTCTAATGCGGTATCTCCCGACTAGAGTTGGGGTATGACGGCACATTGAATGGTCTTTTCTGCTACGGACGTTGATGCGATGGCTAAAAGGTTCAGGGGACCACTCGCCATACAAGCTTGGCGACCATTGGCCTAGTGAATCGACGGCACCTAACAATGCCCAGAACAATACAACACAAGGATTCAGTTATTAGGGATCCGTTGCAACATGATTCTGGGTTGTTCTCAGTGTGTCTTGACAGTTTGGTCGAGGCAGACAAGCGCATCGCCAACTCAGCGTTTGAAGCCTCCTCCTCTATGAGCGACACCAGCCCAGAGAAAGCTCAATTGAGCAAGAATTCTTGCTGGAGACCGTCACAAGATCGTACGTAGACAACCAAAGTTACTTCGGCGCTGGCAGTTTGGTGTCCTGAGCGAACTTGTGTCCTGCAGCCTCCACCAGCTGGATCCAGGTGAACCTCGGTCACGTGAGAAAGGTGACCGGGATCGTCACCCAGGGCTGTCCTCATACTGACCAAAGGTCCTGGGTCATCGACTTTGAGATGAAGATTAGTTTTGATGGCAAAAGCTGGACTGAACACCCGTTCGAAAAGGTGAGCGGCCAGCCAGTCGACCTGACGCCGACCGGGCTGCCCAAACTTGCTATTACAAATGAGAGTGCTGTTTCTAGTTTACCGGAGGGGGGGAGCACCGGTTTGGCTCTGCGTTTTCCGCTCAGTACGTCCGCATCCTGCCGCTGGAGGACAGCGTTGACTTCGGCCTCAGCTTTGACCTCTTGGGATGCGCACGTGACGGTAAGAGAGTCTCTCCCTCTGCTGCCGGGAAAAACATACAACCCATCTTTTGATATCACCTTTTGTCTGACAGATGCGATGACCTGTGACAGCACGTTCAACAGCCTCAACTTGACCAAGGCAATGACGTGAGTCGCACTTGCCCTGGTGTTTCCACCACGGTGGGCGCCTGTCGTCAATTTGCTTGTCCTTGCCTTCTGCAGGTTCCACTGCCCGCCCAAGTGCGCAAACTCCAAACACAATGTCACAGGAACCTTGGTCTACAGTAAAGTACGTGAATGCTGACCCTTGGACTGGAGAGGCACTGGCTCTTGGCAAAAATAAACATTTCAAAGATGAACCTACATTTCAATTGGGATTTTCAAATTACTTCCATTTGAAAGATTATTTCATTTCCACACACCACTCAGGAAATCAAATCCTCCCTATCGTGACCTGTCAGTTGAGTTCTTGACTTGATGTGAGTGCAGGACTCAAGCGTGTGCGCGGCCGCTATTCACGCCGGCGTCATTCGTAACGACATCGGAGGAGACTGTATTGTGATGAAAGCTGTGGCAAAGAAGGGCTTTGCTGGCTCCACCCAGAACGGGATCACCTCCCTCAAGTGAGTGGCCAACATTTATGGCAAAGTACCAATAAGAGGCCCAGCTCATTGTCACATGTACGACCTGCAGGAATGCCGACTCGACGGATCAGGCCTTCACATTTGCAGACGGAGGTGAGTTCACGGAGCATTTTTTCATGTTAAGTGCTCAACTCCTGCTAACCCCGCACGGGATCTCACCTGCAGAGCCAAGATGCTTGGGAGAGTCCTGGGAGGAGTTTGCAGGCTTCTGCTACAAAGCTTTTGAGGACAAGAAGGAGTGGGCCGCTGCTCAAGCTGACTGCAAGAAATTGGGTGCCGATCTGGTGTCCATCCTTTCCAAGGTGGAGCAGACGTGGGTGAAAATTGCTTCTGCCCTCGGTGCGCAAACCGTCTTTGTAGAACTACTATCCCCTGAACGCTGGATGAGAGATCTGCTCGCCTTTGTCCTCTGCAGACACCAGCTATATGTGGACCGGACTGCATGACCAGAGAGTCCTCGGCATGTTTGAGTGGTCGGACCGCCACGAGGTGACCTTCACCGACTGGGCCCCGGAGGAACCCAAACATCTGAAAAAGGACTGTGTAGCGATGTCACAAAAGGTGCGTGGCCAATTCACAGTTTGCAAGAACATCTGCACGATCCACTGAAATCCTTCTTGCTCATCTTTCAGGCTGGAAAATGGAAGCAGATGAGCTGCAAGATACCCAACAGCTTCATGTGCAAGATGCCCAAAGCGCATTATGCAATCACCTCAGAGAAGGCAGAGGAGAGCCATTCTGGTGACAGCGTACTCTTGCACAGAAGCAAGCTCGCCAAGTCAGCGAATGTAGTGAGTTGATTTTTTTTCTCTCTCTCTGCATCCCACGTTTCTGGACAGGTACAAAAGACAGTTGTAATGATTTCCACACAATCTCATTTCAGTGTCAGATCTTAGCATTCGCATGCAATTTCTATTCAAGATGTTTTGATGACCAGTTATGTTTTGATTACATGTTTTCAGGTTGCTGGATCAGCGGTCGAGCTGAAGGGAGGTCTCCGTGTGAACAACGTCATCACCATCACAGGGCGAGCAAATAAACTGGCAGATTGGTACGAGGACCCCCACCCACTCCCACACGGGCAGAAGAATGCTAATACCACAAACACACTGTTGTACATCTGTGTTGCAGGTTTAAAATCAACCTGTTTGTGCCTGACGACGAAACCGACAACGTGGTCGCGCTGCTCCTCAAGTTGAACTTTGTAACCAAGAAGATTTGGTTGTACTCCAGAGTGAACACAACTTGGAACGAAAGAGAGGAGCATCCCACGCAAAGCTCTGGACGCGGACAAGAAGTCAAGGTGACGTGAATCACACTGTATTTTTGCACACACTCTCACTTACAGTTTTGGGGTTTCCAAACTTTGGTGTGAAATGTTCCTTACCTTTGATTGGTGCCGATTTGTTGTTTGTTCATATGCGCAAGGCGTATCCATACAACTGTCTGTCAAAACCCATTCCATCTTGTAGAACCTCCCTAAACATGCATCAATCTTAAAAAATATTTGAGTGTTTCAAATGGGAAGCGGACATTTACTGGTTGAAGAGCACCTAGCCGCTAATAAAGGTTGGAGTGATTTTATTTTTCAAACTACAAAAAGTATGGAATGGAAATGTTACAGTCAAAAGGAAGTGCTCAAACCATCCCACCCTTTGTGATGCTACTCAGAAATGTCCACAATAGGATGAATTTTCTTCCAATCGCTAGCGAAACTGTAAGGCTTGCTCGCCAAAAAAAATGTCAACGTGAACGTCACATCTCCCGCCTTTACTCGCTGCCATGCCGTTCACACTCATTACGTGCATGGTGTCCTTGTTGTTGCTCAGGTTGTCATCAAGTGCGCCGACGATCGTTTCCAGATCACAATCAACGGCCTCGACGAGGTGACTTACAAATACAGAGAGGCCAATCTACAAAGCATCACGCAGATGATCGTGTGGGGTCACGTGTCCATCAAGGACATCAAGCAAAGCTCAGCTTAGACCAGTCTGCGCTAAAATGTGAGGACAGACGTGCATCCGGGTTTTGTGTCTATTGCATTGAACTGCGCAGTTTTCCTGGGCCGATCAAGAGACCCTTTTGACTGATTGGATGATGAGTAATGAGAAGAGAATGCAGTTTCTGGAGAAACTTCGTGTGAAGGCAAAGAAGCTGGATGGAAACTTGAGATTGGGGAATTCTAGCAAATGATGTGAAAAGGCGAGAAATAACAGCAAGCGAGAAAAATGTTAAGCGAGAAAAAATTGGGAATGCGAGAGAGACTGAGAAAAACATGAGCGAGCGGTAAGCGAGAAAAACAGGAAGCGAGAACAACTAAGCAGAGTTAAGCGAAAATGATGGTAAGCAAGAAAAACAATAGGCAAGAAAAATGGTACGTGACAAAAGCGGTACATGAGAAAAAAGCGAGGAAAAGCGGTATGCGAGAGAAAAAACAATGAGAAAAAAATGAAGTGAGAAAAAGGTATGAAGGTAAAACTATGCTAGAAAAAAGTGGTAAGCAAGAAAAAACAATAGGCAAGAAAAACACTAAGTGAAAACTCGTAAGAGAAAAAACTAAGCAGGAAAACAAAGGAAGACGAGAAAAAACGTTATGTGAAAGATACGGGAAGCAAGCTGTTAGAGTGGTGCTCACTCTAACTTATTTTTGCAAGAACCACACGGGAGACAGTATGCCCTTTTAAACACCTGCAGGTGGAGAGTCATTCGTTGCTGTGCGTACAGCGATGATCGAATGAGGTCTGACTCAGGCCCCTTGCAAGAGCATTTTTGAGAGAAACAGGGTGGGGGTGAGAGTGGACAGGATGGGGTTGAAGCCCCTGGCCTGCAGGGGGTCTTTTACGACGTGTAAATAAAACAACTTTGATTGCTTCCTCGATCAAGATAATCTGTAAACCCTAACACAAAACAGTAAGTGTAAAAAAAAAAACGGTGAGAAAAAACGAAGCAAAAAAGACGTAGGTGAGAAAACATGTAAGCCCGCACAAAGCGACCAAAAAAACGGGAAGCAGGGAAATACTCAGCAAAAACGTAAGTGACAAAAACGGTAAGCGAGGAAAGAACAATTTTCTCAACGGATCTACACGATTCAAAAAAATTATACTTCTGACGGACAAAAACACAGAAATCCGCAGAAAATTCTCATCCCTGTATAGACGTCTACGGGATACAGTTTTTAGAAGTCTTTGTGAAAGTTTTTTTAGACGTTTTTTTGCATCTATCTATAGCAGTGGTCCCCAACCTTTTTTGCGCCACGGACCGGTTACAGAAATAGTTGCGCGGACTGGCCTTTATATAAATACATTTATATAAATAAATAATACATTCATGATAAATATAAAAATACGATACGACTGGCATGAAAACAAGTATAAACGACATTAAGATAAAATTGAATTAGTGGGAGGGCTGAGCTTGTTACTCAGAAACGAGCCAGTCCCAATCCAGAGAGACAATGACACCCAAAGTGGTTAAGGTTTGTCTTTTAATACAGGATGCTTGGTCTCCATGTGCCGAAGCAGTTTTGAAGGTTTCATTGCTTCGTTAGCTAGCCTGTTATTATGCAGAGTGGGCTTGGCACATCAGTCACCTGTGGCGATAAATCCATATTTTTAAGTAGGACTCCAGAAATTTTCTTTTAAATGCAGCTTCTTTCGTAGAAGTCGTGGGTAAGAAGCTTTCCAAACATATCTGTTACTTGCTCATATTTGCTTGCTTCGCGGGAACATGATCGAGACGAGCGTCTTGACCTGAACCGACGGATTAATTGGGAGAGAATCGCCAATTTTTATTATATTTTTCAAAATTCTGACTCATTTTTGCTAGCTTTGCGGGCTCGACTGGGGAAACATGTCACGTGACCCGGACGAGCGTCTTGACCTGAATTAATCAATAGTCGATAAAGGGTTTTTTTTTTTTTTCCTGTGCGGCTTGGCGGCCCGGTACCAAGTGACCCACGGACCGATACCTGTCTGCGGCCCGGTGGTTGGGGGCCCCTGATCTATAGCATAGACGTCTATGGGATAGATGTCTAAAAAACTTTCCCTTTTAGACCTTTTCAGCCGAATTTTAGCCAAGACGTCTAGGTAGACGACAAAATGCTCACACGGCAGTATCTCTGATTAGTTTGACAGCACAGTGGATTAACGATAAATTTACCCCACAAAGAGTCGTTTTACATGCAAGAAAAAAACCTTTCACTTACATTTTCCAAGTAGGCATTGGTGTAGCTAACAGAAAAGTTTGAACAAACAAGGTTATGCTGTTCTCACAGTTAAGTTAGTATTTTTTTTCCGTATTTTTTTGCTGGTAAACTTCAAAGAATTTATTTAGGTAGAAGAGGTTCTTATTTTATAGTAATAGAAAAGTGAGATGTATAAAGTAGACTGTTACTGTCATTCACTGTCAACTGTAACATTTGCTTGTTGTTGCATTGAAAAATAAAAATGACATTTAAGTTTGGTGGAATTATATTTTTTGTGTTTTTCAGTACTCTGTGTCAACAAGTAGTGTAATCAAAATACTTGTACTTGTATTGGTTTTTAAAAAAGTGATATCGGTGCATCCAATTTTCGTATTTCATTCCATGTATTTAAAGCGGTTTTGCGTCGTAAAGGCGTTCTAAGATTCTTAACATGCACGAGAACTATAGTTGGTGCCCGCGGTGGCAGAATACACAGCGAGAGAGAGACTGGACCGAGGAAGACGGCGTGACCCACTCACATGATATACGCCATTTTGGAATGTTGCGTTGTCTCTCTCTTGCAAAGCCCCTTCTAGTGTGCAAGGCAACCAAAGGAATAAAGCAAAGGAAAATTCAATTCACATCACTGCCTCAAAACGAATTGACATCGTAAGCCAAAGATAAAGATAAATATTTTTTGAGATGGAACTGTATGCTAAGGTAATTGATAGGTAAATTGTATATATATGTTATCATGCGTTCCCTAATGAGTACTTATTAATAAAATTATTGCACAGTATGCTTGCTGTTTCGTTTTGCAGATGTCCACCAGTCATACGTTGCTGTCTGGAGCTTCCTGACCTTCTACGCCGCTGGGACTCCAAGAAAGCTGTTGATAGCTCAAACCGTTTTGTTTATGTCTGTGACTTCGTATTTCACATAGCATTTTGTCTTTTCACTCTTTTCTCATGGTGTTTTGTCTGTGACTTCTTGTTTCACATAGACTCCTGTCCTTGCACCCTTCTTGGTTCTCATCTGTAACTTCTTTTTTTCACATAGAATCTCTTTCCTTCTCTCATGAGACGATGCCCAAGCTTTCCCCCCACCTCAGGGGCTAGTCTCACACTGTGGGTAGGGCGTTCTTAAATAAAAAGAGCGGGGGGTGCAAAAGACCTTTAGTGTATTCAGATTGCTGTAAGTCTGGATGCACTCCTCGCGAGAAAAGACTCAACATTCTGCCTCGCTGGTTTTGTCTGCTGATCCTTTTGCTGATTTTGAACCTGACAGTATGAGAACCACTAATCTTGCGAATGGAGCAATTCAGAATTGGCCCCAAGGAAATAATTCTGCAATACTTGAAGGGCTGTTCTATGTTATCAGACGCCTTGTTTTCTTCTTTGAGATTGGGTGCTTGGGTGACCTCCAGCTCATCTACTAAAACTGCTCACTTTTCTTGGCAAGCTCCAGTTCATATTCCATAAAGTGCAGAAAAAGAAATGGGAAGTAGTTTGGAAGTTGTGAAATTGCAAGAAGTACGCAACAGACTGCGCACCCTTTGGAAATATTGCATTTCGGCATAAATTGGTCATATAATGTGATCTGATTTTCATCTAATGGACACCGTTTTCTTGAAGCAATACCACACAATTATGTTGACATGTTTTTTTGTTTTCTGGAAGTCAGTTTTTCTTCACCTCACAATGCACTTGCCACACAAAGGGGGAGTAGCAGCAGTGCTAATCTGCCATACATGAACATCAAAACTTGACCCTTGTCACCGTTTCCACCTTCATCTTTTCTTCTTCTTAGGCCTTTTCATTCTTTTCGGAACATAGGCCAGAGTTTCCACCCTCGTCTGTCTTTTGCCATTTTCTCCAGCTTTTTCCACGACAGTCCCATCTTCTTGATATCCAGCTCTGTGCTCCTTCTCCAGTTGTTTTTGGGTCTCCCTATGCTTCTTTTGCCTTGTGGGTTCCATGTTGACGCCTGTTTGGTTATAGCCGTGTTGTTTTTTCTCAGGGTATGTCCTATCCAGCTCCACTTCCTCCTCATAATCTGTATCTCTAGTGTTTTGTGTTTGGTGCGGTCCCATAGGCTGGTGTTGCTGATGCGGTTGGGCCAGAAGATCCTGAGGATAAGTCTTAGGCAGTGATTTGTGAAGATTTGCAGTTTAGCAGTGATGTGTTTGGTGGTCCTCCATGTTTCTGATCACAGCACTGTTTTGACGTTGGAGTTGAAGATTTTGAGTTTAGTATTGAGTGAAATGTTTTTGGTTTTCCAGATCTTATCTAATATGTTGAATGCTGTTCTTGCTTTCCCTATTCTTGATTTCACATCTTCCTCCGTTCCACTGTCCACTGCAATTACACTTTCTAGGTATTTGAATTTGTCTACCTCATCCAGTGGGCAGCCGCTGAGGTTAATGGGATTTGTGTTTTTGTTGTTTACTCACATTACTTTGGTTTTTGCTCCATTTATTTTTAGTCCCAGTCCTGCTGCTGTTTTTTCGAGGAGTTGAGTTTTCTCCTGTATCTCTTGGTGGCTATGAGAATAGAGCAATATCAAAGTCCATCGGCCACCTGGCGCGTGTGCACGGCCTCCCGGTGGTCCCGGGTGGCGTGCGTGAGTGCTCCGGCCGCCGGAAATCGAATGAGGCTCCGCGATCTGATCCGCAGTGCTTATAAAGTGCCGATCCACTCGGCTGGAGCTATTTTCGGCCACCCGGCGCGTGTGCACGGCCTCCCGGTGGTCCCGGCCGGCGCGCGTGAGTGCGTTGGCCGCCGGAAGTCGAATAAGGTTCCGCGATTTCATCCGCAGTGCTTATACAGTGCCGATCTGCTCGGCTGGAGCTATTTTCGGCCACCCGGCGCGAGCGCACGGCCTCCCGGTGGTCCCGGGCGGCCTGTGTGAGTGCGCCTGTAAGGGATCGGACAGTACAGCCAAGTGCGTAGCGACAGACTTTATTGTGGAAGGGGATGATGGGAACAGCTGGCGCTGGAGCGGCAATCGGGCCGGAGAGGACAAACGATTCTGCGGGATTTCAAATAGTCAAGCGAGTCAGTATCTCAGGGACTGATGAGCGAAGCAGCTTCAAGGGACAGACTGACACTCAGGTCTGCGCTGGCGGCGCTGATATAGCGCTGTCCATGAGCCCGTGGCAGGTGACGGCGATTCCACTGACAGGTGGGCGTGGTCCTGTCGTAGGTGGTGCCAGCACGTGACAGAACCCCCCCCCCCCCCCCCCACAAGGGACGGCTCCCGACGTCCCCAGGAACCAAAAAACAAACAAACAAAAAAAAAAGGCAATTCCCCGGGTGACCAAGTGGGGGGGGGCAGTACACCGCCGAAACGTCCGACACCCTGCCAGACGCAGGATCGACGGATGCGGGAGCAGAAGACCCCGACACCGGCGGACTGGACCTCCCCGGACCCTCACCCCGGGTCCCCTTGTCCCTCCTGGGGCGCCCGCGCCGAGGACTCTGTTGATCCGGATGACAACGGCGGAACTCCGTGATGAGCGAACGGTCGAGTATCCAGCGGCTCGGAACCCAGGAGCGGTGCGTGTCGTCATAACCCTCCCAATCCACGAGGTATTGGAGGCCACGACCGCGCCGCCGCGATCGGAGCAAGGAGCGGACAGCGTAAGCCGGACCCCCATCGACGAGTTGGGGCGGCGGCGGCGGAACGGGCGCCGGCGCCAACGCGCTCTCATGGATGGGCCACACACGGGACACGTGGAACGTAGGGTGAACCTTCATGGACTCTGGAAGGAGAAGACGGACTGCGGACAGGCCGATCACCTTCTGAATAGGGAACGGTCCAACAAAGCGGGGCGCCAGTTTGCGGGATCCCGCTTGCAGCGGCAAATCCCGCGTCGAGAGCCACACACGCTGCCCCACTCCGTACTCCGGAGCCGGCGTCCGGTGCTTGTTCGCCTGGCGGGCGTAGCCTGAAACAGAGCGGAGAAGAGTGACCCGGGCCCTCGCCCAGGCACGATGACAACGGCGGACACAAGCCTGGGCCGACGGGCACGCCGCACCACGCTCCTGGTGGGCGAACAAGGGTGGCTGGTACCCGAAGACGCAGTGGAAAGGCGAAAGTCCCGTGGCCGAGCTGGGGAGGGAATTGTGAGCATACTCTACCCAGGGAAGCTGTTGGACCCACCCACGCTGGTCCACGGCGGCCATGCATCGGCGAGACCTGCCCAGTTCCTGGTTCAGGCGCTCCGCTTGACCATTGGACTGAGGGTGAAACCCCGAGGAGAGGCTGGCCGTGGCGCCGAGGAGTCTGCAGAACTCCGCCCAGAAGGCGGAAGCGAATTGTGGACCTCGGTCTGACACGATGTCTTGTGGGAGACCGTGGTGACGAAACACATCCCGCACCATGATGGACGCAGTCTGCTTCGCAGATGGGAGCTTAGGCAGAGGGATGAAATGCGTCATCTTGCTGAACCGGCCCACCACCGTGAGGACCACCGTGTTTTCCTCCGAGGGGGGGAGGCCCGTCACAAAGTCAATTGACAGGTGAGACCAGGGACGCTGGGGGACCGGCAAGGGTTGAAGCAGCCCGGCAGGAGGACGAGTAGACGTCTTACAGCGGTTACAAATTGAGCAGGCTCTGACGTAATCGCTGGTGTCCACCTGCCAGATGGGCCACCAGAAACGCTGTGCCACCACGTACCTCGTGCGTGCAGCTCCGGGATGACAGGCCAGGCGTGAATCGTGCGCCCATTGCAGGACGGACGACCGCAGGCCTTCAGGGACGAACAGGCGACCCTACGGGCAGTTGCTGGGGCCGGGTTGATCGCGTGATGCGGCTTCCACTTGGCGTTCAATCTCCCATGAAAGAGCCACCACCCGAACTGAGCTCGGGAGGATAGTGGGAGGTGGACCCTGTCCCTCCTCCCCACCAGGAAACAAACGCGACAGGGCGTCCGCCTTCGCGTTACGGGAACCCGGTGTGTAGGAAAGAGAGAACTCAAACCCGTCAAAGAACAGAGCCCACCGTGCTTGTCTCGCGTTCAGTTTCTTGGCCGTTCTCAGATACTCCAAGTTGCGGTGGTCGGTCCAGACAATGAACGGAGTGGTGGCGCCCTCCAGCCAATGCCGCCACTCCTCCAAAGCCAACTTGATGGCGAGTAGCTCCTGATTACCGATGTCATAGTTCCGTTCTGAGGCTGACAAACGGTGAGAAAAGAAGGCGCACGGGTGGAGACGATCGTCTTGGCGGCTACGTTGAGACAACACCGCCCCGACACCCACGTTCGAGGCGTCCACTTCGACCACAAACTGTCTGTCGGGATCGGGAACTCTGAGGATGGGAGCGGATGTGAACCTCCTCTTAAGCTCCTGAAATGCCTGTTCTGCCCGTTCTGTCCATTTGTACGGGGAGGCGGGGCTGGCAAGGGCGGTGAGGGGCGCGGCCGCCGTGCTGTATCCACGGATAAAACAGCAATAAAAGTTCGCGAATCCTAAGAATTGTTGCAGCCGCTTGCGTGTCTCGGGAACAGGCCATGACGTGACCGCTTCCACCTTCCCAGGGTCCATTTCGATGGATCCCTCACGCACCACGTAGCCGAGGAATTTGACAGAGGAGGCGTGGAACTCGCACTTCTCTGCCTTCACGTAGAGCGAATTCTCCAGGAGGCGTCGCAGCACCGCCCGAACATGCTTGATGTGCTCAGGGAGCGAGCGGGAGAAGATGAGGATGTCGTCCAAATAAACGAACACGAATTTGTCCAGCATGTCTCGTAACACGTCGTTTATCAGGGACTGGAAAACCGCTGGGGCGTTGGTGAGCCCAAACGGAACCACCAAGTACTCGTAGTGTCCGCTCGGGGTGTTGAAAGCCGTCTTCCACTCGTCTCCCTCCCGAATGCGGATCAGGTGGTAGGCGTTGCGAAGATCCAGCTTTGTGAAGATGGTGGCACCCTGAAGGCTCTCGAAGGCGGAAGAAAGAAGAGGCAGAGGGTATCGGTTCTTTACAGTGATCTTGTTTATTCCCCGGTAGTCGATACACGGGCGGAGCGTGCCCTCCTTCTTCTTCACGAAGAAAAACCCCGCTCCCGCAGGTGAAGAGGACGGCCGTATGATACCGGCTGCCAGGGACTCCCGGATGTATTCCTCCATAGCCCGGCGCTCAGGAGCGGACAGGGAGTAGACGCGTCCCTTGGGAGGGAAGGTGCCGAGCAACAGGTCGATGGCGCAATCGTAGGACCGGTGTGGAGGAAGAGAAGCGGCCCTGGCCTTACTAAAAACCTCCTTGAGTTTGTGATAAAATGCTGGGACATTGGAGATGTCGGGACTGTACCTGGGCGGGGCTCTGCCGAGTGGGCTGGTGGCCGCCTTCAGGCACACTCGATTGCAGCGTTCGCTCCACTGCCGAACAACCCCCACCTCCCAGTCCAGCACCGGGTTGTGCTGCCGCAACCAAGGGTGCCCCAGTATGAGCTACTGTCCTGGGAGGGAAAGAAGAAAAAACTGGATGGTCTCGTGGTGATTGCCGGAGAGCAGTAACTTAACCGGTTCCGTCACGAAAGCCACCTCGCCGATCAGACGGCCATCAATGGCAGGCGCGGGAATGGACGGGCTCAGAGGGAGGAAGCTGACACCCCACTGACGTGCCGGGCTAATGTCCATGATGTTCCCCTCCGCGCCGGAATCCACCAAGGCCGCCATGTTCTGGTCGCCCGCCGCAAGCTGGACACGTGCCTGTAGCGTGAGCGTGCTGGGACTGGGAGAGTCGGTGCTGGTCGAGCTCACGCGGATCCCCCGACGCCGCGTTAGCTCCGGCCTTTTAACGGGCACCCCGCCACCCGATGACCCCCTTCCCCACAGTAAAAACACAAGCCCAGTGAGAGGCGTCGATGGTGCTCCACCGAGGGAACCCGAGCCCCTCCCAGATCCATGGGCTCGGCGGGTTGTGTGGTTGGCGGGTCCCCAGCAGACGGAGGAATGTGACCACTCGGGTTCCGCGGGGACCTCTCCCGATCGCGCCGCCGCGTCCGGATCCGCCGGTCTACTCGGGCCGCCAAGTCCATCGCGCCCTTCAGGGTTCGCGGGCAATCGTAAGAAACCAGTTCGTCTTTCATGTACTCAGCGAGGCCGTTTAGGAATGTGCTAACGAGCGCCGGCGTGTTCCATCCGCTGCTGCCGGCCACCGTCTGGAACTTAAGGGCGTACTCCGCGACCGATCGGCTACCTTGACGCAGCGTCGGCAGTTCCTCGGCGGCGTCTTCGGCGGCAGATCCCAGGTCGAACAGGCAGAGCAATTCCTCCGCGAAGGCGTCGAAGGAATCGCAAGCTGGGGCCATCCTTTCATATACGGCCAGACCCCACAGCCGCGCCTCGCCCGTGAGGTGGGTTAGGACGAACCCGACCTTGGCTGATTCCGACGCAAACGTGACGGGCTGGAGGCTAAACATTATGCGGCAGTTGGTCACGAATGCCCTCACGTGCTTGAGATCGCCGTTAAACTTCTCGATGTTGCCAAGGCGGGGCTACGGGACGTCCACGAGCCTCCTGGCCTCGGCAGACGGGCGGTGCGGGGGTGCCGTGACAGCCGGGGACACAGCCACCGACAGTCTCTGGAGGGCTTGGGCCATCTCCTGCTGCTGTAGCTGTTGTTGCTGACCAACCTCGATCAGGTGCCGGATGTCGGCGGACAGTCTGCTGATGGCGGTCTCGGCTCGCTCCAGTCGGCTCAATGCCGTCTCGTCGTTCGCTGGCTGCATAGCGTTGGTCAGTCTGTACTGTAAGGGATCGGACAGTACAGCCAAGTGCGTAGCGACAGACTTTAAAGAAAAGGGGATGATGGGAACATCTGGCGCTGGAGCAGCGATCGGGCCGGAGAGGACAAACAATTCTGCGGGATTTCAAATAGTCAAGCGAGTCAGTATCTCAGGGACTGATGAGCGAAGCAGCATCAAGGGACAGACTGACACTCGGGTCTGCGCTGGCGGGGCTGATATAGCGCTGTCCATGAGCCCGTGGCAGGTGACGGCGATTCAACTGACAGGTGGGCGTGGTCCTGTCGCAGGTGGCGCCAGCACGTGACAGCGCCGGCCGACGGAAGTCGAATAAGGCTCCGCGATCTAATCTGCAGTGCTTATAAAGTGCCGATCCGCTCGGCTGGAGCTATTTTCGGCCAACCGGCGGCGAGCGCACGGCCTCCCGGTGGTCCCGGGCGGCGTGCGTGAGCGCACCTGCCGCCGGAAGTCGAATGAAGCTTCGCAATCTCATCCGCGGTGCTCATAAAGTGCCGATCCGCTCGGCTGGAGCTATTTTCGGCCACCCGGTGCGAGCGCACGGCCTCCCGGTGGTCCCGGGTGGCGTGCGTGAGTGCACTGGCCTCCGGAAGTCAAATAAGGCTCCGCGATCTCATCCGCGGTGCTTATAAAGTGCCGATCCGCTCGGCTGGAGCTATTTTCGGCTGCCCGGCGCAAGCGCATCACCTCCTGGTTGTCCCGGGCGGCGTGCGTGAGTGCACCGGCTGCAGGAAGTCGAATAAGGCTCCGCAATCTCATCTGCAGTGCTTATAAAATGCCGATTCGCTCGGCTGGAGCTATTTTCGGCCACCTGCCGTGTGCGCACGGCCTCCCAGTTGTCCCGGGCGGCGCGCGTGAGTGCACCGGCTGCCGGAAGTCGAATAAGGCTCCGCGATCTCATCTGCGGTGCTAATAAAGTGCCGATCCGCTCGGCTGGAGCTATTTTCGGCCACCTGGCGCGTGTGCACGGCCTCCCGAAGGTCCCAGGTGGCGTGTGTGAGTGCGCCGGCCTCCGGAAGTCGCATAAGGCTCCGCGATCTCATCCGCGGTGCTTATAAAGTGCCGATCCGCTCGGCTGGAGCTATTTTCGGCCACCCGGCGCGTACGCAAGGCCTCCCGGTGGTCCCGGGCGGCGTGCGTGAGTGCGCCGGCCGACGGAAGTCGAATAAGGCTCCGCGATCTCATCCGTGGTGCTTATAAAGTGCCGATCCGCTCGGCTGGAGCTATTTTCGGCCACCTGGCACGTGCGCATGGCCTCCCGGTGGTCCCGGGCAGCGTGCATGAGTGCGCCGGCAGCCGGAAGTCGAATAAGGCTCCGCGATCTCATCCGCGGTGTTTATAAAGTGCCGATCCGCTCGGCTGGAGGTATTTTCGGCCACCCGGCGCGTGCGCACGGCCTCCCGGGTGGTTTGCGTGAGTGAGCCGGCCGCCGGAAGTCGAATGAGTCTCCGCGATCTCATCTGCAGTGCTTATAAAGTTCCGATCCGCTCGGCTGGAGCTATTTTTTGCCACCTGCCGTGTGCACACGGCCTCCCGGTTGTCCCGGGCGGCGCGCGTGAGTGCGCCGGCCACCGGAAGTCAAATAAGGCTCCGCGATCTCATCCGCGGTGCTTATACAGTGCCGATCCACTCGGCTGGAGCTATTTTCGGCCACCTGGCGCGTGCGCACTCACGCACGCCGCCCGGGACCACTGGGAGGCCGTGGACACGTGCCGGGTGGCCGAAAATAGCTCCAGCCGAGCGGATAGGCAGTCTATAAGCACCGCGGATGAGATCGCTGAGCCTTATTCGACTTCCAGCGGCCGGTGCACTCACGCGCGCCGCCCAGCACCACCGGGAAGCCGTGCGCTCGCGCCGAGTGGCCGAAAATAGCTCCAGCCGAGCGGATCGGCACTTCATAAGCACCGCGGATGAGATTGCGGAGCCTCATTCGACTTCCGGCGGCCGTTAAACTCACGCACGCCGCCCGGGACCACCGGGAGGCCGTGCATGTTAGAGATTTGCTCACTCAAACAATATTTTGCAAGAACCACACGGGAGACAAGCAAGTCCTTTTAGACACCTGCAGGTGGAGAGTTCACTCGTTCAAGGAATGAAGTCTGAACCCTCGTTCCTGCGAGGGAATATTTATTAAGAGAAACAGAGTGGGGGTTTAGGTAAACTGGCTAAAGCCCTTGTCCTCTAGTCTAAACATGTCAGGGGATGTTTTACGACCTTGTGATAAGGAGGACAAGGTAAGGTATTTATTACCTGTTGCATTCCAACATAATCCTAGAAGGAAGTCCCAATGATGTGGCACACACCACCTTGTGCTGCCGTCAACAAGTCCAAAACCATCCTGTTTTGCAAGACCATCAGTCTAATAGCCTGAATCTCTCTATTTTGTCCATCATTGACTTGCAGTGAGAAATTCACAAAGGATTGAAAACGATAGTTCAGTGTCTCGATGAAGAGCGATAGTTTCCCAACCCCAATCTGAGGAAAGAGCGCAAGGACAACTTTGTCTCCGACGGACCATACTTTATGGTCATCTGCAACGTTCGCACCCCAGACAGGGTCATGAGGGTCAAAGGTTGCAACTGCAGCGGAGTGGAGATCGTTGTCCGCTTCACCATCATTGAGACGCCCCACCACGCCGAATTAGGGGTCCAGCACTCTCTGCAACTTGCAGTGGCTGAGGTGAATCCAACTGGGCCGTACAGTGATCGTCACTGCTGTAGTCCGCAAGACTTGGAATGGTCCCTCCCGTCGTGGCTGGCCCAGTTCCTTCTTTTGATGACCTCGATGTAGACCCAGTCTCCTGGATTGATGGGGTTGTTGACCTGTGAGGAGGAAAGATCAAGCGGCAGTAAATTTGTCTTTGACACAGTTTGAGCGTCCTGATCATATAATCTGCCAAGGACTGATCTTCATCTGTTGTTTGCAACTCTCGTAGTCAATTGTCGTGCCCATTTAACTGGCAAATAGGAGTGTTTGCAGGAAGAGTTTGAACACTTCCTAATGATTCCCTTTAACCAAAGACTATTTATGACAGGGGCGTTCCCATTTATTGCATCCTGGTTTAAAAGAGATTGTCTTACCCATGCCTTCTTTCTCCTCACACGCTCGCACCCACACAGGGTGCACACAGACACACACACACACACACACACACACACACACACACACACACACACACACACACACACACACACACACACACACACATCTCTCGTGTAGCTTCTTTTGATAGAATCTCCTATCGGTAACTGTATAGCAGACGTTTTAGCATATAATCCGATACTCTGCTCTCTCGCTTCTACTTTTTCATGTCGGTGCAGTCGTAGGTGGCCCCTATTGCAGTCATTGTCTTGTTAACTGTCGCCTTGTGACTCCTATGCATGATTGTGTGAATGTCAAAAATTGAACGTACCTAACTTTCTGACCATCCAACCTCCACTGTGGTACAAAAAACCTTACTATTGTATTGAGTAGGCACATTGAGCAACCTAGCTCCCTCCTGACTGCCAAATGTTAGTAAAATTTATATAACTCGACCTCTACGTCTTAAGCTTGATGAGCCAAAATATCAGATCTTGCTCTTGTTTCCTACCGTTTTAGCCTATTTGTTTTATCCAAATCCGGTCAATCTCTGATTATAATACTTTTCTCTGTAGCCCTACGTATTTTTCAAATTTTTATTTATTTATTTATCAAATCTCCTCAGTTCTGTCAAACTCAGTGCACAATGAACCTCCCTTCCACCTTGAACCAAGCTTCACCAAATTTGGTAACGCCGTAGCAAGGAGTGCGATTTGGTTGTCGGACACTCCAAGTCCATATCTTTTTGCTGCACTTCACCTTCTCAAGTTGGTGTTCTTTTGTTGTTGCTTCAGAGCGACCCCATCCATCACTCTTGAATGAGTCCATTGTTCAAATGAGTCAATTTTCATCATTGTGAGTTCCTCCGCTTTTCACTGTCTTTTCCGTCCCCGAGGATGTTGTATTTCCTCCGGAGTGTACTTGTCCCCCTCCAAGCACAACAGCAGTCTTTTCTTGTCCTTCGCCAAAGGTCAAAGGTGCTTCAGAGCCAGGCACCATTTTGTAGTTGTTCACGGCTGCAGGCGAAGTCTCGGATTGGGTTTCAGGGACCCTGACACTGAGAATGACAGGCTGGGACATCAAACTTGTAAGACTATCTCCAAATGTAGCTGCTTCCATCAATTTGCTGGTAACGTTTGTTTACCAAACTTCAAATTCTTCTAATAACAGCGGTCTCGTTTTTATATCGTAAATCCTGCAACTCATCCTATTTTTGAGCTACATTTTATCTATAGTTCCAATTTAATCGGACAGTATGTTGTCTTCAGTATCATTATTGAAAATCAACTCATCGAGGTCTGCGTTCCACATCAAGCCCTGATCTGTATGTCTTGACCTCTCACATGTTATTGTCATGCTTGCTCAAAAATGTGACTTAGAGTATGGTGCTGTGAATTCTCAATCTCCCCAATGAAATTGGATCCCACCTCGTAGTTCTTATCGTTCTCATGTTCCTGTTAGCCTGCAATTGTCCAAATCAAAAATGTTTTCTTTTAACTGTCTTTCTTTTGAACCTCTAAATCTCTCGTGTTGCTAACCTATCTACACCAGACCAAAAAATTGACCACAGTATAACACCAAATGTATTCGAAAATTCATTGTCATAAAGTGTTGTATTATTACTATCTTCCACTATCTGTCCTACTCACTCCCTCCTTTTGAGGCTTGGCAACGCCCATGCCTCACACCTTGACAAAATTTTTGGGAGAATGCGTTCTTTACTACATACGATTCCATCATCATTTAATTTGACTTTCTTTCCAAAACGCTTCTCAATTTCTCAGTTCACACATCTTCTACATGTGTTACTGGTTCTCCAGTTTTTTTTCTAGTTAATTATCAATCCAAAAGCTACGTGTTTCTTTCTAACATTCAACCTGCTCGAAATCACTCTTTCATCAAAGTCGCTCTACTAATTTTCCATAGTAGTCGCCAACGACTTCAACCATTCAACCTTTCATTCAGGCAATCATTCATCAATGCTCATCATATGTGTATCTCACACAGTCTCCAAAAAGGAGTCTTCCTATCACATTGGTCCCAATTCATCCAAGCTCACCACACAACATTCATATATCATTTTCAACTCAGGTTTCCTGGTAGAACAATCCACCAATTCAAAAAAAAAAAAAACTTAACTAAAACAAACAATTGGCAAATTAATCTGAATTTTTTCTTTGTTTTTAAATTTGAAGAACTCAATCTCTCAGATTTAGCTTGCATTTAGAATTTTGTATAATCTTATAACACAACCAATCAATTATTCCTATTAAATGTAGCATTGCAAAATCTTAAATTCACAATTTAGCTTCTTCCACTTCCTGAGAGCATGTTCTGTCGTTTTTTTTTCTTCGAATTTCTCATGTGGGCTCGACACTTAACATGCACTAGTGTGGATTAGTTTCTGCTCGCAAACAGACTTCTCTCTTTTCCTCTCATTTTTTTCTGTCAAATTGTTTCTGTTCTGCGGTGTAAATTGAATAGACAACAGTCTAGCAAGTACTTTATACTAAAAGTTTAGCCAATCTTCATCAATTTGGGACTTTAACTTTAACTTTAACACATACGCACACACATGCACAGCTCTCGCGTGCGGAAGGTAGGTCCCAGCACCAATGATTTGTCACAGGCTGGCCATTTCCTGTGGTCGATCATGAGCTGGTCCCTCCCATGCACACGAGGACAGCACATTCTAATTTTATTTATTTATCTTCTAGAAGCAAGTTGCATTTCTTTACCACTTGATATGCATATTTTAACTTTAGTGTAACACAATTTGATCTCTGGTCATTTGTCATTGGGCATACAAACAGCATTGTCATACTTCTTGTATGGACAGGAGCTCTAATAAGAAAGAATTTTAATAACCTGTGAATCACATGTTTTGTTGTCATATGGACATCTGTTAATTCTTTCTTTGTATGAGTATGAACGGTCAAAGAGGAGAAAGCTTGTCATGCTAAAAATGTGGCTTTTCCTCTGCCTCTTCCTCCACCCCTTGATTGGTTTTGTTTTGCAGAATGACACACTCTTGCATAGTGTCCTCGTCTCCCACAGTTCCAACAGTTGTCTGAATCTGATAGGGGTTTTGATTTGAATGGTGGCTTGCGACCTTGTTGGTAACTAACTCTTCCTCTGCCCCTTTGGGAACTTTGGAAGAAGATCGTTGTATCTTCATTTAGATCATTATCATCATCTAGATGAAATACATCAGAACTTTTGCCTTTCTCAATCCCTTTGTCAGCGTCTTTGGGCCACTGCATGTTTTTTGTAAACCAAGCAGTGTCCGCTTCCACCAAGTGTTTCCTCACCCAACTGCCCAAGTCAGCGGGGAAACCAGTGAGGAGCGCAATTTTAAGATGTTGCTGATAAGCACTCTCATCTGCATCATTGAATGGGATGCCACTATGTACCCAGAATTCTTTTTCAAATCTCAATTGAATGGCGGCCTCATCACTTTTCAACTTTCTATCTTTTGTCTTTTGGATTTGTTCTCTTCTTTCTTGTGAAGCTTTCAACCACATTTTAGCACAATCCAATTCTCTCTCTTTTCTTTTCTTTTTCAGTCCATTTTTCTTTCTATCCACACTCTCTTCTAAAACATCAACTACTATCTTCCACACTTCAACTCTCAACTTCCCTTCTACTCCATACTTTTTCTTCCACTTCGGCATATATTGCATACAATTAAGAAATCTACTCGCCATGTACTTCTCATCTCCGTCAAGAGGTAGAGATTAGCGTTTTTATTTCCCATCTTAATTCTAGTAGTTTTAGGTTATATAATTTCTTTGTCTCAAAAATATTATTATTATTATTATTACTTATTTATTTCTTTGAGGATCCTCAATGCAGGTTTAAATTGACCTTTCAACAAATTACTAGCCTGTATTATTGCCGTGGATCAATACTAGAACTGCTATTTAGTCAATTTATCCTACCAGTCACACTCTCAATCACACAAACTCCAGCGCTTTTTTTTTAGGCCTCATAGCTCAGACAAACCAAAGCCGTATCTCATAGCTCGGACAAACCAAAGCCGTATCTCATAGCTCGGACAAACCAAAGCCGTATCTCTCGTGCACACAACTCCAGGCCTTTAACTTACTTGTCCCCTGGTTCGTTGCACTGCCGGGTCCCGTCAATCCACCTCTGTCAGACGAAGGCAGACCTAAGATGCTGGCCCAGCGAAGAATTCTCTTCCCAGGACTTTCTTCTCCAGGTCCTCCTAATGGACGCTGGCTTGTCGACAATGCAGCACGTCCTCCTTCGTCAGCCAGATAGCGGGTATGAGGGATCCCGGGTTTCGGCACCAAAATGTTAGAGATTTGCTCACTCCAACTTATCTTGCAAGAACCACACGGGAGACAAGTAAGTCCTTTTAGACACCTGCAGGTGGAGAGTCCATTCGTCGCTGTGCGTGCAGCGATGTTCGAATGGAGGTCTGAACTCTCCTTCCTGCAAGAGGATATTTATTAAGAGAAACAGAGTGGGGGTTGAGAGTTGACAGGTTTGTTGAACCCCTGGCCTCTGGTAAGATCAGAGCAGGGGGGTGTTTTACGATGTTGTGGGAAACAGAACAACTTTGATTGCTTCCTCTGCAGCTGGTCAATCAAGCAGAGAATGCAACCACTTTATTTTACTGCGTTGTGAGAGCAAGACAAGATTGGTTAATCATTATAGTCTACATTCCAACATAATCCTATGATAAAGATAACCTGGAAAACCCTAACAACAGCTAAAGTCCCCCATCACTAGAAAATTTGTGGTGATGTGTATTTTTATGAGGACATTTTATTTACATTTTATATTGTAATAAATAGTTGAATAGACATAAATAGTCTTGAATTAAACTTGAATTCTGACCAGTTATGTGGAGCATTCTTCTGTGTTCTGCTTTTCACTTGCCACCTTCTACAGACCACTTTCACTTCTCTCAAAAGTCCAAGGAGGTTTTTGTACGTCTCCGCGTCACCGTGTCGACCTGCCATCGCCGTAGTAGGCGAAACAGTAGTATTCGGCCAGGTCATCTCTCTGGACACCACTGATGGTCAGAGTGTAGTCAGAGCCGGATCGAGTGCCGCTGAATCGAGATGGCGCGTTGGAGAATTCTGATGATGTGTAGTAGATGAGCGATTTGGGATCCTGTCCAGGTTTCACTTGGTACCAACTGAGATAGCTACCAATGTTTTGACTCCCTGTGGCCCTGATGGTCACGGTTCCTCCGAGAGAGACAGACATGAGTCTGTCCGTCTGCCTCAGAAAATTCTGGGCAGAAGATCCTGAAATGAGATGAATGAAAACCCAACTGGCCCCAAGAAGCATCACCAAATGTCAAGTCAAACTAGTCATTCCTATGAAATATTCTGCTCTGACACCAAGTTTCAAAGAGTCTCACCAGGAATCAGCAGAGCCCAAAGGACAAGCGCAAGTGCGGAAGACCACATCCTGACTCGCAGTGCGGGTGGTGTTTGCGCAAAAGGAGTGCTGCAGACTTTTTGAAGAAGCGCAGAAGCTCATGCAAATGAGGCTGCGAACGCAGCTGGCTTTGTGAAAGCGAGAAATCACTTCCTCCTTTTTTGGACTTTTCCACGTCTGAGTGCATCAGTAGCTGCGCTGTACTTAGCAAAAATGAACATGTCAGTCATCTTCATCGGGGTAGCGATGTCAATTTAGTCAATTTAGACTAAATTTTAGAGCCATGATTATCTGCTAGTGTTGGACGAGTTCCAACATTGTTACGCAGACGCCTTCTTGTGGCATGTGAGAGAATTACTGAAAGAAATACAATTAACATATCCGATGTTGGCCATTGTGGTGGTATTGGAGAGCAAACTTTTTTTTGAGCTGATTCATCATGTTTTAGAGATGGCAGAGGCGCATGCAAATGAAGTTGCGAGCGCACCTGCCTTTGTGAAGGTGCGAGGCCGCCACTTCCTGTTCTTTGGACTTGTACTTTTCGCTATTACAGCAAATTATTGCTCATTGACAGTAGACGAGTTTTTGTCCGGACGGCTCACCGCTTTGCATCACTGTGGTGGAGTTTCGCTGAAGAAGGAACCAAACTTATCCTTGGTAAGTACTATTTACTTGATCATCTATTATTTTGCATCAAAATAATTGATAATTCTCCAGTTCCTTAGCCAGCTTTTGGAAAACGAGTAACATTATTTTTGTCAATTTTTACAAAACAAACACCCAGCCCTTTCTTGAGTAAGAGCTAAAAACTTAATTTGATATTAGCTGTTAACGGCTATTTCCCGAAGTGTAGCTATACCTACAATGCAATGATGGAATAATGTTTATTATGACATATATTAGGACCGTTTGGACGTTTGTTGCCCAGTGAGAAGGTAAGTGTTTCATAAAGTGTGTTCTTGTAAATTCACATGAGCCGAACCACGGCCTACGTGACATTGAAAGTGTGTGCAATTGGAGAAAACTGCTTGTCTCTTGTCCTGTCCCCCTGACAGCGGGTGAGGTGCATCGGCCCACCGTGACCCTCTTCCCTCCTTCCAAGGAGCAGCTGCAAACGGAACAGGCCACAGCCGTGTGCCTGGCCAAAGGGGGCCCTCAAACTTGGACCCTGGGTTGGAAGGTTGATGGCGCCCCCGCTACCTCAGGGGTGTCGCACAGCTCCCCGGAAGAGGCTGATGTAGGTGGGCTTCAGCTGGACCAGCACCTTGAGCCTGTCACCGGACCAGTGGCGCACGGCCCAATCAGTGAGCTGCGAAGCCAGCCTAGCCGGGCAAAACCCCGTCACGCAAACCCTGCTGAACCCAGGACAATGCTAAGAGTAGAGCCTGAACATGTGTCTGTGTCTTTGCGACGTTGAAGCATTGTGAAATAAATATGTCTAAGTATCATCATCTATCTCTGTAGCAGCTGCTTATCGCAAAAGGGGAGCAAACTTGGTAACACGACAAATAAACGTCTCACCAAGGACATTTACATTGTACAGGTAGTCTCGAGAGAAATAAAATGAAACAAAATGATGAATTTATCCTGGCACATAGACAGAGTATAGTTTGCACTATAAAAAAATTAGTAACCACATATAGTTGTAATTAAAATTAAAAAATGAAAAGATTAATATTGTATTGTGTATTGCAAATCTATACATGAACACAGCCTAATTCAAAACTATGTTTTGCTCCTAAGGAATGGGGAATAATGAAAGCATTAATGTCATATATAAACATGTAATGTTGTCTTGGATGGAAAAACAATCATCACAATGACACATTAATGGGAAAAATGCAACGAAGAACCTTTTTTTTCCCTTCACCTGTCGCAGTGAACCTTATTCCTGTCTCTGATTGGCCAGCAAGCGTCACTCAATTCCTCCCTCTGCGTCACAAGCCTCTTGAAGTTGGAAGGCGTTGAATCGGTTAAATAATGGTATAAACAAATAATGTTATAAAATGACCAATTTGATTGAAGGTGCATGAGAATGTAAAAAGGCGCATTACAGACTTGCGACAGGGAGTTACTGCCATTAGCTTAACTACGGATATCTGGCCAAGTCGTGCTAGCCCGTTTCCAATTAGCGCCAATGCTTTTCTATTTCTGAGTGGTGATGAATTGTGTTCAAACACTACTGTAGATTGATGCCAAAAAGGAAAGTTTATTTTCGGTTTGAATGTATTTCATTGTGCATTGATTGAGTTTTTATCCTTGGTGATCCCTGACATAGTCATTTCCAACGTGCCGATGACATATGCATTCACACAAGACATGGCCCCACTTTGGCTCTGATCCAAGCCCAACTCGGAGGTATGTTGGCAGTCGGAAGTGACGAAAATTGTCTCCCCACTCCTTTTTTTTTTTTTTTTCGGTTGCTTCTATTTTGTTGCGAGTGAAAGGCGTCTAAGATGTCACGTCCACCCTCGCCAGGTCAAAGGCGTGCAAACGTGTTAGGAGCGTTTGTGACGTCACGTGTAGGTCGACGTCCGAGTGGCATCAGAACAGGCAAACTTATTGTGACTAGTATAGTCCGTCCATCATTTGCTTTGGAGTCGAATTTGTTGACTGCAAACTATTTGCGTGGAATATCCTCTCCTGTGAGCGATGGGAACGCCACTGGCCGCGCGTCTTGTGCGTATTCTTGCATTGAGCGCCGCGTGGACTTCGTCAAGTGAGTATTTTGCGATTTCGGAGTTGGATTGCTACGTAAGAGGATTACGGCCGGTGAAGAAAAAAAAGGGGTGACAGGATTCTGACTTTAAAGTGAGATTTTTTTAATCAGAAAGTGGGTATTCTCACTTTAAAGTCAGAATTTTCACTGTAAAGTCAAAATTTAGACTTTATCGTCAGAATTTTCACTTTAAATTCAAAATTTCAACTTTAAAGTGAGAATTTAGACTTTCAAGTGAGAATTCAGACTTTAAAGTCACAATTCAGACTTTAAAGTCACAATTTTCACTTTAAAGTGAAGTCAGAATTCTGAGGAAAAAATTCAGAATCCCGTCCCTCTTCACAGGCCCTAATCCTCTTCCGTATATTGGGACTTTGAAGCTGTTGTAAATCATCTTTTTGCCCTACGGCACTGTAGTGTCCATGGATATGCTGCGAGGACATGAAAAGAAATGTGCTAAATTGAACAGGTGTATGCCTCACATCAGTCCTGAATGCAAAGGATCTAAAGGTACAACCTTTAGATCCTTTGCATTCAGGAATGATCAATAAACTATAACAGAATAAAAAATAAGTTACCAATGACTTATTTAAGGTCTCCTGGGTGATTTTGATCTTATTTCATGTTTAACGAGCAAATGACGTTACCGGCAAATCCATGATGACAAACTAAAAGCAAAAACTACGTCACCACTTTGGCTTCGACCCAACTCGCAGGTTTGCGCCCGGTTCGAAGCTCAAAAGGTGACTTCCCCGCCCCACTTTATCCCTGTGAAGCGTTTGCTTTGTTTGTGCTTCCCAAATAAAATCTCGACAAAAATAAATGAAGGTTTTCGTTGCTCAGAGGTTGTAGTCAAACGCCAAATTACGTCACGTGCCCTCAGAAAGCCGGCGGCGTGCGCGCGCCTGCTGTTTGTAAGCAGTGCGAGGGCAAGTGGAAGGCAGCCACCCGCTCGCCACTGTCCGCGGGCTGTTTGGCCCCTCGTGGACTCCCAGACGACGAGAACGCACCCGAAAGCGCTCGTGACGCACGTTCTTTCATTTGGCGCCGCTTTTGTTGTATTTAATGCTTTATTTGTCTATTTTTATCCATTCAATGTTTGAGCAGGTAAGTCCATTGAGAACACTTTCTCGTTTTCAATGGCGACCTGGAGGCAATGTGTGTGAAGTGTCTTGCCCAAGGACACAACGACACGTGACAGAGCCAGGGTCGAACCGCCAACCAACCCTCCGGTTCCTAATGATGATGATATATCTTTATTTCGAACATATTTAAAACATAAAACGAGAAAAATAAAACAAATAACACTTTCAAGTGCCAAATTTAAATCCATAAAACAAACAAACGAATAAACCAACCAACCAACAAACAAAAAACAACAACAAAGAATGCTCGAAAAAGAGTAGGAGGAAGCATAGCTCGACACGCTCGACTGCCTGAGCCACGGCCTCAATACCACAGAGTTTTGTTGTGAAGGAAAACGAGGGCTCGTCGACCCGCGGCTCCAGAGCCACATGCGGCTCTTTAGCATTCTCTAGCGGCTTGCTGGAGCTTTTGCAGAAATGCGTGAAAATGGAAAGATAGTATGTTTTTTGTTTTTTTTGTTGGTTATTTTAAACGTTTTTACAGTATAAGCATGACACATTTATATGCTGTAAAAATGTATGTAGTTGTAAATACATTAAAAATACCGAATTTCAGAATGGCGCCAAATAGCAAAATTGGGTCGTAGCCTGCGACATAGCACAGGCGAGTTGTAAACAAACAGATGTGTGAGTGATGGGCCGTATGTATTGACAGTCTATGTAGCCTTTAAGATTTTGCGACTCCAGATAGGTATGTTTTTTTGGGGAGGCAATATGGCTCTTTGAACATTTTGGGTTGCCGACCCCTGCCTGAGGTAAAGAAACAAGAAAGTGACTTGCAGGAAAACCAAGTTTGGTTACCCCCAACTTGACTTGACGTTCGCCAATTTCATTGCTGTGTTTTCTCCATTACGCCAACAAAGGAGCCACATCAATAATGTGGGGCTCAGGTTCTTAGAGCAAGCAGTATATGAATCATCCACATGAGGGCGTAATTGATCATGTCTTTTGTGAGCTAAGTGTACAAATTAGTGTCATTTAGTGGTGAGCTAATAGAAGGCAACAACCAAAAACGGAAAGCGCGTGCCTTTTGATTCACTGCGTCACAAGCTGCCTGCCACATTGTCGATACAAGCAAAATGCCACCACAGACGACTTAATCTCTAGCTTCTTTTCTCTATTTTAACGTTATCCTTTTGACAGCTGATGCATTTTCATTTTCGTCCAATAGTCACTCGCAGTGAGGTGTGTTCAGTGTGTTGTTTGCATCATTTAGGACTTTAAAAATCAGAAAAAATAAGACGGGAGAATGTCATTGTCAGTGCAAATGGAGAAAAATGCACTGGAATGAATGCTGGTTACGAAAATAATCTAAATTCGTTTCAAAGAAATACCGATTGGATTGACCCACTACTTGGTTTAATTTGAACCAACTTTCTGTCTTTTGAAACAAAACTCGATACAAATGCCAAGACGCTGCTGACAAGACGGTTATGCCCGTACGTCATACAAGTCTCAAATGTGTCCTCAGCTGATCCGGGCTCAGCTTGTGAGGAAGATTGGCTCCCTTTCGGCTCCAGTTGCTACAAGAAGATGGAGACCCCCAACGGTTGGCTGGGGGCTCGGCACGACTGCGTCTGGGAGGGCGGCGACCTGATCTCCGTTGCCTCGTCGGACGAGGAAGCCTTCGTGAAGGAGAAAATGGGCGACGTCCCTTTCTGGATCGGACTCTCCAATCTGGTGAGACGGAAGCGCAAGCAGTTGATTCTCTACTGGTACGCGATTGACAAGCGGGATTGGTCTCTGCAGAATTGCGACGAGGCTTGGTGTCAGTATGACAAGGAGCAAAAGAAGCTGACTTGGTCCGATGTCCGCGTGACAGCGACCTACTCCAACTGGACTATAGGTCTAAACGGAAAGTAAGAAGGTTACGTTTTGCGTCCTTTCACTGCCAAAGTGTCCTTTTCCAAAATGGGAAAGAGCATCGTGATGAGGGGGAAAAAAGAGCTTTTGTCAATTTTTCATCAGAAAGTAAGAAGTAATACTGAGATGCTTTTCACGACTTTTCCCTACAGCTCCGACGTGGAGTCCTGCGCGTACGTCAACCTTGGCGTGTACCACGATAAGCTGCTAGGAAAGTGGCGACACGGCTCGTGCGGATCTTCGTTGCCATACATGTGCGAGCGCTCGCTGGATGGTAAGCCCACACGAATTATTTTATGATGTCAAAAGGAACATTTCAAACGTGTGGTCTTTTTGCAGACTGCCTGGAGGGCAGGCAGTGTTCCTTTAAAGACTTCGGTTACGATCGAGTGGAGAGTGAGTGGCTTCCACGTTTGTTTGTACTCCTCCACCGTCCTGCCGTGCTTTTCCAATCCAAGTTTGTTTGTGGCTTCAGCTTCCTCCTGCGACCCTGGCGACTTCCTGTTCGACGACTCTTGCTATCATTTTGGGCGGGAGAAGATGAATAGGCAGCCCGCTGAAGACTTCTGCAAGGAACGCAAAAGTCACCTGGCCAGCGTCCATTCACAGGACGTAGTCAATTTCTTGGGTGGTGAGCGCCAAGACAAACCGACAATTCCACGATCATCCCGCAATGCTCACCAGCATCTTTGCAACTTGCGCTTGTTCTGCCTTTCTCAAGCTCACGTAAGCTATCTCAGTTGGGTGGGACTCGCAAGGAAGAATGGCAATTATGAGTATACTGATGGAACATCTATAGTAAGTGAAATGTTTAAGTGACCTAAAAAGTTGTCATTTGTCCAGAATGATATGATATGAATGAATGAGATGTCGTACTGAAATGCAAAAGATAAAAGTGAGATACAAAGTGTCATTTAAACAGGAAAAAGCTTTCTTGAACAAAAACAAAAAAGTCAAACTTTGACCTGAATGGCCGCAATGTTATGAGAAGAGCTACGAAGAAATGTTTTCCAGAAAATCAGCTGGAACAAGGATAAAGCTGCTGTTTGATGGCAATTGTAATTGACAAGAAACAAAAGCCATCATGCGCTCAAGTTATCTGTAATGTGTGCAGGACGACACCCCAGGATTGCACAAGCTCAAATACAACTGCATAGCTGTGCTCCATGGTTCTTCTCTTAGTGACTATGGCTGCGACAACAACAACTTTCCAGCCATCTGCAAAAAAGGTCTGAAAGTCACGACGGCTCCCTTTGCCCTTTCACGCACGCGCTCATTATTGATCCCTCTTGCAGCTAAGGTCCGAAAGGCTCTTACTGCTCATCCGTCATCAATATTCAGGCCAGGTGGGCGTCACATCCGTGGTCACGCTCTTGTCGCCAGTTGGCCCTCAAGTCACGCGAATCTCACTTGCAGGCTGGAGCGAAAAGTGCGGCAGGTGGATGGAGAACCCGGCCAACGACTTCTGCTACCTGATCAGCCACAACCAGGACGTGACCTGGCAGGAGGCGCGAGACAAATGCGTCGACCACGGAGGGGACCTGCTCAGCCTTGCCGACGACACTGAACAGAAGTTCATACAAGGTGGAGTCTCGGACAGTTTATGCCGCATGGTCTCCAGAAGGAACAATGCACCTCTTGATCGTTGTTTAACTTTGATTTGAAGATCTGCGCGACATTCCGCTGACTCTATGGTTGGGCGCCAATGCCGAGATCACTGAAGGCAGCAAGTGGACTGATGGATCCCCGTTCATTTACAAAAACCTGAAAGCAGGTCGGTCTAAAACCCGGCGAATGTTTGTCGGCGACAAAACGGACGAGTGCTTAGCGTCTGTCGTCTCCTTCCAGATAACGCAAGTGACGCCACTGGCGGACGCTGCCTTTCCTTGCTCACTGCCGACGGCGACTGGAAATTTGATCAATGCCGAAAAAACAGCAGCTACATCTGCAAGAGAAGAGGAAGGGGTAACGTGACGCTTGGCCGATTCGCGCTGACTTCTGAAGTCCTCTCGATGAAATATGTCTGCGTGTTGTTAGCGTGTCAATTGTCAAGTCATGGGGCTAACGCAATTGGCAAAACAAATTAAGACTGCAGGTGGTCTGAATTTCTTGTTTCCCACGACATTGGTGGCAAAACGTTGATAATCCTGTGATAAATTGTATTCGCTGGTCAGTTGGCAGCCTTGAGTGCCTTGAAAGGCGCCTTATAAATAAAATGTATTCTTATTATTAGTTGTTCTTCGGGAACTCGCTGTTGAAAGTGGCTTCCTCAGGGAAGGAAAAAATATCTCAAGACAATCAGTTGATTGGAAAAATATTTTATTCCTTCAAGATGTGGAAATGTCTCACATCCAGAAAAGTTCCTCCCGTGATTTCCAGACTCTGTGCTTTTTACATTGAGTCTCTACCCTCAGCGGTCTCAAACCAAACCACTCATTGTTAAAACTCTGATCCCAGACTGCCAGTATTATCTCGGGGGAAAGATGGTCACAAACAAGACTGCTTGATGGTTAAATTTGGATCGGAGCCAGCTGAGCCAATTCTATTCTCTGTACTCGTACGTCAGCGTTTCTTGAGGGCTAAAAGTACCCACGACCTGAGGCCCACACTCAACAGAGATGCGCTTGAATAAGTGGAATATGGGTCAAATAAGAATATTCTACAATCCCCCAAATGTTTCCTCAGTCGATCAGAAGTCATGTGATATGGTCGACGGGTGGCTCACTTTCGGGTTCAGCTGCTACAAGAAGATGGCGACCCCCAACGGTTGGCTGGGGGCTCGGCACGATTGCGTCGGGGAGGGCGGCGACCTGGTCTCGGTCGCCTCATCGGGCGAGGAAGCCTTTGTGAAGAAGCAAATGGGCAACGACGACCCCTTCTGGATCGGACTCTCCAATCTGGTGAGACGGAAGCGCAAGCAGTTAATTCTCTACCGCTACGCGATTGACAAGCGGGATTGGTCTGTGCAGAAATGCGAAGAGGCTTGGTGTCGGTATGACAAGAAGCAAAAGAAGCTGACTTGGTCCGATGTCCGCGTGACGGGAAACTACTCCAACTGGGACTCCCGTCAGGTTGGAAGGTAAAAAAGTCACGTCTTGATGTCCTTTCACTGTCAGGCAAGGTTTTGGGGCCCCTTTCCAAAATGGAAAAGAGCACAGTGGAGGGGAAAAAAGACCTTTTGTCAAGTTTTCACCAGAAAGCAAGAAAAAAATACTGAAATGCTTATCACGACTTCTCCCGACAGCTCCGACGTGGATTCCTGCGCGTACGTCAACCAAGGCGTGTGGACTCAGCCAGGAAAGTGGCGGCACGGCTCGTGCAGATCCTCGTTGCCGTTCATGTGCGAGCGCCCGCTGGGCGGTAAGCCTGCTCAGGAGTTGTCATGTTGATGTCGAAAGGGACATTTCACTTGTGTGGTCTTTTTGCAGACTGCCCGGAGGGCCGGCCGTGTTCCTTGAAAGACTTTGGTTACCTTCGAGTGGAGAGTGAGTTGCTGCCACGCTTGTTTTTACTCTTGCACCGTCCCGCCGTGCTTCTCTAATCCAAGTTTGTTTGTGGCTTCAGCTTCCTCCTGCGACCCTGGCGAATTCCTGTTTGACGAGTCTTGCTATCGTTTCGAAGGGGTGAAGAAGGTGCAGTGGGTCGCTGAGAGGGTTTGCAAAAGAAACAAAGGTCATCTGGCCAGCGTCCTCTCAGCGGATGAAGGCAATTTCTTGGCAGGTCAGCAAGTGCCAAGAAACATCCGACAAGTGGATGCTCTTTTTGTGCTGAAGCGCTTGTTCTGCTTTCCTCAAGCTCACATGCGAGACGCAGGAAGATCTCAGCCTTTTGTGGGACTGAAGAAGAAGAAAAACATTTTCGAGTGGATTGACGGGAAATCTACAGTAAGTAAAAAATTTACTGCAGTCTAAAGAAGTTTGCATTTGCCTCTGCCCAAAGGCAAAAGATTGGAATTGAATAGAAAAATGCTTTTGAAGTAAATAAGCTGGAACATTTGGGGAACAAATTTGCCATTTCTCCTTTAGAATGATATTAAAATGAACAAGAAAACTTGAATGACGTTTAAAAAAAAAAAAAAATCAGTCTTGGAGGATAAAGTGCAGAATTTGACGGAATTCCGGAGAATAAAACAGGATGACATGATGAAACTGGTCCCAGTATGCAGTTTTCACCGAGACGCTCAAAGCTGTGATTTCACCAAAAGAACGTTGAAATGCTCCAACACGGAATGGAAAAACTCATTCAACCAAGCGTAACACAAAACAGGCTCAAGTGGCGTCCGACGTGTCGTCCGCAGGACTATGTCACGCAGTTGGTGGGAAAAAAGTCTACAGGACTCGAAGAGTGCTTTGCTCTGTCAGCTTCTGGACAATTTGATGAGTGGTCATGCGCTAAAGAGCAGCCATCGATCTGCAAAAAAGGTCCGCAAGTCACCGCAGCTCACTTTGCCCTTGAACCTGGCATTGCTCTCTTTTTTGATCCCCCTTGCGTTCTTGCAGCCAAGGTACAAGGGGCTCTCCCTGTTCTGCCGTCATCAACATGGGGACCAGGTAAGCATCCCACCCTGCAGCCGACATTCGGTCGGTCGTCGCTTTGCCCTCAAGTGACACGGGTCTTGCTTGCAGGCTGGAGCAAAAAGTGCGGCTGGTGGATGGACAACCCGTCCAACGACTTCTGCTACCTGATCAACCACAACCGTGCCAAGACCTGGCAGGAGGCGCGAGACAACTGCGTCGGCCTCGGAGGCGACCTGCTCAGCATCACCCACTCTGATGAACAAAACTTCATACAAGGTAAACCTCCCAGAGGACTCGATAGAGGCTCGCACAGTTTATGCCCCGTGGACGCCAGAAGGAACAATGCTGTTAGGCACGCACCTGTACGATGTTCAAACTTTTGGTCGTTGTTTAACTTTGATCCAAAGGTCTGTACGCTCGTCCCCTGAGCAGTCCCACTTTGTGGTTGGGCGCCAATGCCAATATCACTAACGGCATCGAGTGGATTGACGGATCGACGTCCACTTACAAAAACCTGAAAACAGGTCGGCCTACAACCCGGGGAATGTTTGTCGGCGACAAAACGGATGAGTGCTTAGCATTTGTCGTCTCCTTGCAGGCATCACCGGAGAAGGCCCCGGTGGAAGCTGCCTTTCCTTGCTCACTGCCGACGGCCGCTGGGCAAAAGCCGATTGTGAGGAGAAGCGCAGCAGCTACATCTGCAAGAAAAGAGGAAGAGGCATGATTTGACATTGGTCTTATAGTTAGAGTTGTGTCATCAGATATGAAGTATTAAGGAAGGCCTTTTCTAAAGTCCTTTGATTCTCGGTGCCGCAGTTGACACGATTGGTAAAAAACTCACTGGAGTTTAGTTTCCACAAAATGCTGACAAGACATTCATGCCATTACGTGCGGATAATTCTATATTTCTGCCATTCTAAATAACGGCATAATAATGGTGTCCTCAGTCATTCCTAAATCAGCATGTGAGAAGGGGTGGAGTCTTCACCGATCCAGTTGCTACAAGAAGATGGAGACCCCCAACGGTTGGCTGGGGGCTCGGTACAACTGCTTCTGGGAGGGCGGCGACTTGGTCTCCATCGCCTCATCGGACGAGGAAGCTTTTGTGAAGAAGGAAATGGGCAAGAACCCCTCCTGGATCGGACTCTCCAATCTAGTGAGACGAAAGCGCAAGCAGTTGATTCTCTACTGGTACACGATTGACAACCAGGATTGGTCTCTGCAGAGATGCGACGAGGCTTGGTGTCGCTATGACAAGGAGCAAAAGAAGCTGACTTGGTCAGATGCTCGTGAGACGATGACCTACTCCAACTGGGCTCCAGGTCAAGTTGGAAGGTAAGAAGGTCATGTCTTGAATGTTAGGCAATCTTTGGGGCCCCTTTCCAAAATGGGAAAGAGCACATGTGACGGGGGGGGGGGAGTCTTTTGTTAAAGGAGAGCAAGAAAAGAACCTCCAATTCATCCTGTTTGTAAGATGCTTTTCACGACTTCTCCCGAAAGCTCCGACGTAGAGTCCTGCGCGTACGTCAACCAAGGCTCGTGGACCGAGAGTCAGCCAGGAAAATGGCGACAAGCCTCGTGCGGATCCTCGTTGGCGTTCATGTGCAAGCGCTCGCTGGACGGTAAGCCTGCTCAGGAGTTGTCATGTTGATGCCGAAAGGGACATTTTAATTGTGTGGTCTTTTTGCATTTTAATTGTGTGGTCTTTCTGCAGACTGCCCAGAAGGCCGGCAGTGTTCCTTGAAAGACTTTGGTTACGATAGAGTGGAGAGTGAGTGGCTGTCACTCTGGTTTTTACTCCTGCATCGTCCCGCCGTGCTTTTCCAATCCAAGTTTGTTTGTGGCTGCAGCTTCCGCCTGCGACCCTGGCGACTTCCTGTTCGACGACTCTTGCTATCATTTTGAGTGGAAACGTAAGAATTGGCAGGCCGCCGAGAACTTCTGCAAGGGACGGGATGGTTACTTGGCCAGCGTCCACTCAGAGGACGAAAACAAATTCTTGGCTGGTGAGCACCAAGACAAACCGACAATTCTGTGATCATCCCGCAAATATCACCAGCATCTTTGCAACTAGCGCTTGTTCTGCTTTCCTCAAGCTCACGTGCGAGATGATAAGGGATATTGGCCTTTCATGGGACTCAAGAAGAACAAAGACAACAAACTTTCCTGGAGCGACGCAACTTCTGCAGTAAGCAAAACTTCTATAGCAGTCTAAAATGTTGCCATTTGTCCAGAATGACATATGACAAAGCCAAAGTTGGGTTGGTCACAATGTTGCAAGTGCAAATAATATATTTTCAAAGGGGCTGGGCCACGAACACAAATTAACTTGCAGTTATTTGAAGACAAATAAAATTGACAAGCTTGAATAAAATAGTTATAACAAGTTTCTCTGGTCATATGAAAGCGCAGAATTTTACAGATGGACAGTCTGAGAATAAAATAGGAACACTGTGAGTTCACTGGAAGAGTAGTAGTTGTTGATGTTTAAAATGGAGTAGAGTAATGGGAAAAGAAGAAAAACCTGAAAGTTTGAAGAAAATAAGTTGCAACGCCAAACGCACTCGAGTGGTTTCCGCCCTGTCGTCCGCAGAACTACATCACGGTGAAGGGAGAACAGTCTACAGGACGCGGTGACTGCTTTGCTCTGTCAGCTTCTGGACAATTTTATCAGTGGCCCTGCACTGAAGAGCAGCCATCTGTCTGCAAAAAAGGTCCAAAAGTCACCACAGCTCACTTTGCCCTTTGACCTCTCACTGCTCTCTCATGTTTGATCCCCCTTGCGTTCTTGCAGCCAAAATCCGAGAGGCTCGCCATGATCCGCCGAGATTAAAAGGTGGGCGTCCCAGCCTGTGGCTGACACGTGATTGGTCGTTGGCTAGTTGGCCATCAAGTGACAGGAGTCTTGCTTGCAGGCCGGAGTGAAAAATGCGGCTCGTGGGTGAAGAACCCCTTTAAGGACATCTGCTACCTGGTCAACCGCAACCATGCCAAGACCTGGCAGGAGGCGCGAGACGACTGTGTCCGCCTCGGAGGCGACCTGCTCAGCATCACTGACAACACGGAGCAGCAGACCATTATACAAGGTAGGCTTATGGGCTTGATCGGGACTGTTGGTTGAGAATCTTGTTATATTTGTAGACGCTGGCGTATATGCCAAAGAAAGTGACATTTTGAAAGAACCTTTTCTCCAGTTGTCGTTCATTGCTCAAGACAAAGAAAAGGTTTGTGACGTTACTTGCAGTTGGTTACCAGGCTGCAAGTGGTTGTCTGTCTTGACATTTTTTCCATCCGACCGGAAAAAGACAGCTATAGGGATTGACAGATCTTGCTTTTAAAAAGGCGCCATACAAAAGACAGTATCCAAAAGAAACTAGTCATTATAGAAAAGGATTCGCTGAAAAACTTTGTTTCATTGAAGATCTTGTTCCTTCAATCTATGGAAACGATGTAAACACAGTAAAGCGTGAAACTTGAGATGACACAAAAATAGTCTTTCTGCTAATTTTAAACTGTGCCCTCTGTTGTCACTTCTTGTGGATGTATTTTGAGTAGTCGTATTAGCTAGTTGCATGTTTTATTCTTGGGGAACGCAAGAATGTGTTAAAGATAGTATTAGCTTACTGCTTATCTTAACCGCGTTCATAAATATCGGGAGGGGATTTGTTCTGTTACGTGTTATGTATGGTTGGAAGGACAAGTCTTCTGCTGTTGACATCTTTTATTCGAGCTAAAGGTTTGCGGCGCCAGGAAATGCTACCTCCACTAAAAACTATAAATACGTCCGGCCTGGAGGGGAGTATCTTGAAGTATCTTGTTTGCATTTAAAGAGACCGCACCAAAACTACTCAGAACACGGGTAAAAGTCAAAGTCTGCTTTATTGTCAATTTCTTAACATGTCAGGACACACAGAGATCTAAATTACGTTCCCACTATAGATGAGCTTGTGACACTATGACGAGGAATTCAGACAAAAGATATGCTGTTCCACTTTATATTGACAACAACGGAATGAATAAAATATCAAATGAATTTATAACCATGATACGTATAAGCTTAAAGACATTCACTGATGTTATCTTATTCATGTTTGATCCAAAGGTCTGGCCTTCGGTTTTGAAAACATTTCTTCTCTGTGGTTGGCCACCAACACCACGATCACGCAAGAGGGCTGCAAGTGGACTGACGGGTCTCCCTTTCGTTACACCCACTGGACCACAGGTGAGGCCAAACGCCATCCAATATTTGTTGCCGACTGTCTGGAGCAATGGAGAGGAGCGCTTAGCATCTGCCGTCTCCTTACAGATAGCCCTAGTAAATCCTCTGGTGAAAACTGCCTTTTCTATAACGTTGAAAGTGAACTGGGAAATTGGAAATTTGACAACTGCCAAAAGAAGAGAAACTACATGTGCAAGAAAAGAGCCAAAGGTAAGATGTGACTCATGGCCAATTCAGGTTGATGCCCATCTTTGGCTTTTGTCTCGCAGGACATAGACCGGAACCTCCACGCCATGACGGTAAGTCAGTCTCCCCGAATCCTGAATGTTGACGTCAAAAGATGCGAGACGGAAAAAAGACACCACAGTGCGCTCGCAGGTTTTCGGGAGATCCTTGTGTGCAACCAGCAGAAGCACGTCGACCTCTTTTGTCAGAGTGAGGGTCAAAGCGTCATCCGCATCCAGTCGGCTTTCTACGGACGGAGGAGCGGCAGCCTATGTCCAACTCAGAACGCAACCAAGGGTAAGACAGGCCATAAGCGACGTCGTCCGTGGTCCGACGATACGACCGTTGCAGCCAAATAAGCTTCCACTCGACCTTGTGACTTGCAGAGACTTGCGTAGTGCGAGGAGCCCTCCCTCACTACAGGCAGAAATGTGACAACCGTCAATATTGTCTTGCTGACCCTTTTGAGGGCGTCCGGGAGACCTGCCCTGCAGTCTCTAAGTACCTGCACTTGGTCTACAGCTGCGAGCGGAAAGGTGGGCTTCACGTCTCTGTTGTCTAATGCGGTATCTCCCGACCAGAGTTGGGGTATGATGGCATATTGAATGGTCTCTCTGCTACGGACGTTGATGCGATGACTAAAAGGTTCAGGGGACCACTCGCCTTGCAAGCTTGGCGACCCGACCATTGGCCTAGTGAATAGACGGCGCCTAACAATGCCCATAACAATACAATACAAGGATTCCGTTATCAGAGATCGGTTGCAACATGATTCTGGGTTGTCCTCAGTGTGTCTTGACAATTTGGTCGAGGCAGACTCAGCGTTTGAAGCCTCCTCCTCGATGAGCGACGCCAGCCCAGAGAAAGCTCAATTGAGCAAGAATTCCTGCTGGAGACCGTCACAAGATCGTACGTAGACAATCGAAAGCTACTTCGGCGCTGGCAATTTGGTGTCCTGAGCGAACTTGTGTCCTGCAGCCTCCACCAGCTGGATCCAGGTGAACCTCGGTCACGTGAGAAAGGTGACTGGGATCGTCGCCCACGGCTGTCCTCACACTGACCAAAGGTCCTGGGTCATCGACTTTGAGATGAAGACGAGTGTTGATGGCAAAAGCTGGACTGATCACCCGGACGAAAAGGTGAGCGGCCAGCCAGTCGACCTGACGCTGACCAGGCTGCCCACACTTGCCATTACAAACGAGAGTGCTATTGCTAGTTTACCGGAGGGGGGGAGCACCGGTTTGGCTCTGCATTTTCCGCTCAGCACGTCCGCATCCTGCCGCTTGAGGACAGCGTTGACTTCGGCCTCAGCTTTGACCTCTTGGGATGCGCACGTGACGGTAAGCGAGTCTCTCCCTCCGCTGCCGGGAAAAACATACAACCCATCTTTTGATATCACCTTTTGTCTGACAGATGCGATGACCTGTGACACCACGTTCAACAGCCTCCACTTGACCAAGGCAATGACGCGAGTCGCACTTGCCCCGGTGTTTCCACGACGGTGGGCGCCTTTCGTCAATTTGCTTGTCCTTGCCTTCTGCAGCTTCCACTGCCCGCCCAAGTGCGCCAGCTCTAAACACAATGTCACCGGAACCTTGGTCTACAATAAGGTACGTACGTGATTGCTGACCCTTGGACTGGAGAGGTACTGGCTCTTGGCAGAAATAAACATTTCAAAGATGAACCTACATTTCAATTGGGATTTTGACATTAGTTCCATTTGAAAGATGATTTCATTTCCACACACCAATCAGAAAGTCAAATCCTCCCTATCGTGACCCGCCAGTTGAGTTCTTGACTTGATGTGAGTGCAGGACTCAAGCGTCTGCAAGGCCGCTATTCACGCCGGCGTCATTCGTAACGACATCGGAGGAGACTGTATTGTGATGAAAGCCGTGGCAAAGAAGGGCTTTGCTGGCTCCGGTCAGAATGGGATCACCTCCCTCAAGTGAGTGGCCAACGTTTATGGCAAAGCACCAATACGAGGCCAAGCTCATTGTCACATGTACGACCTGCAGGAATGCCGACTCGACGGATCACGCCTTCACATTTGCAGACGGAGGTGAGTTCACGGAGCATTTTTTCATGTCAAGTGCTGAACTACTGCTAACCTCGCACGGGATCTCACCTGCAGAACCGAGATGCTTGGGAGAGTCCTGGGAGGAGTTTGCGGGCGTCTGCTACAAAGCTTTTGAGGACAAGAAGGAGTGGGCCGCTGCTCAAGCTGACTGTAAGAAATTGGGTGCCAATCTGGTGTCCATCCTTTCTGAGGTGGAGCAGACGTGGGTGAAAAATGCTTCCGCCCTCGGTGCGTACAGCGTCTTCGTAGAACGGCTATCCCCTGAACGCTGGGTGAGAGATCTTCTCGCCTTTGTCCTCTGCAGACACCAGCGACATGTGGACCGGACTGAATGACCAGAGTGTCCTCGGCATGTTTGAATGGTCGGACCGCCACGAGGTGACCTTCACCGACTGGGCCCCGGAAGAACCCAAACACCTGAAAAAGGACTGTGTGGCGATGTCGCAAAAGGTGGGTGGCCAATTGACTGTTTGCAGGAACATCTGCACGATTCACTGAAATCCTTCTTGCTCATCTTTCAGGCTGGAAAATGGAAGCAGATGAGCTGCAAGATACCCAACAGCTTCATGTGCAAGATGCCCAAAGCGCATTATGCAATCACCTCAGAGAAGGCAGAGGAGAGCCATTCTGGTGACAGCGTACTCTTGCACAGAAGCAAGCTCGCCAAGTCAGCGAATGTAGTGAGTTGATTTTTTTTTTCTCTCTCTCTGCATCCCACGTTTCTGGACAGGTTCAAAAGACAGTTGTAATGATTTCCACACAATCTCATTTCAGTGTCAGATCTTAGCATTCGCATGCAATTTCTATTCAAGATGTTTTGATGACCAGTTATGTTTTGATTACATGTTTTCAGGTTGCTGGATCAGCGGTCGAGCTGAAGGGAGGTCTCCGTGTGAACAACGTCATCACCATCACAGGGCGAGCAAATAAACTGGCAGATTGGTACGAGGACCCCCACCCACTCCCACACGGGCACAAGAATGCTAATACCACAAACACACTGTTGTACATCTGTGTTGCAGGTTTAAAATCAACCTGTTTGTGCCTGACGACGAAACCGACAACGTGGTCGCGCTGCTCCTCAAGTTGAACTTTGTAACCAAGAAGATTTGGTTGTACTCCAGAGTGAACACAACTTGGAACGAAAGAGAGGAGCATCCCACGCAAGGCTCTGGACGCGGACAAGAAGTCAAGGTGACGTAAATCACACCATTTCTGCACACACTCTCACTTACAGTTTTGGGGTTTCCAAACTTTGGTGTGGAATGTTCCTTACCTTTGATTGGTGCCGGTTGGTTAATATCTAATTGTCGCTTTGTTGTTTGTTCATATGCGCAAGGCGTATCCATACAACTGTCTGTCAAAATCCACTCCATCTTGTAGAACCTCCCTAAACATGCGTCAATCTTAAAAAATAATTGAGTGTTTCCAATGGGAAGCGGACATTTACTGGTTGAAGAGCACCTAGCCGCTAATAATTGGAGTGATTTTCTTTTTCAAACTACAAAAAGTGTGAAATGGAAATGTTACAGTCAAAAGGAAGTGCTCAAACCATCCCACCCTTCGTGATGCTACTCAGAAATGTCCACAATAAGATGAATTTTCTTCCAATCGCTAGCAAAACTGTAAGGCTTGCTCGCCAAAAAAAGTCAAAAGTCCCAAAAATGTCAACGTGAACGTCACATCTCCCGCCTTTACTCGCTGCCATGCCGTTCACACTCATTACGTGCATGGTGTCCTTGTTGTTGCTCAGGTTGTTATCAAGTGCGCCGACGATCATTTCCAGATCACAATCAATGGCCTCGACGAGGTGACTTACAAATACAGAGAGGCCAATCTACAAAACATCACGCAGCTGATCGTGTGGGGTCACGTGTCCATCAAGGACATCAAGAAAAGCTCCGCTTAGACCAGTCTGCGCCAAAATGTGAGGACAGACGTCGTCAAAGTGTTCAAATTGTTTTTGGCACAGCCTTTTCCACCAGCCACAGATGGTTTGTGGGATAATTGTACAAAAGTAACCACTTAATAGTTTGATCTAATACTTAATCTTTGTCTAATGGGCTATTAGAAAAAGCCAGACTTGCATGCATTTTTTTTCTTTTTGATTGCCTTTGTACCTTTGTGTTTATTGCATTGAACTGGGCAGTATTTGTAGCAAAGAGATTTTCCTGGCCCGATCAAGAGACCCTTTTGATTGATTGGATGATGAGTAATGAGAAGAGAATGCAGAAGCTGGATTGGGGAATGCTAGCAAATGATGTGAAAAGGCGAGAAATAACGACAAGGGAGAAAAATGGTAAGCGAGAAAAAAATGGTAACGCGAGATCCGTCAACGAGAAAAACATACGATAAGCGAGAAAAAAAAACGCGAGACAGCGGTAAAAACATGAGCGAGCAGTAAGCGTGAAAAACAGGAAGCGAGAACAACTAAGCAGAGTTAAGTGGGAATAATGGTAAGCGAGAAAAACAATAGGCAAGTAAAATGGTATGTGATAAAAGCGGTACATGAGAAAAAAAAGTGAGGAAAAGCGGTAGGCGAGAGAAAAAAACTGAGAAAAAAATGAAGTGAGAAAAAGGTATGAAGGTGAAACTACGCTAGAAAAAAACGGTAAGCGAGAAAAAACAATAGGCAAGAAAAACAGTAAGTGAGAAAAATCGTAAGAGAAAAAACTAAGCGGGAAAAAAAGTTAGACGAGAAAAAACACTGAGAAACGGTAAGCAAGCGGTAAGCAAGAAAAAACGGTAAGTGTAAAAACGAAGCAAAAAAGATGTAGGTAAGAAAAACAATAAGCACGCACTAAGCGACAAAAACACAGGAAGCAGGAAAATACTAAGCAAAAACGTAAGTGAGAAAAACGGTAAGCGAGGAAAGAACAATTTTTCTCAATGGATCTACACGATTCACAAAAATGATACTTCCTACGGACAAAAACCGATTAATTGGGAGCGAATCGACAATTTTTTAAATATTTTTTTGCTAGCTTTGCTGGCGCTACTGGGGAAACATGTCACGTGACGGGGACGAGCGTCTTGACCTGAATTAATTGATCGAAAGTTTTTTTTTTTTCCTGTGCGGCTTGGCGGCCCTGTACCAAGTGACCCATGGACCGGTACCGGTCTGGGGCCCGGTGGTTGGGGGCCCCTGATCTATAGCATAGACGTCTATGGGATAGACGTCTAAAAAACGTTCACTTTTAGACCTTTATAGCCGAGTTTTAGCCTAGACTTCGAGGTAGACGAAAAAATGCTCGCAGGGCAGCGTCTCTGATTACTTTGACAGCACAGTGAATTGACGATAATTTTACCCCACAAAGAGTCGTTTTACATGCAAGAAATGAACCTTCTACTTATATTTTCCTAGTAGGCATTGGTGTTGCTAACAGAAAATTTTGAACAATGCCGTTCTCACAGTTAAGTTAGTCTTTTTTTTTCGTATTTTTTTTGCTGGTAAACTTCAAAGAATTTGTTATTTATTTAAAAGAGGTTCTTATTTTATAGTAATAGAAAAGTGAGATATTTAAAGTAGACTGTTAGTCATTCACTGTCAACTGTAACATTTGCTTGCTGTTGCATTAAAAAATAAAAATGACATTTAAGTTTGGTGGAATTATATTTTTTGTGTTTTCCGGTACTCTGTCAGCAAGTAGTGTAATCAAAGTACTTGTACTTATTTTGGTTTTTAAAAAAGTGGTATCGGTGCATCCGATTTTCGTATTTCATTCCATGTATTTAAAGCGGTTTTGCGTCGTAAAGGCGTTCTAAGATTCTTAACGTTCGCGGGAACTAGTCGGCGCCCGTGGTGGAAGAATACACAGCGAGAGAGACTGTGGACCGAGGAACGGCGTAACCGACTCACATGGTATACGACATTTTGGAATGTTGCGTTGTCTCTCTTGCAAAGCCCCTTCCAGTGTCCAAGCCAACCAAAGGAGTAAAGCAAAGGAATTGTTTTCTTTTTTTTTTTATTATTACTGTGCTGTTTCATTTTATTACTGTTCCGACTTACACCAAAATTCCATTCACATCACTCCCTCAAAACGGATCGACATCGTAAGCTGAAGATAAAGATAAATATTTTTTGAGATGGAACTGTATGCTAAGGTATGACAACCACTAATCTTGCGAATGGAGCAATTCAGAATTGGCCCCAAGGAAAAAATTCTGCAATACTTGAAAGGCTGTTCTATGTTATCAGACGCCTTGTTTTCTTCGAGATTGGGTGCTTGCGTGACCTCCGGCTCATCTACTGTCACGGACTGAATAGAAGACTGCTCACTTTTCTTGGCAAGCTCCATTTCATATTCCATAAACTGCAGAAAAAGCAATGGGAAGTAGTTTGGAAGTTGTGAAATTGTAAGAAGTACGCAACTAACTGCGCACCCTTTGGAAATATTGCATTTCAGCATAAATTGGTCATAAAATGTGATCTGATTTTCATTTAATGGACACCATTTTCTTGAAGCAATACCACACAATTATGTTCACATTTTTTTTTTGTAGATTTTTCTTCACCTCACAATGCACTTGCCACGCAAAGGGGGAGTAGCAGCAGTGCTAATCTGCCATACTATGGACTGATGAACATCAAAACTTGACCCTTGTCACCGTTTCCATCTTCATCTTTTCTTCTTCTTAGGCCTTTTCATTCCTTTCAGAACATAGGCCATCAATGAAGAGTTTCCACCCTCGTCTGTCTTTTGCCATTTTCTCCAGCTGTTTCCACAACAGTCCCATCTTCCTGATATCCAGCTCTGTGCTCCTTCTCCAGTTGTTTTTGGGTCTCCCTCTGCTTTTTTTGCCTTGTGGGTTCCATGTTAACACCTGTTTGGTTATAGCCGTATTGTTTTTTTTCAGGGTATGTCCTATCCAGCTCCACGTCTTCCTCATAATCTGTATCTGTATTGTTTCTTGTTTGGTGCGGTCCCATAGGCTGGTGTTGCTGATGCGGTTGGGCCAGAAGATCCTGAGGATGCGTCTTAGGCAGTGATTTGTGAAGGTTTGCAGTTTAGCAGTGATGTGTTTGGTGGTCCTCCATGTTTCTGATCCATATCGCAGCACTGTTTTGGCGTTGGATTTGAAGATTTTGAGTTTAGTATTGAGTGAAATGTTTTTGGTTTTCCAGATCTTATCTAATATGTTGAATGGTGTTCTTGCTTTCCCTATTCTTGATTTCACAAGAATTCCACCGTCCACTGCAATTACACTTTCTAGGTATGTGAATTTGTCCACCTCTTCCAGTGGGCAGCCCCTGAGGTTAATGGGATTTGTTTTTTTGTTGTTTACTCGCATTACTTTGGTTTTTGCTCCATTTATTTTTAGTCCCAGTCCTGCTGCTACTTTTTTGAGGAGTTGAGTTTTCTCCTGTATCTCTTGCTGGCTGTGAGAGTAGAGCAGTATCGTCGGCAAAGTCCAGGTCTTCTTGTTGTTCTGTTAAAGTTCATTGGATGCCTGTCTTTTTATTGTTGGTAGTTTGTTTCATGATCCAGTCAATGCATAGGAGGAATAGAAAGGGGTAAAGTAGACATCCGTGTTTCACTCCAGTGAGCACGGTGAATGTTTTCTGTATTGGTCCCTGGTGCAGCACTTGGCATTACATGTCTTGATATGAGCTATATACCAGAAACTATATACCAGATAGTTTCCTGGTGGTCATGTAGAGTTCCTTGAGATAGTTTTGTGCTGCTGCTTCCTGTGCTTCTTTAGCCAGTGCCTCAATGTAGTTTTTCTTCTCCCGTTTGGCACTTCTCCTAACTTCCTTGTTTGCTTCCTCGTAGTCCTTGTGGGCTGCGGCCTTTCTCGCTCGTGTCTTGTATTTGTTTAGTGTGTTCTTTTTGGCCCTCCTTTCTTCTATTTTTTCCAGGTTTCTGTTGACAGCCAAGGTTTATGGTTTGTTGTCCTTTTCCCTGAAACGTCCAGACAAGTCTTGAAGGAATGGGGTCAAAATACAAAAAGTCCTGCCTAGCTACAAAAGATATGCTCAAACCTCATTGAATAAAGCACATAAGCAGGCAAGTATATTCACATATTAAATCAATAAAAGAAACATTTTAAGCATATAATTATAGCTACACACCAAATCAATAAAGAAGACATAACTAGACATTTTTGATAGAGGGTAATGACAAACGTTTTTATAACTATGATCTGATATGTATTTCTGAGCACTTCGAAATAACAAATGTTTTTTGATATATTGCCTGAATAGCTTAATGAACCTTAAGGAACTGTTTAATGCATGCGTGATGATTTTCTAAATCAAGGACACTGCCAAAGTCGTCTAAAAGTGTTCAGTACTTGATTATATCTTACGTATGTTTTGATTAATGCAAGACGCCAGTTTTTCGATTACTACTGAACGTTCTAGACAGAGGGAAATATTTTGCCTAACAAAGAAAAGACATGGTTGGAAACATGATTAAACTAAGAATATGATGATGAAGGAATGGGGTCGAAATACAAAAAGTCCTACCTAGCTACAAAAACAGATAGGCTCAAACCTCATTGAATAAAGTACATAAGCAGAAAAGTATATTCACATATTAAATTCCAAAGTCCAGGTCTTCTAGTTGTTCTGTCAAAGTCCATTTGATGCCTGTCTTTATTGTGGGTAGTTTGTTTCATGATCCCGTCAATGCATAGGAGGAATAGAAAGGGGTAAAGTAGACATCCCTGTTTCACTCTAGTGAGCACGGTGAATGTTTTCTGTATTGTTCCCTGGTGCAGCACTTGGCACTGCATGTCCTGATATGAGCTTTTGATTATGTTGATGAACTTGTGGGGTATTCCGTGATGTGCCATTAAGCTCCATAATAGCTTCCGGTCTACGCTGTCAAACGCCTTTTCGAAGTCTATGAAATTTTCGTAAGCCGGGGTGTTCCATCTCGATTGTTCTATAATGATCCTGAGGGTAGCAATTTGGTCAATACATGATCTTCCACTTCTGAAACCAGCTTGATTTTCTCTGAGCTCCTCGTCAACCCCTTTCCGTAGTCTTTCTAAGATGATGCGGCTTAGCACTTTGCTCGGTGTTGATAGCATCTTGATGCCTCTGTAGTTGTTGCAGTTCTCCATGGATCGCCACCTTGCCGTGGTAGAAAGCCTTGCGTGTTCCGATGAACCTAAGAGCCATGCCGTCTGGAGTCTCGGCTCCTGGTAGGTTCAACCGTGGTGGTAAGGTCGAAGGGGAGGTTCCAGACAAAGTGCGATCCAAAGACCTCAGCGGTGGGATTGGCAGAGGATGATGACACTGTGAGTCACAACAGCACTGAAGGCGGATGAAGGCTGCAACAGAGGGTGGTCTCCAATCGTTATGGACCCATGCCATTGGATCCCGGCCCCTTTCTGCCAAGGACCGTGTGGTGGCTGCAGGCGCATCAGTCTCCCCACGCTAAAAGACATCACGCGCAGGCATCCTCCTGAAGGGAACCTATTCCATTTTACATCCTGGACAACAAAGTCCTGTGGCAATCAGGAAGTGGTAACGGGGGCAGGACAGTGAGGTCTGGCAGCCTCTAGCCACAACCTGGCACACAGGCAGTGGGTGTTAGATTCAGTCATTATAACAGGTGATTGGCTATGGCTTTTGCCATGAGGCACGGATACCGCGCTTCCCAAATTGTGGACCAAATCCAAAAGTCTCCTTCCATACACTTTTCAGGCTGTTCCAGTACACCTTCACGGGTTGTTCTTGCAGGGCTTGAAGCCTGTTCTGAAGGGTGGTTTTATACAGCTCAGTTGTTCCAATGTCTTGGAAGAGCTGAAGAGCACCATCTGCAAGTCCAGGACGGGAAGGGTCGGCATAACTGACTGTGACAGCATGGTGTTGATATCCAACTCCTCCCATGGATGCCTTACATTTCGCTGGGGGGCATTTAGTCCAGGTGGACCATGTTCCACGCCTCCATTGTTGAGGCAACCGACCGGAGCTGTGGCCGTAAGGTCGTTGGTGCCTGTCTTAGCGGCAATCCCCAAACCCGCTGGTGGACACCGGCGGTAAGGGATGCCGTTACGCTGAAGAAAGAGTCCTATCGGGCCATTTTGGCCTGCGGTACTCCGTAGGCAGCTGACAGGTACCGGATGGCCAAGCAGAATGTGGCTTCGGCGGTTGCTGAGGCAAAAACCCGGGCGTGGGAGGAGTTTGGCGAGGCCATGGAGAATGACTTCAGGACGGCTTCGAGGAAATTCTGGTCCACCATCCGGCGTCTCAGGAGGGGGAAGCAGTGCACAGTCAACACTGTTTACAGTGGAGATGGCGTGCTGCTGACCTTGACTCGGGACGTCGTGAGTCAGTGGGGAGAATACTTCGAAGACTTCCTCATCGACACGCCTTCCATTGTGGAAGCAGGGCCTGGAGACTCTGAGGCAAACTCTCCAATCTCTGGGGTCGTAGTCACTGAGGTAGTTAAAAAAACTCCTGGGTGGCAAGGCCCCGGGGGTGGAGTTCTTCAAGGCTTTGTATATTGTGGGGCTGTCATGGCTGACACGCCTCTACAGCAATGCGTGGATATCGGGGACGGTGCCTCTGGATTGGCAGACTAGGGTGGTGGTTCCCCTCTTTAAGAAGGGGGACCGGAGGGTGTGTTCCAATCACAGGAGAATCACACTCCTCAGCCTCCCTAAGGCTATTCAGGTAAGGTCTATTCAGGGGTGCTTGAGAGGAGGGTCTGTAGGGAGGTCGAACCTCGGATTCAGGAGGAGCAGTGTGGCTTTCGTCCTGGCCGTGGAACAGTATACCAGCTCTTCACCCTCGGCAGGATCCTCGAGGGTGCATGGTCCAACCAGGGTACAACCAGTCCACATGTGTTTTGTGGACTTGGAGAAGGCGTTCGACCGTGTCCCTCGGGAGGTTCTGCGGAGGGTGCTTCGGGAGTACGGGGTGCCGAGCCAACTGATAAGGGCGGTTCGGTCCCTGTATCACCGATGCCAGAGTTTGGTCCACATTTCCGGCAGTAAGTCGGATTCGTTCCCAGTGAGGGTTGGACTCCGCCAAGGCTGCCCTTTGTCACCGATTCTGTTCATAATTTTTATGGACAGAATTTCTAGGCGCAGCTGAGGCATTGAGGGGATCCGGTTTCTATTTGTGCCTCACGGCAAAAGCCATTGCCAATCACCTGTCATCCAATTTACTCACTGCGTGCTCATTTGATTTCTTCAGATTTAGGAACATGCTAAGACACTGAAGCAGAAATTAGACTTACACAGGTTGGTTGAGTTCAATCACCATTCTTGTTAAGAAAGCTCTGTTTTCAGGAAAGTACAATACAGCGCTGGGCCTTTCGTGCGACCAACGCTCAAGAGCAGAAAGTCTCCATTCAGAAAAGGCAACGTTCAAGGTTCTTTGGTCAGCTTATATTCAGTTGCACATGCCAGTGTGGGCCGAGTTTGATGGGTGATGAGTCAGGGGGTGTGGCAAGTTCACAGGAGATTTTGATTCCATGGGAGTGGGTGCTGGTTCGGTGAGAGCTGGCTCCGTGGGGTTGGGTGCTGATTATGGGTGATTCGATGTGTGTGGGGGCTGTCGTTTTCCTTTCCATCTTTCAGCCTTGACGATCACCTTTGGCCAGGTTCTTGCTTTATCTCCCTCTGGCACCTCTACCGGTTTTATCTGTAAGTGTCCTTCCTGTAAACCATTCTTGCACATACATCCACCTCGCCCACTGTCGCACACCGCCCATTCATCATTCTTTCCCTTTTGTCATTTTGTACGGAATTATGTTAGCTTTTGGCTGTGACATCATCAATGTTCCCTGACTATGCAATGTTTGTACTCACCACTTACTATGTTTTTGTTTGTTCGTTCATTTGATACTCCGTGTACTTGCTTACGTCATCATGTTCTTAGTTTAATCATGCTTTCAACCATATCTTTTCTTTGTTAGGCAAAATATTTCCCTCTGTCCAGAACGTTCAGTAGTAATCGAAAACTGGCGTCTAGCATTAGTCAAAACATAAGATACAATCAAGTACTGAACATTTTTAGAAGACTTTGGCAGTGTCCGTGATTTAGAAAATCATCAGCCATGCATTAAACAGATCCTTAAGGGTCATTAAGCTATTCAGGCAATATATCAAAAAACATTTGTTATTTCAAAGTGCTCAGAAATACATATCAGACATAAAAACCTCTGTCATTACCCCCTATCAAAAATGACTAGTTATGTCTTCTTTATTGATTTGGTGTGAAGGTATAATTATATGCTTAAAATATTTCTTTTATTGCTTTAATATGTGAATATACTTGTCTGCTTATGTACTTGATTCAATGAGGTTTGAGCACATCTGTTTCTGTAGCTAGGCAGGACTTTTTGTATTTCGAACCCATTCCTTCACTCCCTCCGTTGACCTCAGTTTAACTGAGGTCACTAAAACCATTGATACCACCAGGGTCCCTCTGTTGGCACACTCTGTGGAGCCGCCAATGAGTGAGATAAATAAATATAGATAAAATTCATACCCAGACATTTGTAAAAGATGGAGTGGAAAGGCCTAGACGACATTCCAGTGACAGCATGGAACTATCAAGGAGAGATGGCACGGGAGATTCGTTAAAAAGCAAGAAGATGCCTGAGGAAAGGTACTGGTTCCTATTTTTTATTTCAGACCACGACGCTGCACAGAACTGCATTAGCTACAGAGATGTTATGTTGATAAGCAAAGCATGAAGTTATGGGAAAGAATGTTTGAAGCAAGGCTTGGAAATCTCTACTGGCCAAAATAACGGAGAGTGTGGCAGAGATGAAGATGTTGCAGGACATGCAGATGGTTGGTGTGACAGGACAGAAAGATATGGAAACGATTGCTCTGCTGTCGCAGCCCCTAACAGGAGCAGCCGAAAGAAGAGGAAGATGAGAAAGAAAATGTGAGAAAAAAATACATGGACAAATAACGAAATACATACATACGTATGTATATATGTACATATAGACAGACAGACATCGAACGATCGCCCATTCGGTCACTCAGTCGTTTGGTCTCGGTCATTCTGTCACTCGGTCACTCAGTCAGTCACTCAATGAATTAGTCAATCGATCGATCGATCGATCGATCAATCGATCTCTCACTCACTCACTCACTCACTCACTCACTCACTCACTCACTCACTCACTCACTCACTCACTCACTCGTGTTAACTAATTTGTAATAGTATTGCAAGCAGTTTAAACTCGAATGGAGTATGTGAATGGCCATATCAGTTCTATCAAATTCTAATCCTAATTTACCTTTGTATAAGGCACAGGTGTCAAACCCAAGGCCCGGGGGCCAGATGTAGCCCGGCGCATCATTCTATGTGGCCCGCGAAGGCAAAGTGTGCTTCAAATTCATGTCATTACTCGAATTGCAAATTGTCTTCACTTTTAATAATATTTTATTTTTAAATATTAGATCTGTTTTTACTCATCTGATTTGAAAACGAGTTACTTGTCAGCTTGTTTGTAGCGTTTGCTGTATATAATATGAGGTGCTCATACATTTATTTGGGGTGACAGTCATGACGGCCCTCCGAAAGAAGCTATGACTACAATGCGGCCTGCGAAAAAATGAGTTTGACACCCCTGGTATAAGGGATAGCTTTCTTAAAGCATAGTCATCGTAATTTATTCAGTCTGTTGTTTTACTAATATTTAATCATTGATCAATAACGTATCTTAAATCATGCTTTTCCTCTTTCGAAGCGACTATGTACTTCCAACCCAAACGCCACCATTTTATAGGGAAAGAAAAATTTGTTGAATCTATTTGTTTTGGACATAATACTCCTGCAGTCATCTTAAATTTGTTCAATTTATCAATCCTTTCAATTTTTTATCCTGCAAATAAATCAAGTGAATAATGTGTTATTCAAACTTTAACGTTCATAAGTTATCGGCTCCAATGATGTTAGGATGAGACAATCAGAGATCACAACGAAAAATATAGCAAGGACTTGTGATCTCGCCAGAAAGATGAGTCGGCATCGAGTATTTGTATCTGGCCCCCTGCCTGGGAGAGGCACTGAAGAGAGGTTTAGTAGAATAGTCTCCCTTAATTGATGGATGGCTGGGTTCTGTAAAAAGCAAGGACTGTATCTTATAGATAACTGGTCCTCCTTCTGGGGCCGCCCCGACCTGCTGAGGAAGGACGGCCTTCACCCTAACCGTGAAGGCGCCTTCACTCTTTCTAGGAATATAGATTACTGTTTGAGCCACTCATGACAGGTGACTTTAGAGCAGGCCGGGGCACAGGTGATTAGACTACCTGTTGGGATGGGTTTGGAGCCTGTTAAGTTAAAGTTAACTAGCGCTAGGCTATACTTCCAGCATGCACATAGCTCCTCGTGTAGACTAGAGCGTCACTGTTTGAATAGTGCTACAGTACACGTGAACACACTTTCTCCTGGGGTAGTAGATAAATCCAATCACTCCACCCCGACCGGTTGTGATGATGAAACGGTGCGTGTTTTAGATAATTTTACATGTGTAACAAATATTTACTATCAAATTCCCACGGTCGTATCGTCCCACCGTGCTAATAAACATTTGAGAGGTTATGTCAGGCCTAGAGAACACAATCTTACTCGCATCTCGTTTAAAAATTCTTCGATAGATACGCACCCTGATCTACCGATTTCACTTAAACTCGGCTTTATGAATATTAGATTGCTTCATACGAAAGCAGTTCTCGTTAATGACCTCATCACGGAACATAATCTAAACGTATTTGGTCTTTGCGAGACCTGGTTAAAACCTAATGAACTGCTGCTGCTTAACGAGGCCTCGCCTCCAAATTTTGTGAGCTCGCATGTGGTGCGTCCTCGAAAAAAGGGTGGGGGTGTCGCCCTCATCTCAAATTCCGAGCTTAGATTTAGGCCTCGTTTGATTAACGTATTTAAAACATTTGAAGTTCTCACTGTCCGATTCACCGCTTTATCGTCATTTTATCTTGCTGTTATTTACCGTCCACCCGTGGCTTACTCTGGCTTCCTGGATGAATTTTCAGAATTCGTGGAATTCGTGGCTGATCTAGACAAATGCGGATAATATAATAATCATGGGCGATTTCAACATCCACATGAATTTACCGTCAGAGCCACTTACTTCGGCGTTTCAGACTTTAACTGATACGTTTGGTTTTAAGCAAGCCGTACAGGCAGCAACGCATAAGAATGGAAATACCTTAGATCTGGTATTATCCCGAGGACTTGCAACCTCAAATATAGCAGTACTGCCATACACTACTGTTTTGTCTGGTCATTACTTAATAAAATTTGAAATTTTAGTTCCTTGTCAAAGACAAGAGAGCAATCAGAATTATAGCAGCCGTAATTTTAACTCCATGACTGCAACTGCGCTATCTGAGTTACTGTCGCCGGCAACTGCCATATTTCCCGCATATATCGGCTCTATTGATAACCTTACAAATTAATTCAATGCGACATTGTTAAATGCCATCGACTCTGTGGCGCCGCTACGTCTGAGAACTCGCCTTAGATTGCCTACTCCGTGGTTCACAGATGAAACATGTACGCTTAAGCAATTATGTAGAAAGCATGAGCGCAGATGGCGTTTAACCAAACTTGAGGTTTTCCATCAGGCATGGCAGGACAGCCTCCTGAAACATAAAGACTCGCTTATCTTAGCAAAAACTCGTTATTTTTCGCAAGTCATTAATCTCAATAAAAACAATCCTAAATACCTATTTGATACAGTGGCAAAGCTAACACTACGCCAGCCGACCCCCGTTAGCTCCTTCCACTCAGCTGACGGGTTCATACATTTTTTTGCTCGAAAGATTGAACCCATTAGGGATGAGATCAAGAATACAATTCCAATCGCTCAGTCGAGACTGCCGATTACCAGCGCTGATGATCATGCAATAACCCTCTCAAATTTTAAAAGCGTGTCCCTTGAAAAGCTTACACAATTGGTTAGTGCGGCTAAACAAACGACATGTTTACTTGACCCGCTTCCAGCCAAACTACTTAAAGAATTATTTCAAATTCTAGGACTGTCCGTCTTAAATATACCGTAATTTCCGGACTATAAGCCGCACCGGACTATAAACCGCACCAGCTAAAATTCAGGGATATTTTAGTTTTTTTCTTACATAAGCCGCATCGGACTATAAGCCGCACGTGCACATGAGTTTTTTACAAAGAAAGACAGTACACAGAAAGCCGTAAAAATCCATAAATACGCCGCGCCGCCATTTAAGCCTCAGGGTCCAAAGTAACCTTCTGAATAAAATGCATTAAAAGTTCACATTCATTACAACTTGTTTTTGGTGAGCAAAATGTCAGAAGAATTGAATTCAAATGCTGATTGATTGGGTTTTAATACAATGCAGATGGTCCAAACAGCGCCATTGCTTTGTGTAATCTCTGAGTCACATGGCAGAGTAAGAGAAAGGGTTTAGAGCCCTTTGACGCAGGTCACCTAGTGTGCATTCCTACTAAAGATCATAATAGTCACAAGCAACACAGCCAGAATAAGCAGCAGCCATAGTAGTGTTTCAAAATAGTATTTTTGTTGTTGTTTTTTTTCTTCAAGATACCGCACAACAGTGGTCCACAGCCTTTTTACGAGTGTATAAAATTGATCAAGTCATCACAAAAATCACGAAAAAAATCTTACATAAGCCGCACCTGACTATAAGCCGCAGGGTTCAAAATTTTGGAAAAAAGTCGCGGCTTATAGTCCGGAAATTACGGTAATCAATCTGTCTGTCTCCTCTGGGATAGTGCCAACAGCCTTTAAAACCGCTATCATTAAACCGTTACTTAAGCGTCCAAATCTTGACCTGGACTGTCTCGGTAATTATAGGCCAGTTTCAAAGCTCCCATTCATAGCAAAACTTCTTGAAAAAGTAGTAGCGCAGTAGCTTATTGATTACATGGTCGCCAATAATCGATATGAATCTTTTAGAGCTAATCATTCCACTGAGACAGCACTTGCTAAAGTGACTAATGATCTCCTCATAGCTATGGATTCAAACACTTCATCTGTATTGTTACTACTCGATCTTAGTGCTGCCTTCGACACTGTAGACTTCGATATTTTATTAGGGCGTCTTAAAAGTTGTGTTGGTATTTCAGGGTCAGCACTAGGCTGGTTCTATTCCTATCTATCAGACAGGACGCACCGAGTGGTCCATGGCAATACGTCCTCTGAGCTCTATAATGTTACGTGTGGTGTCCCACAGGGATCGGTACTCGGACCAATTCTATTTAATATTTATATGATTTCGCTTGGGGACATAATACGTAAATATAATATTAGTTTTCAATGTTACGCGGATGACACCCAATTATATATGCCGTTATCGATGACAGATCCGCGGGACTGTTGTAATCTTGAGGCGTGCCTTGCGGAGATCAAGCAATGGATGTCTCTCAACTTCCTTCGTCTTAACCCAGATAAAACTGAGATGTTGATAATTGGTCCAACTCGTTATCAACACTTATTTAAGGAAACCACTATAACTATAGATAACCGTACTATCACTCAGAGCGATTCTGTAACTAATCTCGGGGTTATATTTGACCAAACGCTATCCTTTCAAAAGCACATTAAGAATATAACCAAAATTGAGTTTTTTCACCTTCGTAATATTGCTAAGATTCGTCCGATCCTCTGGACCGGTGATGCGGAAACTATTATACATGCGTTCGTCACGCCGCGCCTGGACGACTGTAATGCATTATTCTCTGGTCTTCCTAAGTCCCTCATCAAATGTCTACAGTTAGTACAAAATGCTGCTACGAGGCTGCTCTCACGGACAAGAAAATTTGATCACATTACCCCAATATTAGCCAACTTACATTGGCTCCTGGTCCATTCAAGATGTGACTTCAAGGTTCTTCTATTAACCTATAAATCACTGCATGGTTTAGCACCTTCATATCTCGTCGACCTATAGTTGTTCCTTATATTCTGTCTCGTAACCTTCGTTCGCAAAACGCTAGTCTTTTAGTGACACCGAGGGCCAAGAAAATGTCTGCAGGGCCTAGAGCATTTTCTATTCGGGCTCCAGAGCTTTGGAATGCCCTACCAATAGATATTAGAACTGCTACCTCACTAGAAACATTTAAGACACGTTTAAAGACACATTTCTATGATATGGACTTTAATTAACCTGTAGCTTTAGCTTTTGGCTGTGACATCATCAATTTATTCATGTTCCCTGACTATGCAATGTTTGTACTCACCACTTACCATGTTTTTGTTTGTTCGTTCTTTTGATACTCCATGTACTTGCTTACGTCATCATATTCTTAGTTTAATCATGCGTTCAACCATATCTTTTCTTTGTTAGGCAAAATATTTCCCTCTGTCAAGAACTGTCAGGTTCAAAATCAGTAAAAAGGGTCAGCAGACAAAACCAGTGAGGCAGAATGTTGAGTCTTTTCTCGCGAGGAGTGCAACCAGACTTACAGCAGTCCGACTACACTAAAAATCTGTTTTACACTCCTCGCTCTTTTTATTTGGAAATGCCCTACCCACAGTGTGAGACGATTAGCCCCTGAGGGGGGGAAAAAGAGATTGTGGCTTCGTCTCGTAAGAAAAGAAACAAAAAGTAACGCACAAAGTGTTGCGTGCAGATATGGCTATATCAGGAAAACAGTTTAAGCGATATTCCGAGAGAGATAAAAAGAGAAAGTGACGTTCTTTAAGGAAGATCAGAAGGTTCATGACGCATCGTTTGACGTGTTGTTTTCACGATCTGTTCTGGTGAACGCTGAGCTGTCAGCAGCATCTTGTTTGACACAACTGTCATCTCGCCCCTGACCCAGCCGTAATCCTTCTGTTCTGTTGTACAAGATAAGAATAAGCAAGGCAAAGCAGCAAGCATACTGAACAGTAACATTGTGAATAAGTACTCATTAGAGAACGCATGATAACATATATATACAATTTTTCTAACAATTCCCCCCTGTTTATCATAAGTTCTCGGGGACTAACTATATGGCCACTTCAAAAGATTTTCAGCCAAGGGATCACATTTCGCAAGAACTAACTTACACTTGGGAGGAAATTGAGTCTTAATCGTCAAAGCCAGAGTCACGAAACAAATCGGACAGGTTTACCACAATGGATTCGCTGACAGAGTCGTCACTAGAGAAAGAACTCCCGTCGATCGAAAGGTCATCCCTTTGGAGCAACGGAAAAGTCTCAGCTGGTGGAGAGATAGCAGTTGTAATTAGCTTATTAATTAAGGATCGGAGACAAGGAATGCAGCAACATCCACACAGGGTCAAAATGGCAGAGAAAACGGCAATGGAGACCAGGACCGAGGAAACCAGGGCGCGGTACTTTCCGAACACGTTCAACCAGTCGGTCCAAACCTCCGTGTTCACCCCACTGTGTTCCTTCATCCTCCCATTCAAGGTCCTCAGACCCTCAAGGGCCTGGGACAGGCTTCCGTCGGCTGCAGTATTATTTGGAATAAATGTGCAACATTGCTCACCAAACATGGCGCAGACACCGCCCTCTTTTGAGAGTAGCATGTCAAGGGCCATTCGATTCTGGAAAGCCATGAGGGAAGTAGCGGCCAGTTGGGAGTGGACCGCCTTGAAACCCGCCTCGGTCCAGTTTCCAAGCCTCTGCACGTTGTAGTGGATGTAGTTAATCCTGTCAACATTTTTGTTAAGAGTACACCACCAACACAGGGCGGATTCAAAACCAGCTGCTATCTGATTCACCAGCTTATACTCATCCGGTACTCCTCTAGGAACACCAATGGCGTCTATGTAAGTTGGATTAGCTGCGCCCTGCCATTCGGCGTTTCGCTTCGTTCTCGGCCAGTATTCGGGCACTACGGACTTAGCAAAAGATGTTAGATCATAAGAGGACATTGGTATCAAATGAACAGGAAACAATAGGGTTACCAAAGCGCAAATTCTAGAGCTGTTTAAAGGCAACCTATCATAAAGTTTGTTACTATTACACCAAAACCAAATATCACTACGAGCAATGGGCAAAAAAGGGGCAGTGACATTGGTCATGGACTCACACCATGGAGTAGGTAGGGCGCCGAGCTTCTCACCAGTACCAGGTAACCTAATGCATGTAAAATTACCCTTAGCTACATTGGACGAAAAAAGGGGTTTATATTTTGTCATAGAGGCAACAGGGTAAACCTTATCCCATTTAAAACAATCATGAGTGGGTGAAATGGATGAGTTTAACATTAAAACAACAGCACACTTAGGAACTATATTTGCAGGTATGATTTTCAAAAGAGGTCTTGGACCCATACATGCAATGCAACTGGTGTTAGCCATTTTTGCGGCTTGCTCAGCCATAAGAAGCCAGTTGTTGGTTTGACCGCTTATTCCTGTGGAGGCTACAAAATAGCTGTCTATATCAGTGAGGGGCATACTTGTGATTTTTGCTCCTGCTGACAAGGTGTAATTATTTGTAACGGGACGGTCTGCGATCGACATTGTTTTGTTAATGCAAATAGCAATAGGAAAGTGGGGATCAATTCCAGAGGACCAAGCCCACAGTTGAAAACCCCAACAAGAAGTGTTAAACAAAGTGGCATTTGGAGGACGAATTTGACCATCAGGGAGTGTAAGAGTCAAAAGGAGGCTTGTGCCCTGATTTTTCAAAGTTACTCGTTTAGCAAAGAACACAGCCTCTTCCCTGGAACCAGAGGGCCAAAAATCTTGCGTTTGTGTGGTGACAAGGGTGCCCCAGTCGGTGCTAACCGGGTGACCAGTTAAATACCACCAATATCCGAGCCATTTATCCCCAGTAGTGGGGTGACCATTTCGGAACCTTTCAAACTTTTCATAGGTAAAATAATAGAAGAAGATGTATTAGGAGCCACAGTAAACATTAATGAGTTATTGTAAGTCCAAGACAAAAGCCACGGTACGCAAGTTGGAACGCGGTCTGGTGTACAAACAACATGATCAAAAGGGGATTTTGTGTTGCGCTTATGTCTAGCAATTTTTCCCCATGAGCCATATTGATTAGAATCAGTGTTGGTAGTTGCCCGAGAGAAGAATGTTCGAGGCTCATGGTACTCCATCCCTCCAAATAAAATAACCCCCGATAAAAATACAATGGTAACACAAACCAGCAAAAGCAACCCAAAACACATGGCAGACTTTGCGCAGGCCACAGCCCGATTGAAGTACTCACCAAATGACTCTCTAATGCTCATGTTTTTGGATCTCCTCAGAGTCAACACCCTGAGCTTCGGGTTGGTGTCTTGGAAATTGGCTTCTGCTAGCTTTCGTGTCAACCCTGGATCTTGGCACCAGGATCAGGCACTATTACCAGACTTTGCTCACCTTCCGTACTTAGGTTGGGTCTGCGGAGATCACCTTTTTACAATAAGATAAATGCAGAAAACAAATAAATGCAGAAAAAACAATATTCTTTCCCTTCACATTTATGTAATTGGATATAAACCATATGTATTGTCTGAAACGGATACAATGGAGTCGGGAACTTTCCTCTCTGAGGTCTTAAATTGCCTCGTGAAAAAGCTGCAAAACCGTATGTCATATAAATAGCTTCAACTTGTTTCACCATACCCCCCGTCGAGAAATGGGTGACCCCATGACTCGAAATAGCAGCCCATTTGAACAAGTTACGAGGCAAGACAGGTTTGCCCAAAGGTCACACAAAAAGACCATCAGTGTTTTTAGTTGCACCCCGTTTTTCCCAAGAGAGTCGTTCCTGGGAGGGGCTCTGAGACTGCATGTCAAGCAACACATCAGGGGAGATGTGACATCGAATCATGATCAGTGAGAGACGAGAGGACATGGAGCAGGCCTTCTGCAGCGGCCTTAGCGGATTTGTCAGCAAAAGCATTACCAAGAGAAACAGGATCAGATCTTGCAGTGTGAGCAGCACATTTGCGAACTGCCACCTTTAAAGGTAGCTGGAAAGCGTCCAAAAGTTGAGTTAGTAACGTGGAATGGGTGACGGGCTTCCCTGTAGAAGTTATCATGCCACGGTTGCTCCACTGCTGAGCAAAAACGTGCACTGTAGCAAAAGCATACTGACTATCAGTCCAGATAGTGACGGACTTGTTTGCAAACAATTTGCAGGCCCCAGTCAAAGCAATGAGCTCAGCGGCCTGTGCTGACATATAGGATGGCAGTTTAGCAGCCTCCAAGACTTCGTCGGCAGTAACAATGGCATACCCAATAAGGGTCACACCAGATTCATTTTTCTTAGAAGACCCATCAACAAAACCCACATGACCATCTGGCAGAGGCGTATCTTCCAAATCAGGCCGAGCCTTTGCAATCTGTTGGGCAGCATCGACACAATCATGGAATCCGCCGTCGTCAGGAAGGGGAATGAGAGTGGCAGGATTGAGTGTTGTGCATCTTTCAACGGTCAGATGCAGCTGAGACAGCAACGTAGCCATGCAAGAAAGATGACGTGCAGGCGACACATCTAGTCGGGTATGACAGTCATACCAGCCCTCCAAAAGAAGCCATGACTACACCGCGGCCCGCGAACAAATGAGTTTGACACCCCTGGCACAAAGGATGTAGCCTTCTCATTGATCAATCGCGTATTTTAAATCATGCTTTTCCTCCTTTGAAGCGACTATGTACTTCAAACCCAAACGGCACCATTTTATAGGGAAAAAAAAAATGTTGAATTTATTCGTTTTTGACATAATACTGGTCGCAAATTTGCATGTAGAGCATTTTTGAGTTGTTGATCATAGACATCAGTTGAACACTCTTTCTGGTCTGTGTCTAAAGTCTTCAAACAACTCATCTTCTTTTTGTTTAGTTCGGCCAATGTCTGTGTAATTTGCTCTACGTTGGAATTTTATTTTTATCCTGCCCAATAGTTAGTCAATTTGTATTTGTAATGGCACCCCGTTATATTCCAATGGACGGCCCTGGAGATCAAAAGGACTCCAGGTGCCTTTAACGCTTGCCCAATGTTTGGTTAAGGATGCCATGAAAACCTCTTGTACTTCATCACCTCTCAAATTATAGGAACCAATGAGTTGTTTAATTTGGGGTACAAAGACGGAAAAGATGGTTCGCTTTGCCGTGCCATAACATCTGTCTTTGTAATTTGATCATTTTTCTCATCTTCATTCATCACATTCTTAGCTGCGATTCTTAAGCGAGCTCGCGTTGACACTGTGTCATCATCTTCCTGTCAGTGCAACAGCAAGTTCTTTTTTATCTTTTCTTCGTCTTCCTTATCTTTCAATTTTCCTCTCATCTGGGAAAATGAGAATGTAATTTTGCTTTTTAATTTTTAATTTTAAGTCTTGCAAAATTGCTACATCCTTACTGCACCGAGATAAACTGTTAAACATATCTTCAAAAACAAACAAAACCAATCTATGCTCCTGCAGAGACTCTTCAAAATGGGACCCAAATGTCAGATTACAAATCAAACCTCCTCCTTCACTCTCACATTTTTTGATAGAACAGTCCACTTAGCAAGACACTGTCATATCATACTAGATAATGGCCGCAAATTAAATATAATGTTGTTGTTGTGGTCCCACAAAACATGTGACTAGAATTTGGACGATTACTAACCCCCATCAATTGATAAATTATCTCCTCACTAAAGTCCTAGCCTGTTAACCTATCTGCATCGGGAAGACATTTGCAATGCAGGGGATTAGAAAATAATAATACCATTGATTTCTAATCATTAACCTAATTTTATCCAGTTCTACAATGTGTGTTTCCTCTTACTCTCACATTTTTATGAGGGTTGGGCACTCTCCTCGTCGGACGAGTTTCTGCCCACAACTCTCATATTATTTTATAAATTTTAATTTTGTACATTTAAAAATGCAAATCTGATAAACCATTGTCTATCACACCGTTTTCGTGCACCAACTTAACGCAATTCCAACCTTTATAACGAACTGATACACAAAGACAAACATACACAGAAACAAACACACGGGCCCACAACATAGACATGACAATCTTCCCAGCTGGTAACAAGGGTGGGGGGAGCAACTGAAGTGCGGAGAGCCTCGCCGCCGCCACGTCACATAATGCAACCTCCCACCTCTGTCCAAAATATGCACTTGTCAAAATATTTTTATATTTTCGGTGTCGACCCCTTCCATTAAATTCCAATCTTTGCATTTGAATTCATGTTGGGGTAACGACTTTTGTTTGCTATTTTGATTTTCCCATGGTTCGTTTGTTTAATTTTCGGAGTTGGCAATTTGAATGGCACCTACAGTGTCCAAAAGCCAATTTAATTCACAGGACAGCGGTAAAATATTCAATGAGTGATAAGTCTCCTTTCCTCTGCTCTCACAAAACCACCGTTTACATAAAGGAGAGCTCAAATGAGATCACTCTAAGTCAAACCATACACACACACACACACACACACACACAATGCGCATTCTTGTCGTCTCACAGGCAAGCAGGGGAGCCCGCCCTCCAGTGGATTTTAACAACTCTTTAACCTTCATATTGTGTAAGGAAAACTTATTTTTACTTTTTTCTCAAAGTAGACATAAAACCTATCTTTTCATGGATAAAAAAAGCCAAACCAGCTAAACAAGGTTTAAGAAAAAAACACCACAGATGGCAGCAGAAAACTAACACATTAGGAAGGTTAGTGAGGAGGCCCCACGACACCTCAGCGGGATTTAACTGCTCCAACTACCTGTACGTCTTTACTTCTTCAGAAAACAGAGGAGTCTGCCCTCCTATGGAATTTAACTGACGTTTACGTCAGGGGACTCCAGCATCCCATACAGAATTTAACTGTTTCTAAATGCACTTGATAGGGTCTAGAATTGTCAAGGTTTCAAGTGACCTCTTGCCACTACACTTTCATTCCTTTCAACAGAATCAAGATTCGTACTCACAGTCTGCTGGGCCTTCTCCTCGGATGATCTCGTCAACCACTCCGGTGTCCAGCTGACTGATCGAGTCAGCCCCGTGAAAAGGGTTTCCTCTATATGCCTTGGCCAAGGACTTGTCCTGGGTCGAAAAGTCAGCTGGAATCCCGAAATAGGTCTATTGAGACCCCGGAACGAGCCCCCAAAAATCTGTCAGGTTCAAAATCAGTAAAAAGGGTCAGCAGACAAAACCAGTGAGGCAGAATGTTGAGTCTTTTCTCGCGAGGAGTGCAACCAGACTTACAGCAGTCCGACTACACTAAAAATCTGTTTTACACTCCTCGCTCTTTTTATTTGGAAATGCCCTACCCACAGTGTGAGACGATTAGCCCCTGAGGGGGGGAAAAAGAGATTGTGGCTTCGTCTCGTAAGAAAAGAAACAAAAAGTAACGCACAAAGTGTTGCGTGCAGATATGGCTATATCAGGAAAACAGTTTAAGCGATATTCCGAGAGAGATAAAAAGAGAAAGTGACGTTCTTTAAGGAAGATCAGAAGGTTCATGACGCATCGTTTGACGTGTTGTTTTCACGATCTGTTCTGGTGAACGCTGAGCTGTCAGCAGCATCTTGTTTGACACAACTGTCATCTCGCCCCTGACCCAGCCGTAATCCTTCTGTTCTGTTGTACAAGATAAGAATAAGCAAGGCAAAGCAGCAAGCATACTGAACAGTAACATTGTGAATAAGTACTCATTAGAGAACGCATGATAACATATATATACAATTTTTCTAACAAGAACGTTCAGTAGTAATCAAAAACTGGCGTCTTGCATTAGTCAAAACATAAGATACAATCATGTACTGAACATTTTTAGACGACTTTGGCAGAAGTCCGTGATTTAGAAAATCATCAGGCATGCATTAAACAGTTCCTTAAGGGTCATTAACAATATATCAAAAAACATTTGTTATTTCAAAGTGCTAAGAAATACATATCAGACATAAAAACCTCTGTCATTAGAAATAAAAATATCAGATCATAAAGTTATAAAAGCCTTTGTCATTAACCCCTATCAAAAATGTCTAGTCATGTCTTCTTTATTGATTTGGTGTGTAGGTATAATTATATGCTTAAATTATTTCTTTTATTGCTTTAATATGTGAATATACTTGTCTGATTATGTACTTTATTCAATGAGGTTTGAGCATATCTGTTTTTGTAGCTAGGCAGGACTTTTTGTATTTCGAACCCATTCCTTCAGGACGTTAGGGTTGGATTTTGAGAGGTTTCCACCTTCTTACAAGTGAGTAATTCTGAACTGTAGGTGTTCTGATGACATTTTAGATGAGGCCTGGTTTGGACAGGGCAACCAGCATCTCCAATCTTATCATTCATCAGATAGTAGTTTTGATGAGTCGGGACTGATTAAATGATTTTTGTTTGGCGAAAAACGTACCGCGCTTGTCTTTTGTTGTGACTTGTGATTAGGATCAGATCAAAATTGATCATACATTTATGGATGAATCAATGTCATTCCAAAGCGTTTTTCCTATTCATTCTTGCGATTGAAAGGTGAACAAAGCAAACTTCATACACCCACCTCATTCAGCAATTTCATGGTGATGTCATTAAGCGCCTCATGAGAAAACCTACAGTTGTCTCCTTTAGAGCACTTTCCCTTTTTATGGAAACATTTGCATGGGAAGGACCGTGCATAGCTGTTAAGGAAAATATTAAAACCTCTACCCTAATGTGAAACTTGGAGGGTCAGAAAATGGACTCTGACTTCAGCTGATAGCAAAATGGTTTCATGCTGTTGTCTGATTTTTCAAGACGTGTTTGACACCACGAAATATTTATATACGTACATGTGATGTCGGATTTTTCACCTTTCTCAGGTAATCCTCCAATTCCACGTCCTGGGTATCAGATGCCGGAGCCTGATGGGTGCAGCTCATATTTCTTTGGTCTCCCTGTTCCAGAGGGGGTATGCATTTGTTGACCTAAAAATGTCATCAAAACCAGTTTTCAAATGACCTGATTCAAAACTTAATCTTACACTCATTCATGGTGTATGATTACGACAACCTTTTGTTGTGCCCTAGATAAGGGGTGTCCAAACTTTTTGCAAGGAGGGCTGGATTTGATAAAGTGAAGGGGCTCGGGGGCCAATAGTTTTTTCGGACATTTTTTAACTGCAAAAATTTCATGCAAATGCTTTCATTCATCTCAGAAGAGTCAAGTAACATTGAAGAAACTCCATGGAATTCCTTAAATTTATGAGTTTCAAATTATTTTTGCCTCATGAACATTTTAAACAGGAGTTACAAGTAATGCAAAGTTGTCTGTTATTAATAGAACTTAAAACAAGTGAATTTTGCTCTTGTCATTTACAATATCTTTCAGAAAGTAATAGTTTGTGTCACATCTACAGGTTCATAACATGATCAGTATTAACATGGCCACTTTGTAATATTTGTAAAATTTTTAATATTAATTAATATTTACTTTTGATTTAGTTTTGACTCACAGCCCCACGTGGAGAATCACTGTTGTGATGCCAGTTCAGCTTGGAGCTGCTTTACTTTATCAGCACGGTCACTCCCTTTTAGCTTGTCGTATGTGTTAGCATGTTTAGTCTGAAAGTGTCTCTTTAGGTTGAAATCTTTAAAGAAGGCAACCGTTTCCCATAATTCCCATTTCTCTTGAAAGCAATGTCAACTTTCCTCATTTTCTTTTCAGTCACCATGGCAGAAATGAGCGGAGAGGGGTGGTGCTGCCACCTTTTGGTAATAGGAGGAATTACAGTTTCAAGTTTCGTAATTTTTTTTTTTTTTTATTCAGTTTGACAGTGCAGGCGGGCCATAAATAATAGATTATAAGACCGAAGCTGCGGGCCGTATGAAATCTGACTGGGGGCCGGATTTGGCCCGCGGGCCGGACTTTGGACAAGCCTGCCCTAGGTGGATATGGGAATCCCCGCCATGACCAAGTGCTGCAACCAGCTGGACATGTGTTACGATACCTGTGGCTCAAACAAGTACCGTTGTGACTCCAAGTTCCGCTGGTGCCTCCACAGCATCTGTACCGACCTCAAGAAGAGCCTGGGTTTCGTGTCCAAAGTTGAAGGTTGGTATCCTCTCTTCATACCACTTCCTCATACAATTCTCACCTTGGTGAATGTTTGAGGACCATTTGTTGCATTGTAAAAAAAAACACACAAAAAACTGGCTTCTCTTAAATCTAAGTTGCTGAATGTTGTCTAACATTTCTATTTCTTTGTAAGTCACCGATGGTTAAATCAGAGCAATCCAATAAATGAGTTGCTTTTGGAAAATTGAGAACCTTTGAAATGCTTTCAATAAGTTGACAAACAATTTGTGCTCATGAGTTGTTGTTTTTTTTAATCCATAAATGAGGGGAACGGTATTTGTTTTTTTCAGGATTAAAGGCCGAGTAATGAGTTTAAAAATCGAGTGTTTTCTAGTAGGTACTGTTGATAATGCTGCTGGAAAGACTGACTTCCACTCTTGTCCGTTACTTTCTCCCATCAGCATGTGAAACGGTGGCAGACACTTTGTTCAACACAGTATGGACTCTGGGCTGCAGACCCTACATGAACAGCCAGAGAGCATCATGCTCTTGCCAAGGAGAAGAGAAAGATGAACTCTAACCTATAACATATTACTATGAAGAAGACAGAGGAAGTTGCAGTAGCAAATCAAAAGGACTATTAAGTATACTAGTATAAGTGGTATTACAATGAACAGCTGCAGTGGTATTTTTCAAATGGCAATATTGTTGTATTGCTCTGCTCTATCAGCAATGATGTTTATTTAAACTTCTAGGTGGGGATAACAATCATAACATGACATTCATTTTGTTCCAAATACCTTTTAAAAGCGTGTTGTATTGACCCTGCTGTAGATAAACTTCATAGCGTACGCTCGAAATAATCTTTGCTAACTATATTAAACTTTCGTTTGCTTTAATTTCACTTTTAGCAACGAGCTTTTTCATCCATTAATTTATTTGTTTTTGTTCAACGGATTACCTGCCATTTACTGGGAGGATGGGTCATTGGCCAGAAATTGAGGCTAGGCTGGTTAAGGAAGAGAAAAGAAGCCATGTTCTAACTTCTTTTACCACTCCCTTATTTGGGCAATTACTAAGCCATGCATAACATGCTTAGAAAACATCAGTCACCAGTAAGTCCTAATTTCTTCTAATAATATCATTAAAATACATCTTTTAAGATGTTTGTCTCCTGATTTCTAGTCATTGTGTCCTTCCATTTGTCATACAAACTATTTTAAAAGCACTTTTTGCAAGGGTTAACTTGAGCAGCAAAAAGTAGCGAGGGTTGCGCACGTCCTGAATGTTGATTGTTCGGTCGGGTTCATTCGTATTCACGAAGACGTTCACAAGACTTGTGCATTTTAATAGGCGTCAACATATTTTCTTATCGTAAGAAACTGTTTGCAACCTTTTAGGAATCCTGACAAAATTCACAATATGCACAAACAGTGAGTTCAGCTCTGTGAGTTGCCATGGTTCCAGAACCAGATGTGGCGCTTTCATCCTTCTGTTCTTCTTCTCGTGTATTATTTTATTTCAATTTAAGTTACAGTAGTTGGTTGGTTTTCTAAATGATGTTGTAAATCTGGAGATTATGGTGCTGAACCATTCTAAGATGTTTATTTTGGGTCATCGAAAATGTTCGTTGCAAGCGCCGATGTGTGAAACCCGATGCCAAGACTGTACAAAGTATAAATCCAGGAAAAAAAAACGTTTCTGAATAATATACAATGGTAAATGTTTATGCTACATGAACTATATTAAAAACAGCTAGAATTTTCAATTTCTGTAGAAATTGCATATGAAGGCGAAGAAGCTGAATAAAAACTTGGGGAATGCTACAGAATTATGTCAAATTATTTTGACAGTCACGCTGCCATCACCGTCCTGAACTTGTCTCTCTTAACAATGTCCGCCAACGTCACTCGCCACCAATCCAATAACCTGTATGTAAGCCCCTTGGGTACAATGTTACTGTTGTGACAGCTAAAGTCCCCCCATCCACCAGAAAATTTGTGGTGATGTGTATTTTTATGAGGACATTTTTTTACATGTTATATTGTAATAAATAGTTGAATAGACATAAATAGTCTTGAATTAAACTTGAATTCTGACCAGTTATGTTGAGCATTCTTCTGTCTTCTGCTTTTCACTTGGCACCTTCTACAGACCACTTTCACTTCTCTCAAAAGTCCAAGGAGGTTTTTGTACGTCTCCGCGTCACCGTGTCGACCTGCTATCGCCGTAGTAGGCGAAACAGTAGTGTCAGGTACAAACTCAGCAAAAGGATCAGCAGACAAAAACCAGTGAGGCAGAATATTGAGTCTTTTCTCGCGAGGAGTGCATCCAGACTTACAGCAATCCAAAATACACTAAAGGTCTGTTTGCACCCCCCGCTCTTTTTATTTAGGAACACCCTACCCACAGTGTGAGACTAGCCCCTGAGGTGGGGGGAAAGCTTGGGCTTTGTCTCATGAGAGGAGGAAAGAGATTCTATGTGAAAACAGAAGTTACAGATGAGAAACAAAAAGGGTGCAAGGACAGGAGTCTATGTGAAATAAGAAGTCACAGACAAAACACCATGAGAAAAGAGTGAAAAGACAAAACACTATGTGAAATACGAAGTCACAGACATAAACAAAACAGTTTGAGCTATCAACAGCTTTCTTGGAGTCCCGAGGCGTAGAAGGTCAGGAAGCTCCAGACAGCAACGTATGACTGGTGGACATCTGCAAAACGAAACAGCAAGCATACTGTGCAATAATTTTATTAATAAGTACCGTAATTTCCGGACTATAAGTCGCGGTTTTTTTCATACTTTGGGTGGGGGGGCGACTTATACTCAGGAGCGACTTATATATATGTTTTTTTTCACAAATTTTTACTTGATCATTAAGACATCACTTAAAAGTATAGTTGACCACTTCCCATGTTATTTTTAGTATAGTTGATCACTTAGCATGCTTTTATATCTTTATCTTGAACATATTCAAAACATAAAAAATAGAGAAAACATCAAATAAAGCAATTAACACTTTAAAGCACCATATCCAAGTCCACTGTCTGTTTGCTCCTCTTATATTTATTATTATTATTTATTATTATTTGTTTATTTATCATTTATTCAACACTCTTATTTATTCATTGTTTATGCCTTCTTGGGTTTTTTTGTGTTGCTTGTATGGATATGTGTACTATCTCACCGAGGGATAGTGGGAACGTAATTTCAATTTCTTTGTGTGTCTTGGTATATGAAAAAAAAATCGACAATAAAGCAGAGTTTGTCTTTGATAAAACAACCAAATAAACAAAACAAAAAACTACATCTGAAAAAATATATATTTTCAGACGAAACTGGATGAGGGCGCTTTAAATTTCACCGTTGGCCGTGACTCATCAACTGGGTGGGCTTAAGAAAAATGGCACCAAAAAGAAAGTCATATTTTGCAAGTTACAAACTTCAAGTTGTAAAATATGCAGCTGAAAACAGTAATCGAGCAGCAGAAAGAAAGTTTGGAGAACCGTGATGTACCAATGGATTACTATTTCAAGTGACGTCATGGGCACCGCGCGGCGCGACCCACGTAAGGACGACCGGTGTTGTGCTCGATTTGGTTCCCCCGTGAGATTTTGTTCCCCCTGCCGCGGGAGCGCGCACAGCTTGTTTGGAAAGCGAAAAACCGATGCCGTACGGCGTCGTACGGCGTCAGCACTATGTTGTTTTCAATAAAAACATGAAGAACTCACGTTTGCGTCAGTCAATTTTAATTTTTATAAGGGATTATTGTCATTTGATGTCTTTAAATTCATCCGCGTTCTGCCATTGAAGCGGGGTGCATTCAAAGACCAGTCGTAAAGACGGAACACTCACTCACTTCACCAAAAAGCAAGGATATAATTACGTGAGCTCTTTGCATAAACCTCGATGCAAAGAAACTCCTCCTTTTGGGTACCGTTACATGCTACAAGGAGTATATATTACAAAGGAGACTTTATTCTTAATTGTAATCATCATTCATCCATCCATTTTATTACTCAGGTATTTTCAAAGCAAATTAATATTGTTGCATTTATTAATTTGCTTTAAAATGACAGCGCAATATAATTAAAAGCTGACACTCTAGCAATGTCAAACGTGTTAGTTTAAGAAAAAGCCAAGATTGTGATCAAATCTTTCATAACGACAATGATTTGAGTGAATTGATTTGAATGAATAATTGAGAAGACATTTCAGTTCTGAAGGCTCCTTTTGTCCCAAGCAAAGTGAAAGGTGGTGGGATAAAAATTGTAACAGGAACGCTATAAAAAATGTCAAGCCGTGAATATTTGTGCCCCCCTCCCATTTTGAGAACGGTGAGTCCTGGACATCGACTGGCTTTTTTTCTGTCTTCCTGGGGGTCTGCTCAGGTAGTGTGGCAAATTTGAACAGGTTCCCTCATTCCTGGCCCAAGTTACAGGGGGGGAACAAATCCTCACGGGTGCCCCGTGAGGATATGTTCCCCCCCCTTATTTTGAGAACGGTGAGTCCTAGACTCCAGCTGATTTTTTTCTGTCTTCCTGGGGGTCTGCTCAGGTAGTGTGGCAAATCTGAACAGGTTCCCTCATTCCTGGCCCAAGTTACAGGGGGGGAACAAATCCTCACGGGTGCCCCGTGAGGATATGTTCCCCCCCCTTATTTTGAGAACGGTGAGTCCTAGACTCCAGCTGATTTTTTTCTGTCTTCCTGGGGGTCTGCTCAGGTAGTGTGGCAAATCTGAACAGGTTCCCTCATTCCTAGCCCAAGTTACAGGGGGGGAACATATCCTCAGCTGTTTTTTTTCTGATGATTTGTGCAGTGATACTGTTATTAATGCACTTTATCAACGTCTTTGGCCTTATTTGGGTCAAACAACTTTGTTTCTTTATCATATAACATACATAAAAATAATGACTTTAAACTTTATTAAGAAAAAAAAAATATTTTTTTAAATAATGAAATAAAAAAATAAAAAATATTAATAAAAAAAAAAGCAAAATGGTCTTCAAGCAAGGTTCAAATATTTAGCATTTATTTTCTTTACATGCTGTACACAAAAAACAGCCTTCGGTTGAAGGCTCCCCGACACATAAAAGATGGAACCACCTGCAACACTCGTCACACTGAATCTGGTAAACAAAGAAAAAAGCAAGATCATACAATGCAGCACATTTACAATAATTTACAACGCATGTGTCATTCAATATATTTCTTAATCATCACATGCATTAGTTAACAAGACCTGACATAATTACCCATCTGTCGTCTGTGTCATGTGTAGCTTCCCCACAAACAAAGCACAAGTCAGATAAATCATCTGTGAAAACAAAGACAGAAGAATTGCTATCGTACTTCCCTGTGTAAAACTTAACTGAGTTGTATATAGCATTGATAGCACAGTCAGGACCATTCTTTGGGTGGCAATAACATCTCTTGGGTGCATATTACTTACCAGTCTCTAGTAGAAGTGTGGTGGCAATTTGCAGCCTGTACCTATTTATATCGTGTGCCTTTGATGAGAAATCTATTTCTTCATTTGAAAGAAGATGTTCTGCAAACTGAAAAAGACAATGTCAGATGTTGACAGTGCATAAAGAATGCCTTAAATGTTTGCCATCTTTAGCCTATATATCGTACAAAAAATTCAACTGTCAGACAATAATTTGTTTTAGTTCTTTGTTGTATGAACTCTAAATTAGTTTTTTTGTTTTGAGTAATGTTTGATTAAGTTTTTGCATAATTGAGTGATACACATGACACAGACGACAGATGGGTAATTATGTCAGGTCTTGTTAACTAATGCATGTGATGACTAAGAAATATATTGAATGACACATGCGTTGTAAATTATTGTAAATGTGCTGCATTGTATGATCTTGCTTTTTTCTTTGTTTACCAGATGCAGTGTGACGAGTGTTGCAGGTGGTTCCATCTTTTATGTGTCGGGGAGCCTTCAACCGAAGGCTGTTTTTTGTGTACAGCATGTAAAGAAAATAAATGCTAAATATTTGAACCTTGCTTGAAGACCATTTTGCTTTTTTTTTTATTAATATTTTTTATTTTTTTATTTCATTATTTAAAAAAATATATATTTTTTTCTTAATAAAGTTTAAAGTCATTATTTTTATGTATGTTATATGATAAAGAAACAAAGTTGTTTGACCCAAATAAGGCCAAAGACGTTGATAAAGTGCATTAATAACAGTATCACTGCACAAATCATCAGAAAAAAAACAGCTGAGGATATGTTCCCCCCCTGTAACTTGGGCTAGGAATGAGGGAACCTGTTCAGATTTGCCACACTACCTGAGCAGACCCCCAGGAAGACAGAAAAAAATCAGCTGGAGTCTAGGACTCACCGTTCTCAAAATAAGGGGGGGGAACATATCCTCACGGGGCACCCGTGAGGATTTGTTCCCCCCCTGTAACTTGGGCCAGGAATGAGGGAACCTGTTCAGATTTGCCACACTACCTGAGCAGACCCCCAGGAAGACAGAAAAAAATCAGCTGGAGTCTAGGACTCACCGTTCTCAAAATAAGGGGGGGGAACATATCCTCACGGGGCACCCGTGAGGATTTGTTCCCCCCCTGTAACTTGGGCCAGGAATGAGGGAACCTGTTCAAATTTGCCACACTACCTGAGCAGACCCCCAGGAAGACAGAAAAAAAGCCAGTCGATGTCCAGGACTCACCGTTCTCAAAATGGGAGGGGGGCACAAATATTCACGGCTTGACATTTTTTATAGCGTTCCTGTTACAATTTTTATCCCACCACCTTTCACTTTGCTTGGGACAAAAGGAGCCTTCAGAACTGAAATGTCTTCTCAATTATTCATTCAAATCAATTCACTCAAATCATTGTCGTTATGAAAGATTTGATCACAATCTTGGCTTTTTCTTAAACTAACACGTTTGACATTGCTAGAGTGTCAGCTTTTAATTATATTGCGCTGTCATTTTAAAGCAAATTAATAAATGCAACAATATTAATTTGCTTTGAAAATACCTGAGTAATAAAATGGATGGATGAATGATGATTACAATTAAGAATAAAGTCTCCTTTGTAATATATACTCCTTGTAGCATGTAACGGTACCCAAAAGGAGGAGTTTCTTTGCATCGAGGTTTATGCAAAGAGCTCACGTAATTATATCCTTGCTTTTTGGTGAAGTGAGTGAGTGTTCCGTCTTTACGACTGGTCTTTGAATGCACCCCGCTTCAATGGCAGAACGCGGATGAATTTAAAGACATCAAATGACAATAATCCCTTATAAAAATTAAAATTGACTGACGCAAACGTGAGTTCTTCATGTTTTTATTGAAAACAACATAGTGCTGACGCCGTACGACGCCGTACGGCATCGGTTTTTCGCTTTCCAAACAAGCTGTGCGCGCTCCCGCGGCAGGGGGAACAAAATCTCACGGGGGAACCAAATCGAGCACAACACCTGTTCTCTGCCATGGAGCTTTCGTCTCTGGAAGTCCACGCCGCCACACGCTTGGAAGTTTGTTTTGTGGAATAAAGAGCCGTTTACCAAACCCACGTCTATCCTTGTACTTTGTTAACGCCACAATATAGTTATATACCAGATCTGTGGAATAAAGACGAGGCTGACGTCACGGCGCACGCGCGGCGATGTTGACAAAGGACGAGGAATTTGATCGATGGATTTAATGGATTTAAAGTGCACGGATGGTTTGATAATATTATTGCTTATATTATAGTTACTTGAAATATAGTTTATCTATCGTTATATGAGCCTGTGGAATATTTTGAAGTGCAAGCGCCCTCAGCCGCGCGCAGCCATTGTTGACAAAGAACGATCGATGGATTTAATGAATTTGAGTGACACCGATGGTTTTATAAACATGTTATTTATGTAATGGTTGTCCTAAATCACTCTATATGTTACGTCAGGCCCGTTCTCAGCTCCTCATTTGTGTTTGTCACGTTAGCATACCTATCGTTTAGCCTGTTGCTATCGTATCGAATGATTGATGGATTTAATGAATTGGAGTGACACCAATGGTTTTATAAACATGTTATTCATGTAATAGTTGTCCTTAATCACTCTATATGTTACATCAGACCCGTTCTCAGCTCTTTGTTTGTGTTTGTCACGTTAGCATACCTATCGTTTAGCCTGTTGTTGCTATCGTTTAGCCTGTTGTTGCTCATTCATGACTGTTTTTGGTGTGGGATTCTGTCGAATAAATTGCCCCCCAACATGCGACTTATACTCCGGAGCGACTTATATATGTTTTTTTTTCACTTTTTGGGGCATTTTATGGCTGGTGCGACTTATACTCCGGAGCGACTTATAGTCCGGAAAATACGGTACTCATTAGGGAACGCATGATAACATATATATACAATTTACCTAGCAAGTAGTATTCGGCCAGGTCATCTCTCTGGACACCACGGATGGTCAGAGTGTAGTCAGAGCCGGATCGAGTGCCGCTGAATCGAGATGGCGTGTTGGAGAATTCTGATGATGTGTAGTAGATGAGCGATTTGGGATCCTGTCCAGGTTTCACTTGGTACCAACTGAGATAGCTACCAATGTTTGGACTCCCTGTGGCCCTGATGGTCACGGTTCCTCCGAGAGAGACAGACATGAGTCTGTCCGTCTGCCTCAGAAAATTCTGGGCAGAAGATCCGGAAATGAGATGAATGAAAACCCAACTGGCCCCATGAAGCATCACCAAATGTCAAGTCAAACTAGTCATTCCTATGAAATATTCTGCTCTGACACCAAGTTTCAAAGAGTCTCACCAGGAATCAGCAGAGCCCAAAGGACAAGCGCAAGTGCGGAAGACCACATCCTGATTCGTAGTGCGAGTGGTGTTTGCGCAAAAGGAGTGCTGCAGACTTTTTGAAGAAGCGCAGAAGCTCATGCAAATGAGGCTGCGAACGCAGCTGGCTTTGTGGAAGCGAGATGATATCACTTCCTCCTTTTTTGGACTTTTCCACGTCTGAGTGCATCAGTAGCTGCGCTGTACTTAGCAAAAATGAATATGGCTTTGCTCACAGTCATCTTCATCGGGGTAGCGCGCAACAAACAAAACAATAGTCAATTTAGACTAAATTTTAGAGCCATGATTATCTGCTAGTGTTGGACGAGTTCCAACATTGTTCCGCAGACGCCTTCTTGTGGCATGTGAGAGAATTACCGAAAGAAATACAATTAACATATCCGATGTTGGCCATTGTGGTGGTATTCGAGAGCAAACTTTTTTTTGAGCTGATTCATCATGTTTTAGAGATGGCAGAGGCGCATGCAAATAAAGCTGCGAGCGCACCTGCCTTTGTGAAAATGCGAGGCCGCCACTTCCTGTTTTTTGGACTTTTCGGTATTACAGCAAATCATTGCTCATTGACAGTAGACGAGTTTTTGTCCGGACGGCTCACCGCTTTGTATCACTGTGGTGGAGTTTCGCTGAAGAAGGAACCAAACTTATCCTTGGTAAGTACTATTTACTTGATCATCTATTATTTTGCATCAAAATAATTGATAATTCTCCAGTTCCTTAGCCAGCTTTTGGAAAACGAGTAACATTATTTTTCTCAATTTTTACAAAACAAACACCCAGCCCTTTCTTGAGTAAGAGCTAAAAACCTAATTCGATATTAGCTGTTAACGGCTATTTCCTGAAGTGTAGCTATACCTACAATGCAATGATGGAATAATGTTTATTATGACATATATTAGGACCGTTTGGACGTTTGTTGCCCAGTGAGAAGGTAAGTGTTTCATAAAGTGTGTTCTTGTAAATTCACATGAGCCGAACCACGGCCTACGTGACATTGAAAGTGTGTGCAATTGGAGAAAACTGCTTGTCTCTTGTCCTGTCCCCCTGACAGCGGGTGAGGTGCATCGGCCCACCGTGACCCTCTTCCCTCCTTCCAAGGAGCAGCTGCAAACGGAACAGGCCACAGCCGTGTGCCTGGCCAAACGGGGCCCCCAAACTTGGACCCTGGGTTGGAAGGTTGATGGCGCCCCCGCTACCTCAGGGGTGTCGCACAACTCCCCGGAAGAGGCTGATGTAGGTGGGCTTCAGCTGGACCAGCACCTTGAGCCTGTCACCGGACCAGTGGCGCACGGCCCAATCAGTGAGCTGCGAAGCCAGCCTAGCCGGGCAAAACCCCGTCACGCAAACCCTGCCGAACCCAGGACAATGCTCAGAGTAGAGCCTGAACATGTGTCTGTGTCTTTGCGACGTTGAAGCATTGTGAAATAAAAATGTCTGAGTATCATCATCTGTCTCTGTAGCAGCTGCTTATAAGCAAAAGGGGAGCAAACTTGGTAACACGACAAATAAACGTCTCACCAAGGACATTTATATTGTACAGGTAGTCTCGAGAGAAATAAAATGAAACAAAATGATGAATTTATCCTGGCACATAGACAGATTATAGTTTGCACTATAAAAAAATTAGTAACCACATATAGTTGTAATTAAAATTAAAAAAATGAAAAGATTAATATTGTATTGTGTATTGCAAATCTATACATGAACACAGCCTAATTCAAAACTATGTTTTGCTCCTAAGGAATGGGGAATAATGAAAGTATTAATGTCATATATAAAAACGTAATGTTGTCTTGGATGGAAAAACAATCATCACAATGACACATTAATGGAAAAAATGCAACGAAGAACCTTTTTTTTTCCCTTCACCTGTCGCAGTGAACCTTATTCCTGTCTCTGATTGGCCAGCAAGCGTCACTCAATTCTTCCCTCTGCGTCACAAGCCTCTTGAAGTTGGAAGGCGTTGAATCGGTTAAATAATGGTATAAACAAATAATGTTATAAAATGACTAATTTGATTGAAGGTGCATGAGAATGTAAAAAGGAGCATTACAGACTTGCGACAAGGAGTTACTGCCCTTAGCTTAACTACGGATATCTGGACAAGTCGTGCTAGCCCGTTTCCAATGAGCGCCAATGCTTTTCTATTTCTGTGTGGTGATGAATTGTGCTCAAACACTACTGTAGATTGATGCTAAAAAGAAAGTTTATTTTCGGTTTGAACGTTTTTCATTGTGCATTGATTGAGTTTTTAATCCTTGGTGATCCCTGACACAGTCATTTCCAACGTGCCGATGACATATGCATTCACACAAGACATGGCCCCACTTTGGCTCTGATCCAAGCCCAACTCGGAGGTTTGTTGGAGGTCGGAAGCGAAGAAAATTTTCTCCCCACTCCTTTTTTTTTTGCAGTCTTCTATTTTGTTGCGAGTGAAAGGCGTCTAAGATGTCACGTCCACCCTCGCCAGGTCAAAGGCGTGCAAACGTGTTCGGAGCGTTTGTGACGTCACGTGTAGGTCGACGTCCGAGTGGCATCAGAACAGGCAAACTTATTGTGACTAGTATAGTCCGTCCATCATTTGCTTTGGAGTCGAATTTGTTGACTGCAAACTATTTGCGTGGAATATCCTCTCCTGTGAGCGATGGGAACGCCACTGGCCACGCGCCTTGTGCGCATTCTTGCGTTGAGCGCCGCGTGGACTTCGTCAAGTGAGTAATTTGCGATTTCGGAGTTGGATTGGTACTGTTGGATTTTGTCCACAATTTAGGGAGCGCGTTATCTGCGCCTCACGGCAAAAGCCTTTGCCAATCACCTGTTATCCAATTTACTCACTGCGTGCTCGTTTGATTTCTTCAGATTTAGGAAAATGCAAAGACACTGAAGCAGAAATTAGACTTACACAGGTTGGTTGAGTTCAATCACAATTCTTGTTCAGAAAGCTCTGTTTTCAGGAACGTACAATACAGCGCTGGGCCCTTCAAGAGCGGAAGAGCTGGGATTGATGGGCGATGAGTCTTCGGGGTGGGGCAAGTTCGAAGCAGAGTCTGCTTCCATGGGAGTGGTGCTGGTTATGGGCGATTCGGTGTGTTGGTGGGGGCTGTTGGTGTGTGTGTGTGTGTGTGGAGGGGGCTGTTGTCTTCCATCCCGTCTCTCGGCCTTGGCGATCATCTTTGGCCGAGTTCTCGGGTGGCTCCTTCTGGCACCCACTGGTTTTATCTCCACGTGACCTTCCTGTGAACATTCTTCTCCAATCTTGGACATACACTGTCGTACCGCATTCAACCGTATCTTTTCTTTGTTAGGCAAACTATTTCCCTCTGTGCAGAGCGTTCAGTAGTAATCAAAAACTGGCGTCTAGCATTAGTCAAAACATAAGATACAATCAAGTACTGAACGGTCAAGACGACTGGCCGTGTCCATGATTCACAGAAAAAACATCAGGCATGCATTCCACAGTTCCTTAAGGGTCATTAAGGTATTTAGGCAATATATCAAAAGTCATTTGTTATTTCAAAGTCCTCAGAAATATATATATCAGATCATAAAGTTATAAAAACCTTTCTCATCACCACTTATCAAAAAATGTCTAGTTATGTCTTCTTTATTGATTTGGTGTGTAGGTATAATTATATGCTTCAAATGTTTCTTTTATTTATTTAATATGTGAATATACTTGTCTGCTTATGTACTTTATTCAATGAGGTTTGAGCATATCTGTTTTTGTAGCGAGGCAGGACTTTTTGTATTTCGACCTCATTCCTTCACTCCCTCTGTTGACCTCAGTTTTACTGAGGTCACCAAAATCATTGATGCCACCAGGGTCCCTCTGTTGGCACACCACGTCCCTCTGTGGAGCCGCTACAAGTCCCTCTGTGGGGCCGCCAATGAGTGAGAAAAATAAATATAGATAAAATTCATACCCAGACATTTGTAAAAGATGGAGAGTGGAAAGGCAATTGGCCTAGACGACATTCCAGTGACAGCATGGAACTATCAAGGAGAGATGGCAGGGGAGATTTTTAAAAAGCGAGAAGTTCCCCGGAAAGGTGTTGACTTCTATTTCTTAATTCAGACCACGGCGATGCGCAAAACTGTAGTAGCTACAGAGGTGTTGTTATGTTGATTAAGCAAAGCATGAAGTTATCGGAAAGAATGTTTGAAGCGAGGCTTGGAAATCTACTGGCCAAAATAATGGAGAGTGTGGCAGAGACAAAGATAGGACATGCAGGTTGGTGGTACAGAAAGATATGGAAACGATCGCTTTGCAGTCGCGGCCCCTAACAGGAGCAGCCGAAAGAAGTGGAAGATGAGAAAGAAAATGTGAAAGAGAAATACATAAACAAATAACGAATTACATACGTAAAACAAATAACGAAATACATACATACATATATAGTACATACATATAGACAGACAGACATCGAACAATTGCCCATTCGGCCACTCAGCCCTTCAGTCAGTCACTCAATGAATCACTCAATCAATAAACCAACCAATCAATCAATCAACCACCCAATCAATCAATCAATCAATCAATCAATCAATCAATCAATCACACAGGTGTTAACTAATTTGTAATTGTATTGCAAGCAATTCAAACTCTAATGGAATATGATGATGTCCATATCTGTCTTATCAAATTCTAATCCTACTTTATCTTTGTATAAGGCACAGGTGTCAAACTCAAGACCTGGGGGCCAGATGCAGCCCGACACATGATTTTATGCGGCCCCCGAAGACAAATTGTGCTTTTTATTCATGAGTCATTACTCGAATTGCAAATTGTCTTCACTTTTAATAATATTTTATTTTTAAATATTAGACCAGTTTTTATTTGTCTGATTTGAAAGCGAGTTACTTGTCAGTTTGATTTGTAGCTTTTACTCTATATAATATGAGGTGCTCACACATTTATTTGGGTATGACAGTCATACCGGTCCTCCGAAAGAAGCTATGACTACACTGCGGCCCGTGAACAAATGAGTTTGACCCCCCTGGTACAAGGGATAGCCTTCTCATTGATCAATCACGTATCTTAAATCATGCTTTTCCTCCTTTGAAGCGACTATGTACTTCAAACCCAAACGGCACCATTTTATAGGGAAAAAACTTGTTGAATCTATTTGTTTTCGACATAATACGACCGCAATCATCTTAAATTTGTTCAGTTTATCAATCCCTTCCATTGTTTATCCTGCAAATGAATCACGTGAATAATGTGTTATTCAAACTTTAACGTTCATAATCCACCTGTTCCCAATTTGTTTGGAGTCTGTATGTTATTGTTCTAATTTTTTACATTTAATACTCTCCCACCTATTTGATCCTATCTTGTGAAGGCCTACAGTTTATTATGAGCTATTTTGAAACTCTTCACACTTGTTACCAGGCTTTGGCTCCATCTCATGATGTTGTCTCCTATTCACTTCATTTCTGCCGAGCTGCTTCTTCTCCTCCGTCCAGCATGTTGAAGACTTAAAAACCATCAAATCTGAAAACACTTAAAATCTCACAATTCCCCCCTTTGGTTTTTTTTTTTTTTCTACCTCCCTCTTTTGACACATTCTAAAAAATGTGTCACAATGGTTAAAAAGTAAAAATAACAATATCCATGGTGACATACCCATCGCCAGCTGGACTTCGGTGTACCTCCAGATGCCATCCTAGCCTGGAATCACCAATTCTCAGTCCCTGAAACTCGACTGGCAGCATCTCACATGGCTGTATGAACAAAAGCCACCACCCACCTGTAGCTGTGCATGCAGCTCTCCGTACAATAAACATCCATAATACCAAAAAATAAAATTCATAATGATAAAAATAATCCACACATGGGCGCATGTCAAACGCATGAAATAGAAAATTGGAGCCTGCCGAGCCTGTCATGAAACCGATCACATTTACAAACTCGTTATGAAAAGTAAGGGGTTAGTTGTTAATGCATGTTCACAGACATGACACAAAATTCTCCAAGACTGCAGTTGACAACCTGCAAAGTAAAGCAAGTTTAACAAATAAAGCACAATCTGCTCCCTGGGTTGCTGTTAGAGGCTGCAATACAATTAGGTAAAACATCAAAACAAAGCAAGTCATCACAAATACCGTCACATACATTTCGTCACACTGTCAGGTAAGTCCAGAGTTGTTGTCATACACTGTCTTGGCTCAGAGTCTTGATTGTCAATGCTGGTATAGTCACGTCTGGTCATAATCTTGAAATGGGCCTTCTCCATTGAAGTCTTTTGTTGTCAATGGTGCCCCAGAGTAATCCTAAACCCATATTTAGTCCAAAATGAGCCCTGATCAATCTTGCTTTTTTCAAATCTGTAGTATCTTTATATTTTTCAGGTGAGAGGAATGTTATCCTCTGCTGTGATCACATCACCCCAACCTTGAATCATGTTAACCATTTACAATACAGAAACCCCATCCCAAGTACAGACTTGACATTCATACAGCATTACAGACAAACTGTCATCCCACAACACACACATAAAACATACAATATTACATTGTAAAAAGAACCCTCCCTATGCAAAATTTTCTCCTCAATTAAAATTTCCCTTTTTATTTCAAATATTAATATTAAAATTAATATCTAATTGTCTGGTCTCCTGTCCTCACATCGTTTGCCAATATGCATAATACTGGAACATGATTTAACTCCCCCTTTAGTTTGCTCACATCTCACACTTAGACTATTTGACACTTTGTGTTGAGCTGTAACTTCAATATTTCCACCTTCTCATATTTCTTCCACTAAACAGTTCCATTTTGCTTTCAGTTTAAATTCATCCCTCCAAATAACTACCTCTGGCAAAAAAACAAAAATTTTTAGAGCACTCCCTTTTACTGTCACCTTGTTCCTTCATTCATCTCCTCATAAGCATTACTGACTCTCCTAAGAAATGATACTGAAAATAATGTTTAAAAAATATACACAGCTTCCTCCTGCCACTTACACTATAACCTTGGATTATCGTTCTCATTTTTGTTGATGCCAATTCTTAGAATTAAAAAGAAATACTTACTCTTGATAATTGAGTGACGCTATATCACAAATTTTGAAAACCTTCTTCCATGTTCCCCCTTTGTTCCTATCAAAACCAATTAGAAATATTTTTGCTGTCATGATCATCATTGTGGCCCTCACACTTATTGTTCTTGTATTTTAAACTGGCAATTTTTGTACATTTGGAGCCCTTTGAGACTTGCTTGTGGGCTATATAAATAAATTTGAATTGCCTTGACTTTATTATTATTCAACTTCTTCTGCATTCCTCTTCCTTTTATTTTAATCTTAACTACTTCCACATAATTCATCTGATTTACTCCATTACACTTTTAACCTCCTAGATTCAAATTCAAATTTCACATCCTCACTTCCAACATTGCGGTAAAATTTTCATTTTTTCCCTTCTAATTTCTTCTAGTTTTCCTTTTTTTCTTCTTTTTTTTTTTCCACTGACTCAACTCATTTCAATTTTTTTTTTTTTTTTTTTAACTGTTCATCTTATGCCTACCTATTCCAAAACTTCCCACTCCCCAAATTTCAAATTTTCAACTTTAAAATTCACGCCCAATTTTACAAAATTCTTTCTATATTTTTATCAATTTTCTAGCCAATTCAACACGTTCCAAATTTAAACATAATCTTGTAGCTTTCCCCGAATTTTTATTCAGCCTCTTCGCCTTCACACGCAATTTCTACGGAAATTAATAATTCAAGTTATTATTGTTAATCATCTGTGGCCCTCGTAAGGACAAGCCGCACCAGTAATGGATGGATGGATGGATGGATTGTTAATCCTAACCCCAAATGCCTATCATAAATTGCCATTTAAATCAATTATCGCAAGGGTCATGTCAATGTATTTGTTATTTAAAGCCCTACTGTATTACTATTTTGCCGACTATCCAGAATTCCAACTTTCTTATGGCCCCTCACCCCTTCAAGCTGAAATATGCATCCTATAAGTCAGTCGCAGTTGATGTGTAATTAAATTCTGTTGTTTTGATAAAGGTCAATTAAGTTTAGCAATTCAGCCTTCTGTTGCCCGAATCCAAATTTTCACTGGTCCAATTATAAAATTTCATTATTTCAGTTAGATTAATTATGTCTTCGAAATGCTAAGTTACATATAAAAATTTATGATTCAAAAGATTTAATTTCTATTGATCAATGTCCACCTTGCAAAGTTTCTGATCACGCGGTTGTGTAATTTGTCAGTGCATCTTCACTGTCCCTATCTATGTATTTTATTTTTTTTATCCCCGTTTCAGTGTCAATAAGCAGCCTTATTATTCCCACTTTTATCAAAACTCCTCAGTTATGTCTGCCCCAGCACCCAAACACACTTCCATCCCTTTTGTCCCACACTCCACCAACTTTGTAATGCTTCAGCAGTCTTTAGCAATGTGTCCAGTTTGACTTCATGTGACTCGTGCAAGTCTTTAGCAGCCTCTCCTCTTAGATTCTCATGATGATGATTCAGGGCTGGACCGTCCGCCATTCTCAAATGCGTCCATCTTGTCTTTGTTCTTTCAGTCCATTTTCTTTTTGATCTGCAACTGTGTGTATTCCACCAACTATATGGTTCTTGTCCTGTGAAGAGCTGTGCTTGCCCCCTTCAAGCATGATAATAGTTCCTGTTGTTCTCCCAAAGGTCAAAGGTGTCTCATGACCAGGGACAGTCCTCTGTTGATTTTGAGGCAGCCAGTAGAGTACAAGGACTCAGTTCAGGACTTGTGCCATGCGCGAGGGCAGAACACACTGGGACACAAATTTCACAAAACTATCTTCGTGTTATCAGTCTTCATGTGTAGTATTTGTTCCTTACACCCCAAATCTTCCCATTAACATATTGTATCCTATCAGTTGCGCACACACATCATCTTACTATCAAGCCGCCCTTATCAAAAGCTTTTTTTTTTTTTTTTTCGAGTAATCCATCCACCCTACCCATTAACATGGCTAAAATCCTCGTTCCAGTGTTTATCATCAAATAAAGTTCCGAAATCCTTTGTAATAAACTGTAATGTAATTTAACAATCTACCAACATACAGCGCCTGTGTTCCAACTATGACACTCCTCCTTGGTTTACCATCTCATAAGTTATTGTTGTCAGCAGCGCTAAATGATAGTGCTTGAAAGTGAATGTCTTATCGCCCAATTTAAAACTTATGCCACATTTGAGCTAGTATTTATTCATTTATTTGCCATCCTCATGTTAGCTGGCATGTGTCAGAATTAAAATGTAATTTTGCTTTTAATTTTAAGTCTTTCAAAATTGCTATATCCTTACTGCACCGAGATAAACTGTCAAATATATCTTTAAAAACAAACAAAAACAATCTATGCTCCTGCACAGACTCTTAAAAGTGGCACCCAAATGCCAGATTACAAATCAAACCTCCTCCTTTACTCTCACATTTTTGATAAAACAGTCTACTTATCTAGACACTGTCATCACATACGAAATAATGGCCTGTAAATTAAATCTAATGTTGTTGCTGTGGTCCCTCAAAACATGTGACTAGGATTTGGACAATTATTAACCCCCATCAATTGATCACTTATCTCCTCACTGAATTCCCAGCCTGTTAACCTATCTGCATAAAGAAGACATTTACAATGCAGGGGATAAGAGAATAACAAGGAACACCTTAACAATAAACACAAGGAAAACCTAACAATAAACAAAATAAACCCACACCACAATCAAAACCAAATAAACTCGGCCCATGACCTATGTAGACCAACACAGTACTCCAAATATTTCCCCATTAAAAATTTAAGCCTTTTTGTGTAGAGCACCATTGATTTCTAATCATTGACCTAATTTTATCCTTAATTTAATCCCAATCACGAATGCCCCCTACTTACTTTACTTGATGTTCTTTTAATAAAAAGTGCCCCCTTGCAATGTCGTTTTTATTTGTCGTTTTTAACTCTAAGTGATTCAAATCTTTGACTTATCCTTACATGTGTCCTTGTATAGTCTTATGTCATAACCAATCAATAATTCCTCCTAAATTTAAAATCTGCAATCATAATTTAATTTTATCCAATTCTACAATGTATGTTCTCTCTTACTCTCACATTTTTATGAGGGCTGGGCACTCTCCTCGTTGGACGAGTTTCTGACCACAACCCTCAGATTATTCTATCATTTCTAATATTTACATTTAACAATGCAAATCTGATTAACCATTGTCTAGCACACCGTTTCCGTGCACCAATTTAACGCAATTCCATCCTTTATAACGAACTGATACACAAAGACATACACATGAACAAACACACGGGCCCACAACATAGACATGACAATCTTCCCAGCTGATAACAAGGGTGGGGGGGGCAACTGAAGTGCGGAGAGCCTCGCCACCACCACGTCGCACAATGTAACCCCCCACCTCTGTCCAAAAGGTGCATTTGTGCCCACCTGACCGTTTGGCCCAAACTTTAGAGCTGCACCCTTTTGAAAACAAAAATGGTTACAGTTTAACCCCACCACACAATGGGATATAACCTTCATGCTAATTAAATATACATTCTTTATCAAATTCTTGTTAAGCCATTTTTCTGACTCCAACTCTCATGCGAAATCAAAATAAAATCAACAATTTTATACAAATCAACTTATTGTTCTTCATGAACCACAAATCATCACTTTCATCCAATGAACAGCACCACAACTAATCACTCACTTCTTCAGCTGCGCCGCTGTCCCATCTGACAGCCAAGCCTGCTTTCCACACAATATCATCATCATAGACACACTTCAACAATTATGTAGCGACCTGGTTAACCCAGTTACCCTTCGCCCTAGACAACAATATAAGTCTCTAAGGTCGCACTATTGAGGTCGCCAGGCATCCGTCCTGCTATATCAGCGATGCCTTCACCATTTTTTTTCTTTTTATTTTTTTTAAATTTTTTTTTTATTATTTTTTTTTTTTCACGAGTCCCTGACTCGTATTGGTGGCCTGGCCGATCCAATCGACCCCGACCTTAGGCAACAGTATAAGTTCCTAAGTGTCTACTATTGAGGCCACTAGGGTGCCCATATGCTAGTCACTGGCATCCCACAAGTTCGAGCGGTGTGAGCGCCCTTTGCTGATCAGACAAAGTCCTCACCACCTCTCTCTTAATTCACCACGACTCGGACATCCCAGATGTCCCTCGCCTTAGACAGCCCTATAATGTTCTAAGGTCACACTATTGGAGTCGCTCGGCATCCGTACTGCTATATCAGCGACGCCTTCACCTGTTTTTGTATTTTTAATTTTTTCCACAAATCACTTTTACCAAGTTCCACACAAACACACTTCTATACAACCACCATTCCTGAACACAGAGCTGAAATTATTAATTTTTGAATTCCGCTTTCACTCCACAATATTGCTGAACTGGGAGAGAGAAAAAAAGTTTCCCCCTTACCTTTTGTGCCGATCGGACTGCAATACTGTTGAGCAAGAGCGGAGAAGGAAGAATCCTTTGTGGAGCATGCACTTTCCCTTCTGAAGAAATCACGTCGGGGTCACCATTTGTTGGATTTTGTCCACAATTTAGGGAGCGCGTTATCTGCGCCTCACGGCAAAAGCCTTTGCCAATCACCTGTTATCCAATTTACTCACTGCGTGCTCGTTTGATTTCTTCAGATTTAGGAAAATGCAAAGACACTGAAGCAGAAATTAGACTTACACAGGTTGGTTGAGTTCAATCACAATTCTTGTTCAGAAAGCTCTGTTTTCAGGAAAGTACAATACAGCGCTGGGCCCTTCAAGAGCGGAAAGTCTCCATTCAGAAAAAGGCAAAGTCCAAGGTTGTTAGATCAGTTTTATATTCAGTAGCACATTGTGGGCTGGGATTGATGGGCGATGAGTCTTCGGGGTGGGGCAAGTTCGAAGCAGAGTCTGCTTCCATGGGAGTGGTGCTGGTTATGGGCGATTCGGTGTGTTGGTGGGGGCTGTTGGTGTGTGTGTGTGTGTGTGTGGAGGGGGCTGTTGTCTTCCATCCCGTCTCTCGGCCTTGGCGATCATCTTTGGCCGAGTTCTCGGGTGGCTCCTTCTGGCACCCACTGGTTTTATCTCCACGTGACCTTCCTGTGAACATTCTTCTCCAATCTTGGACATACACTGTCGTACCGCATTCAACCGTATCTTTTCTTTGTTAGGCAAACTATTTCCCTCTGTGCAGAGCGTTCAGTAGTAATCAAAAACTGGCGTCTAGCATTAGTCAAAACATAAGATACAATCAAGTACTGAACGGTCAAGACGACTGGCCGTGTCCATGATTCACAGAAAAAACATCAGGCATGCATTCCACAGTTCCTTAAGGGTCATTAAGGTATTTAGGCAATATATCAAAAGTCATTTGTTATTTCAAAGTCCTCAGAAATATATATATCAGATCATAAAGTTATAAAAACCTTTCTCATCACCACTTATCAAAAAATGTCTAGTTATGTCTTCTTTATTGATTTGGTGTGTAGGTATAATTATATGCTTCAAATGTTTCTTTTATTTATTTAATATGTGAATATACTTGTCTGCTTATGTACTTTATTCAATGAGGTTTGAGCATATCTGTTTTTGTAGCGAGGCAGGACTTTTTGTATTTCGACCTCATTCCTTCAGTACGAAAGAGGATTACGGCCGGTGAAGAAATAAAAGGGGTGACAGGATTCTGACTTTAAAGTGAGAATTTTTTAATCAGAAAGTGGGTATTCTCACTTTAAAGTTAGAATTTTCACTGTAAAGTCACAATTTAGACTTTATCGTCAGAATTTTCACTTTAATGTCAACATTTCAACTTTAGTGAGAATTTAGACTTTCAAGTGAGAATTCAGACTTTAAAGTACAATTCAGACTTTAAAGTCACAATTTTCACTTTAAAGTGAAGTCAGAATTCTGAGAAAAAAAATCAGAATCCCGTCCCTCTTCACAGGCCCTAATCCTCTTCCGTATATTGGGACTTTGAAGCTGTTGTAAATCATCTTTTTGCCCTATGGCACTGTAATGTCCATAGATATTCTGCGCAGACATGAAAAGAAATGTGCTAAATTGAACAGGTGTATGCCTCACATCAGTCCTGAAAGATCCTTTGCATTCAGGAATGATCAATAAACTATAACAGAATAAAAATTAAGTGACCAATGATTTATTTAAGGTCTCCTGGATGATTTTGATCTTATTTCTTGTTTAACGAGCAAATGACGTACCGGCAAATCCATGATGACAAACTAAAAGTAAAAACTATGTCACCACTTGGGTTTCGACCCAACTCGCAGGCTTGCGCCCGGTTCGAAGCTCAAAAGGTGACTTGCCTGCCCCACTTTATCCTTGTGAGGTGCTTGCTTTGTTTGCGCTTCCCAAATAAAATCTCGACAAAAATGAAGGTTTTCGTTGCTCAGAGGTTGTAGTCAAACGGGCCAAATGACGTCACGTGCCCCCAGAAAGCCGGCGGCGTGCGCGCACCTGCTGTTTGTAAGCAGTGCGAGGGCAAGTGGAAGGCACCCACCCGCTCGCCACTGTCCGCGGGCTGTTTGGCCCCTCGTGGACTCCCAGACGACGAGAACGCACCCGAAAGCGCTCGTGACGCACGTTCTTTCATTTGGCGCCGCTTTTGTTGTATTTAATGCTTTATTTGTCTATTTTTATCCATTCAATGTTTGAGCAGGTAAGTCCATTGAGAACACTTTCTCGTTTTCAATGGCGACCTGGAGGCAATGTGTGTGAAGTGTCTTGCCCAAGGACACAACGACACGTGACAGAGCCAGGGTCGAACCGCCAACCAACCCTCCGGTTCCTAATGATGATGATATATCTTTATTTCGAACATATTTAAAACATAAAACGAGAAAAATAAAACAAATAACACTTTCAAGTGCCAAATTTAAATCCATAAAACAAACAAACGAATAAACCAACCAACAACAACAACAAAAACAATAACAAAGAATGCTCGAAAAAGAGTAGGAGGAAGCATAGCTCGACACGCTCGACTGCCTGAGCCACGGCCTCAATACCACAGAGTTTTGTTGTGAAGGAAAACGAGGGCTCGTCGACCCGCGGCTCCAGAGCCACATGCGGCTCTTTAGCATTCTCTAGCGGCTTGCATCATTTAGGACTTTAAAAATCAGAAAAAATAAGACGGGAGAATGTCATTGTCAGTGCAAATGGAGAAACATGCACTGGAATGAATGCTGGTTACGAAAATAATCTAAATTCGTTTTAAAAGAAATACAGATTGGATTGACCCACTACTTGGTTTAATTTGAACCAACTTTCTGTCTTTTGAAACAAAACTCGATACAAATGCCAAGACGCTGCTGACGTTATGCCCGTACGTCATACAAGTCTCAAATGTGTCCTCAGCTGATCCGGGCTCAGCTTGTGAGGAAGACTGGCTCCCTTTCGGCTCCAGTTGCTACAAGAAGATGGAGACCCCCAACGGTTGGCTAGGGGCTCGGCACGACTGCGTCTGGGAGGGCGGCGACCTGATCTCCGTTGCCTCGTCGGACGAGGAAGCCTTCGTGAAGGAGAAAATGGGCGACGTCCCTTTCTGGATCGGACTCTCCAATCTGGTGAGACGGAAGCGCAAGCAGTTGATTCTCTACTGGTACGCGATTGACAAGTGGGATTGGTCTCTGCAGAATTGCGACGAGGCTTGGTGTCAGTATGACAAGGAGCAAAAGAAGCTGACTTGGTCCGATGTCCGCGTGACTGCGACCTACTCCAACTGGACTATAGGTCTAAACGGAAAGTAAGAAGGTTACGTTTTGCGTCCTTTCACTGCCAAAGTGTCCTTTTCCAAAATGGGAAAGAGCGTCGTGATGAGGGGGAAAAAAGAGCTTTTGTCAATTTTTCATCAGAAAGTAAGAAGAAATACTGAGATGCTTTTCACGACTTTTCCCTACAGCTCCGACGTGGAGTCCTGCGCGTACGTCAACCTTGGCGTGTACCACGATAAGCTGCGAGGAAAGTGGCAACACGGCTCGTGCGGATCTTCGTTGCCATACATGTGCAAGCGCTCGCTGGATGGTAAGCCCACACGAATTATTTTATGATGTCAAAAGGAACATTTCAAACGTGTGGTCTTTTTGCAGACTGCCTGGAGGGCAGGCAGTGTTCCTTTAAAGACTTCGGTTACGATCGAGTGGAGAGTGAGTGGCTTCCACGTTTGTTTGTACTCCTGCACCGTCCCGCCGTGCTTTTCCAATCCAAGTTTGTTTGTGGCTTCAGCTTCCTCCTGCGACCCTGGCGACTTCCTGTTCGACGACTCTTGCTATCATTTTGGGCGGGAGAAGATGAATTGGCAGTCCGCTGAAGACTTCTGCAAGGGACGCAAAAGTCACCTGGCCAGCGTCCACTCACAGGACGTAGCCAAATTCTTGTCAGGTGAGCGCCAAGATAAATCGACAATTCCACGATCATCCCGCAATGCTCACCAGCATCTTTGCAACTTGCACTTGTTCTGCCTTTCTCAAGATCACGTAAGCTATTACAGTTGGGTGGGACTCGCAAGGAAGAATGGCAATTATGAGTATACTGATGGAACATCTATAGTAAGTGAAATGTTTAAGTGACCTAAAAAGTTGTCATTTGTCCAGAATGATATGATATGAATGAATGAGATGTCGTACTGAAATGCAAAAGATAAAAGTGAGATACAAAGTGTCATTTAAGCAGGAAAAAGCTTTCTTGAACAAAAACAAAAAAGTCAAACTTTGACCGGGATGGCCGCAATGTTACGAGAAGAGCTACAAAGAAATGTTTTTCAGAAAATCAGCTGGAACAAGGACAAAGCTGCAGTTTGATGGCAATTGTAAGAAGAAACAAGAAACAAAAGCCATCATGCGCTCAAGTTATCTGTAATGTGTGCAGGACGACACCCCAGGATTGGACACGCTCAAATTCAACTGCATAGGTGTGGTCTTCTATGGTCTTTATCTTGATGACTTTGGCTGCGACGCCAACCTTCCAGCCATCTGCAAAAAAGGTCTGAGAGTCACGACGGCTCCCTTTGCCCTATCACGCGCGCGCTCATTATTGATCCCTCTTGCAGCTAAGGTCCGAAAGGCTCTTACTGCTCATCCGTCATCAATATTCAGGCCAGGTGGGCGTCACATCCGTGGTCGCGCTCTTGTCGCCAGTTGGCCCTCAAGTCACCCGAATCTCACTTGCAGGCTGGAGCGAAAAGTGCGGCAGGTGGATGGAGAACCCGGCCAACGACTTCTGCTACCTGATCAGCCACAACCAGGACGTGACCTGGCAGGAGGCGCGAGACAAATGCGTCGACCACGGAGGCGACCTGCTCAGCCTTGCCGACGACACTGAACAGAAGTTCATACAAGGTAAAGTGCCCGGAGGAGACGATGGAGTCTCGGACAGTTTATGCCGCATGGTCTCCAGAAGGAACAATGCACCTCTTGATCGTTGTTTAACTTTGATTTGAAGATCTGCGCGACATTCCGCTGACTCTATGGTTGGGCACCAATGCCGAGATCACTGAAGGCAGCAAGTGGACTGATGGATCCCCGTTCATTTACAAAAACCTGAAAGCAGGTCGGTCTAAAACCCGGCGAATGTTTGTCGGCGACAAAACGGACGAGTGCTTAGCGTCTGTCGTCTCCTTCCAGATAACGCAAGTGACGCCACTGGCGGACGCTGCCTTTCCTTGCTCACTGCCGACGGCGACTGGAAATTTGATCAATGCCGAAAAAACAGCAGCTACATCTGCAAGAGAAGAGGAAGGGGTAACGTGACGCTTGGCCGATTCGCGCTGACTTCTGAAGTCCTCTCGATGAAATATGTCTGCGTGTTGTTAGCGTGTCAATTGTCAAGTCATGGGGCTAACGCAATTGGCAAAACAAATTAAGACTGCAGGTGGTCTGAATTTCTTGTTTCCCACGACATTGGTGGCAAAACGTTGATAATCCTGTGATAAATTGTATTCGCTGGTCAGTTGGCAGCCTTGAGTGCCTTGAAAGGCGCCTTATAAATAAAATGTATTCTTATTATTAGTTGTTCTTCGGGAACTCGCTGTTGAAAGTGGCTTCCTCAGGGAAGGAAAAAATATCTCAAGACAATCAGTTGATTGGAAAAATATTTTATTCCTTCAAGATGTGGAAATGTCTCACATCCAGAAAAGTTCCTCCCGTGATTTCCAGACTCTGTGCTTTTTACATTGAGTCTCTACCCTCAGCGGTCTCAAACCAAACCACTCATTGTTAAAACTCTGATCCCAGACTGCCAGTATTATCTCGGGGGAAAGATGGTCACAAACAAGACTGCTTGATGGTTAAATTTGGATGGGAGCCAGCTGAGCCAATTCTATTCTCTGTACTCGTACGTCAGCGTTTCTTGAGGGCTAAAAGTACCCACGACCTGAGGCCCACACTCAACAGAGATGCGCTTGAATAAGTGGAATATGGGTCAAATAAGAATATTCTACAATCCCCCAAATGTTTCCTCAGTCGATCAGAAGTCATGTGATATGGTCGACGGGTGGCTCACTTTCGGGTTCAGCTGCTACAAGAAGATGGCGACCCCCAACGGTTGGCTGGGGGCTCGGCACGATTGCGTCGGGGAGGGCGGCGACCTGGTCTCGGTCGCCTCATCGGGCGAGGAAGCCTTTGTGAAAAAGCAAATGGGCAACGACGACCCCTTCTGGATCGGACTCTCCAATCTGGTGAGACGGAAGCGCAAGCAGTTAATTCTCTACCGCTACGCGATTGACAAGCGGGATTGGTCTGTGCAGAAATGCGAAGAGGCTTGGTGTCGGTATGACAAGAAGCAAAAGAAGCTGACTTGGTCCGATGTCCGCGTGACGGGAAACTACTCCAACTGGGACTCCCGTCAGGTTGGAAGGTAAAAAAGTCACGTCTTGATGTCCTTTCACTGTCAGGCAAGGTTTTGGGGCCCCTTTCCAAAATGGAAAAGAGCACAGTGGAGGGGAAAAAAGACCTTTTGTCAAGTTTTCACCAGAAAGCAAGAAAAAAATACTGAAATGCTTATCACGACTTCTCCCGACAGCTCCGACGTGGATTCCTGCGCGTACGTCAACCAAGGCGTGTGGACTCAGCCAGGAAAGTGGCGGCACGGCTCGTGCAGATCCTCGTTGCCGTTCATGTGCGAGCGCCCGCTGGACGGTAAGCCTGCTCAGGAGTTGTCATGTTGATGTCGAAAGGGACATTTCACTTGTGTGGTCTTTTTGCAGACTGCCCGGAGGGCCGGCCGTGTTCCTTGAAAGACTTTGGTTACCTTCGAGTGGAGAGTGAGTTGCTGCCACGCTTGTTTTTAGCACCGTCCCGCCGTGCTTCTCTAATCCAAGTTTGTTTGTGGCTTCAGCTTCCTCCTGCGACCCTGGCGAATTCCTGTTTGACGAGTCTTGCTATCGTTTCGAGGGGGTGAAGAAGGTGCAGTGGGCCGCTGAGAGGGTTTGCAAAAGAAACAAAGGTCATCTGGCCAGCATCCTCTCAGCGGATGAAGGCAATTTCTTGGCAGGTCAGCAAGTGCAAAGAAACATCCGACAAGTGGATGCTCTTTTTGTGCTGAAGCGCTTGTTCTGCTTTCCTCAAGCTCACATGCGAGACGCAGGAAGATCTCAGCCTTTTGTGGGACTGAAGAAGAAGAAAAACATTTTCGAGTGGATTGACGGAAAATCTACAGTAAGTAAAAAATTTACTGCAGTCTAAAGAAGTTGGCATTTGCCTCTGCCCAAAGGCAAAAGATTGGAATTGAATAGAAAAATGCTTTTGAAGTAAATAAGCTGAAACATTTGGGGAACAAACTTGCCATTTCGCCTTTAGAATGATATTAAAATGAACAAGAAAACTTGAATGACGTTTAAAAAAAAAAAAAAAAAATCAGTCTTGTAGGATAAAGTGCAGAATTTGACAGAATTCCGGAGAATAAAACAGGATGACATGACGAAACTGGTCCCAGTATGCAGTTTTCACCGAAACGCTCAAAGCTGTGATTTCACCAAAAGAACGTTGAAATGCTCTAACACGGAATGGAAAAACTCATTCAACCAAGCGTAACACAAAACAGGCTCAAGTGGCGTCCGACGTGTCGTCCGCAGGACTATGTCACGCAGTTGGCTGGAAAAAAGACTACAGAACTCGAAGAGTGCTTTGCTCTGTCAGCTTCTGGACAATTTGATGAGTGGTCATGCGCTAAAGAGCAGCCATCTATCTGCAAAAAAGGTCCGCAAGTCACCGCAGCTCACTTTGCCCTTGAAAATGGCATTGCTCTCTTTTTTGATCCCCCTTGCGTTCTCGCAGCCAAGGTACAAGGGGCTCTCCCTGTTCTGCCGTCATCAACATGGGGACCAGGTGAGCATCCCACCCTGCAGCCGACATTCGGTCGGACGGTCGGTCGTCGCTTTGCCCTCAAGTCACACGGGTCTCGCTTGCAGGCTGGAGCAAAAAGTGCGGCTGGTGGATGGACAACCCGTCCAACGACTTCTGCTACCTGATCAACCACAACCGTGCCAAGACCTGGCAGGAGGCGCGAGACAACTGCGTCGGCCTCGGAGGCGACCTGCTCAGCATCACCCACTTTGATGAACAGAACTTCATACAAGGTAAACCTCCCAGAGGACTCGATAGAGGCTTGCACAGTTTATGCCCCGTGGACTCCAGAAGGAACAATGCTGTTAGACACGCACCTGTACGATGTTCAAACTTTTGGTCGTTGTTTAACTTTGATCCAAAGGTCTGTACGCTCGTCCCCTGAGCAGTCCCACTTTGTGGTTGGGCGCCAATGCCAATATCACTAACGGCATCGAGTGGATTGACGGATCGACGTCCACTTACAAAAACCTGAAAACAGGTCGGCCTATAACCCGGGGAATGTTTGTCGGCGACAAAACGGATGAGTGCTTAGCATTTGTCGTCTCCTTGCAGGCATCACCGGAGAAGGCACCGGAGGAAGCTGCCTTTCCTTGCTCACTGCCGACGGCCGCTGGGCAAAAGCCGATTGTGAGGAGAAGCGCAGCAGCTACATCTGCAAGAAAAGAGGAAGAGGCATGATTTGACATTGGTCTTATTCTTAGAGTTGTCATCAGATATGAAGTATTTAGGAAGGCCTTTTCTAAAGTCCTTTGATTCTCGGTGCCGCAGTTGACACGATTGGTAAAAAACTCACTGGAGTTTAGTTTCCACAAAATGCTGACAAGACAGTCATGCCATTACGTGCGGATAATTCTATATTTCTGCCATTCTAAATAACGGCATAATAATGGTGTCCTCAGCCATTCCTAAATCAGCATGTGAGAAAGGGTGGAGTCTTCACCGGTCCAGTTGCTACAAGAAGATAGAGACCCCCAACGGTTGGCTGGGGGCTCGGTACAACTGCTTCTGGGAGGGCGGCGACTTGGTCTCCATCGCCTCATCGGACGAGGAAGCCTTTGTGAAGAAGGAAATGGGCAAGAACCCCTTCTGGATCGGACTCTCCAATCTGGTGAGACGAAAGCGCAAGCAGTTGATTCTCTACTGGTACACGATTGACAACCAGGATTGGTCTCTGCAGAGATGCGACGAGGCTTGGTGTCGCTATGACAAGGAGCAAAAGAAGCTGACTTGGTCAGATGCTCGTGAGACGATGACCTACTCCAACTGGGCTCCAGGTCAAGTTGGAAGGTAAGAAGGTCATGTCTTGAATGTTAGGCAATCTTTGGGGCCCCTTTCCAAAATGGGAAAGAGCACATGTGACGAGGGGGGGGGGGGAAGTCTTTTGTTAAAGGAGAGCAAGAAAAGAACCTCCAATTCATCCTGTTTGTAAGATGCTTTTCACGACTTCTCCCGACAGCTCCGACGTAGAGTCCTGCGCGTACGTCAACCAGGGCTCGTGGACTGAGAGTCAGCGAGGAAAGTGGCGACAAGCCTCGTGCGGATCCTCGTTGGCGTTCATGTGCGAGCGCTCGCTGGACGGTAAGCCTGCTCAAGAGTTGTCATGTTGATGCCGAAAGGGGCATTTTAATTGTGTGGTCTTTCTGCATTTTAATTGTGTGGTCTTTCTGCAGACTGCCCAGAAGGCCGGGAGTGTTCCTTGAAAGACTTTGGTTACGATAGAGTGGAGAGTGAGTGGCTGTCACTCTGTTTTTACTCCTGCATCGTCCCGCCGTGCTTTTCCAATCCAAGTTTGTTTGTGGCTGCAGCTTCCTCCTGCGACCCCGGCAACTTCCTGTTGGACGACTCTTGCTATCATTTTGAGTGGAAACGTAGGAATTGGCAGGCCGCCGAGAACTTCTGCAAGGGACGGGATGGTTACTTGGCCAGCGTCCACTCAGAGGACGAAAACAAGTTCTTGGCTGGTGAGCACCAAGACAAACCGACAATTCTGTGATCATCCCGCAATGATCACCAGCATCTTTGCAACTAGCGCTTGTCCTGCTTTCCTCAAGCTCACGTGCGAGATGATAAGGGATATTGGCCTTTCATGGGACTCAAGAAGAACAAAGAAAACAAATTTTACTGGAGCGACGCAACGTCTGCAGTAAGCAAAACTTCTACAGCAGTCTAAAATGTTGCCATTGGGTTGGTCACAATGTTGCAAGTGCAAATAATATATTTTTAAAGGGGCTGGGCCACGAACACAAATTAACTTGCAGTTATTTGAAGACAAATAAAATTGACAAGCTTGAATAAAATAGTTATAACAAGTTTCTCTGGTCATATAAAAGTGCAGAATTTTACAGATGGACAGTCTGAGAATAAAATAGGAGCACTGTGATTTCACTGGAAGAGTAGTAGTAGTTGTTTAAAATGGAGGAGAGTAATGGGAAAAAAAAAAATCTGAATGAAGAAAATAAGTTGCAACGCCAAACTCACTCGAGTGGTATCCGCCCTGTCGTCCGCAGAACTATATCACGGTGATGGGAGAACAGTCTACAGGACGCGGTGACTGCTTTGCTCTGTCAGCTTCTGGACAATTTTATCAGTGGCCCTGCACTAAAGAACAGCCATCTGTCTGCAAAAAAGGTCCAAACGCCACCACAGCTCACTTTGCCCTTTAACCTCTCAATGTTCTCTCCCCTTGCGTTCTTGCAGCCAAAATCCGAGAAGCTCGCCATGAGCCGCAAGCAGGTGGGCATCCCATCCTGCGGCTGACACGATTGGTCATTGGCCAGTTGGCCCTCAAGTGACGCGGATCTTTCCTGCAGGCTGGAGCGAAAAATGCGACTCGTGGGAGGAGATCCCCTACAGTGACTTCTGCTACCTGATCAACCACAAGTCCCTTAAGACCTGGCAGGAGGCGCGAGACGACTGTGTCGGCCTCGGAGCTGACCTGCTCAGCATTGCTGACCACACGGAGCAGACCTACATACTGGGTAGGCATATGGGCTCGATCGGGACTGTTGGTTGAGAATCTTGTGATATTTGTAGAGGCTGGATATGCCAAAGAAAGTGATATTTTGAATGAACATTTTTGCCAGTTGTCTTTCATTGCTCAAGACAAAGAAAACGTTGTTTGTCACGTCACCTGCAGTTGGTTACCAGACCGCAAGTGGTTGTCTGTCTTCACATTTTTTGCATCTGACTGGAAAAGAACAGCTATACTATAGCAGGGGTGTCAAACTCCTTTTTTTTTTTTTTGCGGGCCGCATTGTAGTCCTAGCTTCTTTCGGAGGGCCATTATGACTGTCAACCCAAATAAATGTATGAGCACCTCATATTACATACAGTAAAAGCTACAAAACAAACTGACAAATAACTCGTCTTCAAATCAGACGAGTAAAAACTTGTCAAATATTTAAAAAGATATATATATTATTAAAAGTGAAGACAATTTGCAATTCTAGTAATGAGACACGAATTTGATGCACAATTTGTCTTCGCGGGCCACATAAAGTGATGTGGCGGGCCGTATCTGGCACCCGGGCCTTGAGTTTGACACCTGTGCGCGATGGGGAGTGACAGATCCTGCTTTTAAAAGGCCGCCAAACGAAAAATTCAACAGTATACAAAAGAAACTCGTCATTCACTTCACTGGTTCTTTTATCTCAAGATATTTTAGGGTGCATTACCTGACATGTTTTGCCTTCGATGAAGGCAGAAGTACAAGACGAAACATGCAAACTAAAATATCTTGTTTGAGATAAGAGAACCAGTGAAGTGAGTGACAAGTGAAAACAAAATGAACTCGTCATTATTGAGAAGGATTCGTCAAAAAACGTTGTTTCATTGAAGATTCTGTTCCTTCAATCGATGGAAACAACAGACACAGTAAAGCGCTAAGCTTGAGATGACACAAAAATAATAAGCTGTATTTATTTGTCGTATTGCGTGTCTAGGATGCACTCATCGTCGTAGCATTAGCATCGGTCTTTTAGCGCTGTGCCCTCTGTTGTCACTTCTTGTGGATGTATTTTGAGTAGTTGTATCAGTTAATTGCATGTTTTATTCTTGGGGAACACAAGAATGTGTTAAATGCGTTTAACTTCTCGCTAATACTAACATTAGCTTACTTCTTAACTTGACTGCGTTCATGAATATTGTGAGGGGATTTATTCTGTTACGTGTTATGTATGGTTGGAAGGACAAGTCTTATGCTGTCGACATCTTTTAATCAAGCTAAAGGTTTGCAGCGCAGGGAGACGGTACCTCCGCTAAAAACTAAAAAATACGTCCGGCCTGGAGGGGGCGGGGTGTGAGGTATCTCATTTGCGTTTAAAGAGACCGCAACAAAATGGCTTGCTCTGAGACGCGACTCAGAACAGGGATAAAAGAGGAGCTTGTGATGCTCTGACGACGAGAAATTCAGACAAAAGATTTGCTGTTCCACTTTATGTTGACCACAACGGAATGAGTAGAATGTCAAATGGATTTATAACCATGATACGTTTAAGCTTAAAGACATTCACTGGTGTCATCTTATTCATGTTTGATCCAAAGGTCTGGCCTTCACTTTTAAAAATGCTTCTTCTTGGTGGTTGGCCACCAACACCACAATCACTCAAGAGGGTTGCAAGTGGACTGACGGGTCTCCCTTTCGTTACACCCACTGGACCACAGGTGGGTCCAAACGGCGTCCAATATTAGTTGCTAATTGTCTGGAGCAATGGAGACGAGCGCTTAGCATCTGCCATCTGCTTACAGAAAGCCCGAGTGACTCCTCTGATGAAAGCTGCCTTTCCTTTCACACTAAACGTGAACTGGGAAATTGGAAATTTGAAAACTGCCAGAAGAAGAGAAACTACATGTGCAAGAAAAGAGCCAAAGGTAAGATGTGACTCATGGCCAATTCAGGTCGATGCCCATCTTTGGCTTTTGCCTCGCAGGACAGAAACCGGAACTTCCACGCCATGACAGTAAGTCAGTCTCCCCGAATCCTGAATGTTGACGTCAAAAGATGCGAGACGGAAAAAAGACACCACAGTGCGCTCGCAGGTTTTCGGGAGATCCTTGTGTGCAACCAGCAGAAGCACGTCGACCTCTTTTGTCAGAGTGAGGGTCAAAACGTCATCCGCATCCAGTCGGCCTTCTACGGACGGAGGAGCGGCAGCCTTTGTACAACTCAGAACACAACAAAGGGTAAGACAGGACATAAGCGACGTCGTGTTGCATTTTGATCCGGCGATTCAATCGTTGCAACCAAATAAGCTTCCACGCGGCCTTGGGACTTGCAGAGACTTGCGTGGTGCGAGGAGCCCTCCCTCACTACAGGCAGAAATGTGACAACCGTCAATATTGTCTGGCTGACCCTTTGGAGGGCGTCCGGGAGACCTGCCCTGCAGTCTCCAAATACCTGCACATGGTCTACAGCTGTGAACGGAAAGGTGGGCTTCACATCTCTGTTGTCTAATGCGGTATCTCCCGACTAGAGTTGGGGTATGACGGCACATTGAATGGTCTTTTCTGCTACGGACGTTGATGCGATGGCTAAAAGGTTCAGGGGACCACTCGCCATACAAGCTTGGCGACCATTGGCCGAGTGAATCGACGGCGCCTAACAATGCCCAGAACAATACAACACAAGGATTCAGTTATCAGGGATCCGTTGCAACATGATTCTGGGTTGTCCTCAGTGTGTCTTGACAGTTTGGTCGAGGCAGACAAGCGCATCGCCAACTCAGCGTTTGAAGCCTCCTCCTCTATGAGCGACACCAGCCCAGAGAAAGCTCAATTGAGCAAGAATTCTTGCTGGAGACCGTCACAAGATCGTACGTAGACAACCAAAGTTACTTCGGCGCTGGCAGTTTGGTGTCCTGAGCGAACTTGTGTCCTGCAGCCTCCACCAGCTGGATCCAGGTGAACCTCGGTCACGTGAGAAAGGTGACCGGGATCGTCACCCAGGGCTGTCCTCGTACTGACCAAAGGTCCTGGGTCATCGACTTTGAGATGAAGATTAGTTTTGATGGCAAAAGCTGGACTGAACACCCGTTCGAAAAGGTGAGCGGCCAGCCAGTCGACCTGACGCCGACCGGGCTGCCCAAACTTGCTATTACAAATGAGAGTGCTGTTTCTAGTTTACCGGAGGGGGGGAGCACCGGTTTGGCTCTGCGTTTTCCGCTCAGTACGTCCGCATCCTGCCGCTGGAGGACAGCGTTGACTTCGGCCTCAGCTTTGACCTCTTGGGATGCGCACGTGACGGTAAGAGAGTCTCTCCCTCTGCTGCCGGGAAAAACATACAACCCATCTTTTGATATCACCTTTTGTCTGACAGATGCGATGACCTGTGACAGCACGTTCAACAGCCTCCACTTGACCAAGGCAATGACGTGAGTCACACTTGCCCTGGTGTTTCCACCACGGTGGGCGCCTGTCGTCAATTTGCTTGTCCTTGCCTTCTGCAGGTTCCACTGCCCACCCAAGTGCGCAAACTCCAAACACAATGTCACAGGAACCTTGGTCTACAGTAAAGTACGTGAATGCTGACCCTTGGACTGGAGAGGCACTGGCTCTTGGCAAAAATAAACATTTCAAAGATGAACCTACATTTCAATTGGGATTTTCAAATTACTTCCATTTGAAAGATTATTTCATTTCCACACACCACTCAGGAAATCAAATCCTCCCTATCGTGACCTATCAGTTGAGTTCTTGACTTGATGTGAGTGCAGGACTCAAGCGTGTGCGCGGCCGCTATTCACGCCGGCGTCATTCGTAACGACATCGGAGGAGACTGTATTGTGATGAAAGCCGTGGCAAAGAAGGGCTTTGCTGGCTCCACCCAGAACGGGATCACCTCCCTCAAGTGAGTGGCCAACATTTATGGCAAAGTACCAATAAGAGGCCCAGCTCATTGTCACATGTACGACCTGCAGGAACGCCGACTCGACGGATCAGGCCTTCACATTTGCAGACGGAGGTGAGTTCACGGAGCATTTTTTCATGTTAAGTGCTCAACTCCTGCTAACCCCGCACGGGATCTCACCTGCAGAGCCAAGATGCTTGGGAGAGTCCTGGGAGGAGTTTGCAGGCTTCTGCTACAAAGCTTTTGAGGACAAGAAGGAGTGGGCCGCTGCTCAAGCTGACTGCAAGAAATTGGGTGCCGATCTGGTGTCCATCCTTTCCAAGGTGGAGCAGACGTGGGTGAAAATTGCTTCTGCCCTCGGTGCGCAAACCGTCTTTGTAGAACTACTATCCCCTGAACGCTGGATGAGAGATCTGCTCGCCTTTGTCCTCTGCAGACACCAGCTATATGTGGACCGGACTGCATGACCAGAGAGTCCTCGGCATGTTTGAGTGGTCGGACCGCCACGAGGTGACCTTCACCGACTGGGCCCCGGAGGAACCCAAACATCTGAAAAAGGACTGTGTAGCGATGTCACAAAAGGTGCGTGGCCAATTCACAGTTTGCAAGAACATCTGCACGATCCACTGAAATCCTTCTTGCTCATCTTTCAGGCTGGAAAATGGAAGCAGATGAGCTGCAAGATACCCAACAGCTTCATGTGCAAGATGCCCAAAGCGCATTATGCAATCACCTCAGAGAAGGCAGAAGAGAGCCATTCTGGTGACAGCGTACTCTTGCACAGAAGCAAGCTCGCCAAGTCAGCGAATGTAGTGAGTTGATTTTTTTTCTCTCTCTCTGCATCCCACGTTTCTGGACAGGTACAAAAGACAGTTGTAATGATTTCCACACAATCTCATTTCAGTGTCAGATCTTAGCATTCGCATGCAATTTCTATTCAAGATGTTTTGATGACCAGTTATGTTTTGATTACATGTTTTCAGGTTGCTGGATCAGCGGTCGAGCTGAAGGGAGGTCTCCGTGTGAACAACGTCATCACCATCACAGGGAGAGCAAATAAACTGGCAGATTGGTACGAGGACCCCCACCCACTCCCACACGGGCACAAGAATGCTAATACCACAAACACACTGTTGTACATCTGTGTTGCAGGTTTAAAATCAACCTGTTTGTGCCTGACGACGAAACCGACAACGTGGTCGCGCTGCTCCTCAAGTTGAACTTTGTAACCAAGAAGATTTGGTTGTACTCCAGAGTGAACACAACTTGGAACGAAAGAGAGGAGCATCCCACGCAAAGCTCTGGACGCGGACAAGAAGTCAAGGTGACGTGAATCACACTGTATTTTTGCACACACTCTCACTTACAGTTTTAGGGTTTCCAAACTTTGGTGTGAAATGTTCCTTACCTTTGATTGGTGCCGGTTAGTTAATTCTATCTAATTGTCGATTTGTTGTTTGTTCATATGCGCAAGGCGTATCCATACGACTGTCTGTCAAAACCCATTCCATCTTGTAGAACCTCCCTAAACATGCGTCAATCTTAAAAAATATTTGAGTGTTTCCAATGGGAAGCGGACATTTACTGGTTGAAGAGCACCTAGCCGCTAATAAAGGTTGTAGTGATTTTATTTTTCAAACTACAAAAAGTATGGAATGGAAATGTTAGTCAAAAGGAAGTGCTCAAACCATCCCACCCTTTGTGATGCTACTCAGAAATGTCCACAATAGGATGAATTTTCTTCCAATCGCTAGCGAAACTGGAAGGCTTGCTCGCCAAAAAAAGTCACAAGTCCCAAAAATGTCAACGTGAACGTCACATCTCCCGCCTTTACTCGCTGCCATGCCGTTCACACTCATTACGTGCATGGTGTCCTTGTTGCTCAGGTTGTCATCAAGTGCGCCGACGATCGTTTCCAGATCACAATCAACGGCCTCGACGAGGTGACTTACAAATACAGAGAGGCCAATCTACAAAGCATCACGCAGATGATCGTGTGGGGTCACGTGTCCATCAAGGACATCAAGCAAAGCTCAGCTTAGACCAGTCTGCGCTAAAATGTGAGGACAGACGTCGTCAAAGTGTTCAAATTGTTTTTGGCACAGCCTTTTCCACCAGCCACAGATTGTTTATGGGATAATTGTACAAAAGTACCCACTTTATAGTTTGTTAATCTTAGTCTAATGGGCTATTAGAAAAAGCCAGACTTGCATATTTTTTTTTTTCTTTTTGATTGCCTTTGTGCATCCGGGTTTTGTGTCTATTGCATTGAACTGCGCAGTTTTCCTGGCCCGATCAAGAGACCCTTTTGACTGATTGGATGATGAGTAATGAGAAGAGAATGCAGTTTCTGGAGAAATTTCGTGTGAAGGCAAAGAAGCTGGATGGAAACTTGGGATTGGGGAATGCTAGCAAATGATGTGAAAAGGCGAGAAATAACGACAAGCGAGAAAAATGTTAAGCGAGAAAAAATTGGGAATGCGAGAACGGTCAACGAGAAAAAAGTACGATAAGCGAGGGAAAAACAGCGAGACTGAGAAAAACATGAGCGAGCGGTAAGCGAGAAAAACAGGAAGCGAGAACAACTAAGCAGAGTTAAGCGAAAATGATGGTAAGCGAGAAAAACAATAGGCAAGAAAAATGGTACGTGATAAAAGCGGTACATGAGAAAAAAGCGAGGAAAAGCGGTAGGCGAGAGAAAAAACGATGAGAAAAAAATGAAGTGAGAAAAAGGTATGAAGGTAAAACTATGCTAGAAAAAAGTGGTAAGCAATAAAAAACAATAGGCAAGAAAAACAGTAAGTGAAAACTCGTAAGAGAAAAAACTAAGCAGGAAACAAAGGAAGACGAGAAAAAACATTATGTGAAAGATACGGTAAGCAAGCTGAGAGTGGTGCTCACTCTAACTTATTTTTGCAAGAACCACACGGGAGACAGTATGCCCTTTTAAACACCTGCAGGTGGAGAGTCATTCGTTGCTGTGCGCACAGCGATGATCGAATGAGGTCTGACTCAGGCCCCTTGCAAGAGCATTTTTGAGAGAAACAGGGTGGGGGTGAGAGTGGACAGGATGGGGTTGAAGCCCCTGGCCTGCAGGGGGTCTTTTACGACGTGTAAATAAAACAACTTTGATTGCTTCCTCGATCAAGATAATCTGTAAACCCTAACACAAAACAGTAAGTGTAAAAAAAAAAAAACGGTGAGAAAAAACGAAGCAAAAAAGACGTAGGTGAGAAAACATGTAAGCCCGCACAAAGCGACCAAAAAAACGGGAAGCAGGGAAATACTCAGCAAAAACGTAAGTGACAAAAACGGTAAGCGAGGAAAGAACAATTTTCTCAACGGATCTACACGATTCAAAAAAATTATACTTCTGACGGACAAAAACACAGAAATCCGCAGAAAATTCTCATCCCTGTATAGACGTCTACGGGATACAGTTTTTAGAAGTCTTTGTGAAAGTTTTTTTAGACGTTATTTTGCATCTATAGCAGTGGTCCCCAACCTTTTTTGCGCCACGGACCGGTTACAGAAATAGTTGCACGGACTGGCCTTTATATAAATACATTTATATAAATAAATAATACATTCATGATAAATATAAAAATACGATACGACTGGCATAAAAACAAGTATAAACGACATAAAAATACAACTGAATTAGTGGGAGGGCTGAGCTTGTTACTCAGAAACTAGCCAGTCCCAATCCAGAGAGACAATGACACCCAAAGTGGTTAAGGTTTGTCTTTTAATACAGGATGCTTGGTCTCCATGTGCCGAAGCAGTTTTGAAGGTTTCATTGCTTCGTTAGCTAGCCTGTTATTATGCAGAGTGGGCTTGGCACGTCAGTCACCTGTGGCGATAAATCCATATTTTTAAGTAGGACTCCAGAAATTTTCTTTTAAATGCAGCTTCTTTCGTAGAAGTCGTGGGTTCTTCTTCTTCCGTCTCCTCATTGGGCTTTTTTTTCCCTTTCCAAAGAAGCTTTCCAAACATATCTGTTACTTGCTCATATTTGCTTGCTTCGCGGGAACATGATCGAGACGAGCGTCTTGACCTGAACCGACGGATTAATTGGGAGAGAATCGCCAATTTTTATTATATTTTTCAAAATTCTGACTCATTTTTGCTAGCTTTGCGGGCTCGACTGGGGAAACATGTCACGTGACCCGGACGAGCGTCTTGACCTGAATTAATCAATAGTCGATAAAGGGTTTTTTTTTTTTTTTTCCTGTGCGGCTTGGCGGCCCGGTACCAAGTGACCCACGGACCGATACCTGTCTGCGGCCCGGTGGTTGGGGGCCCCTGATCTATAGCATAGACGTCTATGGGATAGATGTCTAAAAAACTTTCCCTTTTAGACCTTTTCAGCCGAATTTTAGCCAAGACGTCTAGGTAGACGACAAAATGCTCACAGGGCAGTATCTCTGATTAGTTTGACAGCACAGTGGATTGACGATAAATTTACCCCACAAAGAGTCGTTTTACATGCAAGAAAAAAACCTTTCACTTACATTTTCCAAGTAGGCATTGGTGTAGCTAACAGAAAAGTTTGAACAAACAAGGTTATGCTGTTCTCACAGTTAAGTTAGTCTTTTTTTTTCCGTATTTTTTTGCTGGTAAACTTCAAAGAATTTATTTATGTAGAAGAGGTTCTTATTTTATAGTAATGGTAAAGTGAGATGTAGACTGTTACTGTCATTCACTGTCAACTAACATTTGCTTGTTGTTGCATTGAAAAATAAAAATGACATTTAAGTTTGGTGGAATTATATTTTTTGTGTTTTTCAGTATTCTGTGTCAACAAGTAGTGTAATCAAAATACTTGTATTGGTTTTTAAAAAAGTGATATCGGTGCATCCAATTTTCGTATTTCATTCCATGTATTTAAAGCGGTTTTGCGTCGTAAAGGCGTTCTAAGATTCTTAACATGCACGAGAACTAGTTGGTGCCCGCGGTGGCAGAATACACAGCGAGAGAGAGACTGTGGACCGAGGAAGACGGCGTGACCCACTCACATGATATACGCCATTTTGGAATGTTGCGTTGTCTCTCTCTTCCAAAGCCCCTTCTAGTGTGCAAGGCAACCAAAGGAATAAAGCAAAGGAAAATTCAATTCACATCACTGCCTCAAAATGGATTGACATCGTAAGCCGAAGGTAAAGATAAATATTTTTTGAGATGGAACTGTATGCTAAGGTATGAGAACCACTAATCTTGCGAATGGAGCAATTCAGAATTGGCCCCAAGGAAAAAATTCTGCAATACTTGAAGGGCTGTTCTGTTATCAGACGCCTTGTTTTCTTCTTTGAGATTGGGTGCTTGGGTGACCTCCAGCTCATCTACTAAAACTGCTCACTTTTCTTGGCAAGCTCCAGTTCATATTCCATAAAGTGCAGAAAAAGAAATGGGAAGTAGTTTGGAAGTTGTGAAATTGCAAGAAGTACGCAACAGACTGCGCACCCTTTGGAAATATTGCATTTCGGCATAAATTGGTCATATAATGTGATCTGATTTTCATCTAATGGACACCATTTTCTTGAAGCAATACCACACAATTATGTTGACATGTTTTTTTGTTTTCTGGAAGTCAGTTTTTCTTCACCTCACAATGCACTTGCCACACAAAGGGGGAGTAGCAGCAGTGCTAATCTGCCATACATGAACATCAAAACTTGACCCTTGTCACCGTTTCCACCTTCATCTTTTCTTCTTCTTAGGCCTTTTCATTCTTTTCGGAACATAGGCCAGAGTTTCCTCCCTCGTCTGTCTTTTGCCATTTTCTCCAGCTTTTTCCACGACAGTCCCATCTTCTTGATATCCAGCTCTGTGCTCCTTCTCCAGTTGTTTTTGGGTCTCCCTCTGCTTCTTTTGCCTTGTGGGTTCCATGTTGACGCCTGTTTGGTTATAGCCGTGTTGTTTTTTCTCAGGGTATGTCCTATCCAGCTCCACTTCCTCCTCATAATCTGTATCTCTAGTGTTTCGTGTTTGGTGCGGTCCCATAGGCTGGTGTTGCTGATGCGGTTGGGCCAGAAGATCCTGAGGATGCGTCTTAGGCAGTGATTTGTGAAGGTTTGCAGTTTAGCAGTGATGTGTTTGGTGGTCCTCCATGTTTCTGATCCATATCACAGCACTGTTTTGACGTTGGAGTTGTACATTTTGAGTTTAGTATTGAGTGAAATGTTTTTGGTTTTCCAGATCTTATCTAATATGTTGAATGCTGTTCCCTATTCTTGATTTCACATCTTCCTCCGTTCCACCGTCCACTGCAATTACACTTTCTAGGTATTTGAATTTGTCTACCTCATCCAGTGGGCAGCCGCTGAGGTTAATGGGATTTGTGTTTTTGTTGTTTACTCACATTACTTTGGTTTTTGCTCCATTTATTTTTAGTCCCAGTCCTGCTGCTGTTTTTTCGAGGAGTTGAGTTTTCTCCTGTATCTCTTGGTGGCTATGAGAATAGAGCAATATCAAAGTCCATCGGCCACCTGGCGCGTGTGCACGGCCTCCCGGTGGTCCCGGGCGGCGTGCGTGAGTGCTCCGGCCGCCGGAAGTCGAATGAGGCTCCGCGATCTGATCCGCGGTGCTTATAAAGTGCCGATCCACTCGGCTGGAGCTATTTTCGGCCACCCGGCGCGTGTGCACGGCCTCCCGGTGGTCCCGGCCGGCGCACGTGAGTGCGTTGGCCGCCAGAAGTCGAATAAGGTTCCGCGATCTCATCCGCGGTGCTTATACAGTGCCGATCCGCTCGGCTGGAGCTATTTTCGCCCACCCGGCGCGAGCGCACGGCCTCCCGGTGGTCCCGGGCGGCCTGCGTGAGTGCGCCTGTAAGGGATCGGACAGTACAGCCAAGTGCGTAGCGACAGACTTTATTGTGGAAGGGGACGATGGGAACAGCTGGCGCTGGAGCGGCAATCGGGCCGGAGAGGACAAACGATTCTGCGGGATTTCAAATAGTCAAGCGAGTCAGTATCTCAGGGACTGATGAGCGAAGCAGCTTCAAGGGACAGACTGACACTCAGGTCTGCGCTGGCGGCGCTGATATAGCGCTGTCCATGAGCCCGTGGCAGGTGACGGCGATTCCACTGACAGGTGGGCGTGGTCCTGTCGTAGGTGGTGCCAGCACGTGACAGAACCCCCCCCCCCCCCCCCCCCACAAGGGACGGCTCCCGACGTCCCCAGGAACCAAAAAACAAAAACAAAAAAAAAAAAAGGCAATTCCCCGGGCGACCAAGTGGGGGGGGTCAGTACACCGCCGAAACGTCCGACACCCTGCCAGACACAGGATCGACGGACGCGGGAGCAGAAGACCCCGGCACCGGCGGACTGGACCTCCACGGACCCTCACCCCGGGTCCCCTCCCTCCTCGGGCGCCCGCGCCTAGGACCCTGTTGATCCGGATGACAACGGTGGAACTCCGTGATGAGCGAACGGTCGAGTATCCAGCGGCTCGGAACCCAGGAGCGGTGCGTGTCGTCATAACCCTCCCAATCCACGAGGTATTGGAGGCCACAACCGCGCCGCCGCGATCGGAGCAAGGAGCGGACAGCGTAAGCCGGACCCCCATCGACGAGTTGGGGCGGCGGCGGCGGAACGGGCGCCGGCGCCAACGCGCTCTCATGGATGGGCCACACACGGGACACGTGGAACGTAGGGTGAACCTTCATGGACTCTGGAAGGAGAAGACGGACTGCGGACAGGCCGATCACCTTCTGAATAGGGAACGGTCCAACAAAGCGGGGCGCCAGTTTGCGGGATCCCGCGTCGAGAGCCACACACGCTGCCCCACTCCGTACTCCGGAGCCGGCGTCCGGTGCTTGTTCGCCTGGCGGGCGTAGCCTGAAACAGAGCGGAGAAGAGTGACCCGGGCCCTCGCCCAGGCACGATGACAACGGCGGACACAAGCCTGGGCCGACGGGCACGCCGCACCACGCTCCTGGTGGGCGAACAAGGGTGGCTGGTACCCGAAGACGCAGTGGAAAGGCGAAAGTCCCGTGGCCGAGCTGGGGAGGGAATTGTGAGCATACTCTACCCAGGGAAGCTGTTGGACCCACCCACGCTGGTCCACGGCGGCCATGCATCGGCGAGACCTGCCCAGTTCCTGGTTCAGGCGCTCCGCTTGACCATTGGACTGAGGGTGAAACCCCGAGGAGAGGCTGGCCGTGGCGCCGAGGAGTCTGCAGAACTCCGCCCAGAAGGCGGAAGCGAATCGTGGACCTCGGTCTGACACGATGTCTTGTGGGAGACCGTGGTGACAAAACACCTCCCGCACCATGATGGACGCAGTCTGCTTCGCAGATGGGAGCTTAGGCAGAGGGATGAAATGCGTCATCTTGCTGAAACGGCCCACCACCGTGAGGACCACCGTGTTTTCCTCCGAGGGGGGGAGGCCCGTCACAAAGTCGATTGACAGGTGAGACCAGGGACGCTGGGGGACCGGCAAGGGTTGAAGCAGCCCGGCAGGAGGACGAATAGACGTCTTACAGCGGTTACAAATTGAGCAGGCTCTGACGTAATCGCTGGTGTCCACCTGCCAGGTAGGCCACCAGAAACGCTGTGCCACCACGTACCTCGTGCGTGCAGCTCGGGGATGACAGGCCAGGCGTGAATCGTGCGCCCATTGCAGGACGGACGACCGCAGGCCTTCAGGGACGAACAGGCGACCCTACGGGCAGTTGCTGGGGCCGGGTTGATCGCGTGATGCGGCTTCCACTTGGCGTTCAATCTCCCATGAAAGAGCCGCCACCCGAACTGAGCTCGGGAGGATAGTGGGAGGTGGACCCTGTCCCTCCTCCCCACCAGGAAACAAACGCGACAGGGCGTCCGCCTTCGCGTTACGGGAACCCGGTCTGTAGGAAAGAGAGAACTCAAACCCGTCAAAGAACAGAGCCCACCGTGCTTGTCTCGTGTTCAGTTTCTTGGCCGATCTCAGATACTCCAAGTTGCGGTGGTCGGTCCAGACAATGAACGGAGTGGTGGTGCCCTCCAGCCAATGCCGCCACTCCTCCAAAGCCAACTTGATGGCGAGGAGCTCCCGATTACTGATGTCATAGTTCCGTTCTGAGGCTGACAAACGGTGAGAAAAGAAGGCGCACGGGTGGAGACGATCGTCTTGGCGGCTACGTTGAGACAACACCGCCCCGACACCCACGTTCGAGGCGTCCACTTCGACCACAAACTGTCTGTCGGGATCGGGAACTCTGAGGATGGGAGCGGATGTGAACCTCCTCTTAAGCTCCTGAAATGCCTGTTCTGCCCGTTCTGTCCATTTGTACAGGGAGGCGGGGCTGGCAAGGGCGGTGAGGGGCGCGGCCGCCGTGCTGTATCCACGGATAAAACAGCAATAAAAGTTCGCGAATCCTAAGAATTGTTGCAGCCGCTTGCGTGTCTCGGGAACAGGCCATGACGTGACCGCTTCCACCTTCCCAGGGTCCATTTCGATGGATCCCTCACGCACCACGTAGCCGAGGAATTTGACAGAGGAGGCGTGGAACTCGCACTTCTCTGCCTTCACGTAGAGCGAATTCTCCAGGAGGCGTCGCAGCACCGCCCGAACATGCTTGATGTGCTCAGGGAGCGAGCGGGAGAAGATGAGGATGTCGTCCAAATAAACGAACACGAATTTGTCCAGCATGTCTCGTAACACGTCGTTTATCAGGGACTGGAAAACCGCTGGGGCGTTGGTGAGCCCAAACGGAACCACCAAGTACTCGTAGTGTCCGCTCGGGGTGTTGAAAGCCGTCTTCCACTCGTCTCCCTCCCGAATGCGGATCAGGTGGTAGGCGTTGCGAAGATACAGCTTTGTGAAGATGGTGGCACCCTGAAGGCTCTCGAAGACGGAAGAAAGAAGAGGCAGCGGGTATCGGTTCTTTACAGTGATCTCGTTTATTCCCCGGTAGTCGATACACGGGCGGAGCGTGCCCTCCTTCTTCTTCATGAAGAAAAACCCCGCTCCCGCAGGTGAAGAGGACGGCCGTATGATACCGGCTGCCAGGGACTCCCGGATGTATTCCTCCATAGCCCGGCGCTCAGGAGCGGACAGGGAGTAGACGCGTCCCTTGGGAGGGAAGGTGCCGGGCAACAGGTCGATGGCGCAATCGTAGGACCGGTGTGGAGGAAGAGAAGCGGCCCTGGCCTTACTAAAAGCCTCCTTGAGTTCGTGATAAAATGCTGGGACATTGGAGATGTCGGGACTGTACCTGGGCGGGACTCTGCCGAGTGGGCTGGTGGCCGCCTTCAGGCACACTCGATGGCAGCGTTCGCTCCACTGCCGAACAACCCCCACCTCCCAGTCCAGCACCGGGTTGTGCTGCCGCAACCAAGGGTGCCCCAGTATGAGCTACTGTCCAGGGAGGGAAAGAAGAAAAAACTGGATGGTCTCGTGGTGATTGCCGGAGAGCAGTAACTGGTGAGCGCACCTGCCGCCGGAAGTCGAATGAAGCTTCGCAATCTCATCCGCGGTGCTCATAAAGTGCCGATCCGCTCGGCTGGAGCTATTTTCGGCCTCCCGGTGGTCCCGGGTGGCGTGCGTGAGTGCATCGGCCGCCGGAAGTCAAATAAGGCTCCGCGATCTCATCCGCGGTGCTTATAAAGTGCCGATCCGCTCGGCTGGAGCTATTTTCGGCTGCCCGGCGCAAGCGCACCACCTCCCGGTTGTCCCGGGCGGCGTGCGTGAGTGCACCGGCTGCAGGAAGTCGAATAAGGCTCCGCAATCTCATCTGCAGTGCTTATAAAATGCCGATTCGCTCGGCTGGAGCTATTTTCGGCCACCTGGCGTGTGCGCACGGCCTCCCAGTTGTCCCCGGGCGGCGCGCGTGAGTGCACCGGCTGCCGGAAGTCGAATAAGGCTCCGCGATCTGATCCGCGGTGCTAATAAAGTGCCGATCCGCTCGGCTGGAGCTATTTTCGGCCACCTGGCGCGTGTGCACGGCCTCCCGAAGGTCCCAGGTGGCGTGTGTGAGTGCGCCGGCCTCCGGAAGTCGCATAAGGCTCCGCGATCTCATCCGCGGTGTTTATAAAGTGCCGATCCGCTCGGCTGGAGGTATTTTCGGCCACCCGGCACATGCGCACGGCCTCCCGGGCGGTTTGCGTGAGTGAGCCGGCCGCCGGAAGTCGAATGAGTCTCCGCGATCTCATCTGCAGTGCTTATAAAGTTCTGATCCGCTCGGCTGGAGCTATTTTCGGCCACCTGGCGTGTGCACACGGCCTCCCGATTGTCCCGGGCGCGTGCGCACTCACGCACGCCGGCCGGGACCACCGGGAGGCCGTGGACACGTGCCGGGTGGCCGAAAATAGCTCCAGCCGAGCGGATAGGCAGTCTATAAGCACCGCGGATGAGATCGCTGAGCCTTATTCGACTTCCAGCGGCCGGTGCACTCACGCGCGCCGCCCAGCACCACCGGGAAGCCGTGCGCTCGCGCCGAGTGGCCGAAAATAGCTCCAGCCGAGCGGATCGGCACTTCATAAGCACCGCGGATGAGATTGCGGAGCCTCATTCGACTTCCGGCGGCCGTTAAACTCACGCACGCCGCCCGGGACCACCGGGAGGCCGTGCATGTTAGAGATTTGCTCACTCAAACAATATTTTGCAAGAACCACACGGGAGACAAGCAAGTCCTTTTAGACACCTGCAGGTGGAGAGTCCACTCGTTCAAGGAATGAAGTCTGAACCCTCGTTCCTGCGAGGGGATATTTATTAAGAGAAACAGAGCGGGGGTTTGGGTAAACTGGCTAAAGCCCTTGTCCTCTAGTCTAAACATGTCAGGGGATGTTTTACGACCTTGTGATAAGGAGGACAAGGTAAGGTATTTATTACCTGTTGCATTCCAACATAATCCTATGATAAGGATAACCTGGAAAACCCTAACATCTCCCTCCTGATTTATCATATGATTATGCTACCCCAAACAACAAAGACAAGCAAAAAAAAAAACCACACATATATGTATAATGAAGAAAGAAGAATAGTAAAAATAAAAACAACAAACGATAGCAACACTTCCCAGTGAAGATGAGGCATCACCTCAATACCCCAGATCAAACTTATTGTGTAAGCGAAAAACCTGCTGGCCAGATGTTATTTGCAGGAAAATTCTTACACGGCCCCTTTGCCACAGGCGACCAAAATGCTATCAATAAAAAAAACAAAAAGAAAAACACAGAAACAGTACATCATTGTATCCATCACTTGCGAAGCATTTTCGATGGTCAAATCATCAAGTTTCTGTAAAACATGCTCAACAGAACAGCATCTACGCAATCCACGTTTCATTATCGTCATCACATCCGTCATCTCTAAGAAGTTGTATATGAACCTGGGCTACAGTAGAGGACACAAACTTCGACACAGCAGACTTCAAACATGGGATAACGCAGGTCGTAAACAAGCACAACACCACCAGCACAACAAGCACAGGAGACAGCAATTTCAAAAGCAGTTGCCACCAGCTGCCAGAGAACAGCCATGAAAAGAAATCAAACTGATGTGGGACCTTGTCATTAGACATGGCCTGCTGTAAGTTCTTCAGTGAATTCATGGCGCCGTTGATGTGGGTGTCATTTTCTCCTGGTATGTATGTGCAGCAGGAAGTCCCAATGATGTGGCACACACCACCTTGTGCTGCTGTCAACAAGTCCAGAACCATCCTGTTTTGCAAGACCATCAGTCTAATAGCCTGAATCTCTCTATTTTGTCCATCATTGACTTGCAGTGAGAAATTCACAAAGGATTGAAAACGATAGTTCAGTGTCTCGATGAAGAGCGATAGTTTCCCAACCCCAATCTGAGGAAAGAGCGCAAGGACAACTTTGTCTCCGACGGACCATACTTTATGGTCATCTGCAACGTTCGCACCCCAGACAGGGTCATGAGGGTCAAAGGTTGCAACTGCAGCGGAGTGGGGATCGTTGTCCGCTTCACCATCATTGAGACGCCCCACCACTCCGAATTAGGGGTCCAGCACTCTCTGCAACTTGCAGTGGCTGAGGTGAATCCAACTGGGCCGTACAGTGGTCGTCACTGCTGTAGTCCGCAAGACTTGGAATGGTCCCTCCCGTCGTGGCTGGCCCAGTTCCTTCTTTTGATGACCTCGATGTAGACCCAGTCTCCTGGATTGATGGGGTTGTCGACCTGTGAGGAGGAAAGATCAAGCGGCAGTAAATTTGTCTTTGACACAGTTTGAGCGTCCTGATCATATAATCTGCCAAGGACTGCTCTTCATCTGTTGTTTGCAACTCTCGTAGTCAATTGTCGTGCCCATTTAACTGGCAAATAGGAGTGTTTGCAGGAAGAGTTTGAACACTTCCTAATGATTCCCTTTAACCAAAGACTATTTATGACAGGGGCGTTCCCATTTATTGCCTCCTGGTTTAAAAGAGATTGTCTTACCCATGCCTTCTTTCTCCTCACACGCTCGCACCCACACAGGGTGCGCACACACACACACACACACACACACACACACACACACACACACATCTCTCGTGTAGCTTCTTTTGATAGAATCTCCTATCGGTAACTGTATAGCAGACGTTTTAGCATATAATCCGATACTCTGCTCTCTCGCTTCTACTTTTTCATGTCGGTGCAGTCGTAGGTGGCCTCTATTGCAGTCATTGTCTTGTTAACTGTCGCCTTTTGACTCCTATGCATGATTGTGTGAATGTCAAAAATTGAACGTACCTAACTTTCTGACCATCCAACCTCCACTGTGGTACAAAAAACCTTACTATTGTATTGAGTAGGCACATTGAGCAACCTAGCTCCCTCCTGACTGCCAAATGGCCTGTTCTAAAATTTATATAATTCGACCTCTACGTCTTAACCTTGATGAGCCAAAATATCAGATCTTGCTCTTGTTTCCTACCGTTTTAGCCTATTTGTTTTATCCAAATCCGTTCAATCTCTGATTATAATGCTTTTCTCTGTAGCCCTACGTATTTTTCAAATTTTTATTTATTTATTTATCAAATCTCCTCAGTTCTGTCAAACTCAGTGCACAATGAACCTCCCTTCCACCTTGAACCAAGCTTCACCAAATTTGGTAACGCCGTAGCAAGGAGTGCGATTTGGTTGTCGGACACTCCAAGTCCATATCTTTTTGCTGCACTTCACCCTCTCAAGTTGGTGTTCTTTTGTTGTTGCTTCAGAGCGACCCCATCCATCACTCTTGAATGAGTCCATTGTTCAAATGAGTCAATTTTCATCATTGTGAGTTCCTCCGCTTTTCACTGTCTTTTCCGTCCCCGAGGATGTTGTATTTCCTCCGGAGTGTACTTGTCCCCCTCCAAGCACAACAGCAGTCTTTTCTTGTCCTTCGCCAAAGGTCAAAGGTGCTTCAGAGCCAGGCACCATTTTGTAGTTGTTCACGGCTGCAGGCGAAGTCTCGGATTGGGTTTCAGGGACCCTGACACTGAGAATGACAGGCTGGGACATCAAACTTGTAAGACTATCTCCAAATGTAGCTGCTTCCATCAATTTGCTGGTAACGTTTGTTTACCAAACTTCAAATTCTTCTAATAACAGCGGTCTCGTTTTTATATCGTAAATCCTGCAACTCATCCTATTTTTGAGCTACATTTTATCTATAGTTCCAATTTAATCGGACAGTATGTTGTCTTCAGTATCATTATTGAAAATCAACTCATCGAGGTCTGCGTTCCACATCAAGCCCTGATCTGTATGTCTTGACCTCTCACATGTTATTGTCATGCTTGCTCAAAAATGTGACTTAGAGTATGATGCTGTGAATTCTCAATCTCCCCAATGAAATTGGATCCCACCTCGTAGTTCTTATCGTTCTCATGTTCCTGTTAGCCTGCAATTGTCCAAATCAAAAATGTTTTCTTTTAACTGTCTTTCTTTTGAACCTCTAAATCTCTCGTGTTGCTAACCTATCTACACCAGACCAAAAAATTGACCACAGTATAACACCAAATGTATTCGAAAATTCATTGTCATAAAGTGTTGTATTATTACTATCTTCCACTATCTGTCCTACTCACTCCCTCCTTTTGAGGCTTGGCAACGCCCATGCCTCACACCTTGACAAAATTTTTGGGAGAATGCGTTCTTTACTACATACGATTCCATCATCATTTAATTTGACTTTCTTTCCAAAACGCTTCTCAATTTCTCAGTTCACACATCTTCTACATGTGTTACTGGTTCTCCAGTTTTTTTTCTAGTTAATTATCAATCCAAAAGCTACGTGTTTCTTTCTAACATTCAACCTGCTCGAAATCACTCTTTCATCAAAGTCGCTCTACTAATTTTCCATAGTAGTCGCCAACGACTTCAACCATTCAACCTTTCATTCAGGCAATCATTCATCAATGCTCATCATATGTATCTCACACAGTCTCCAAAAAGGAGTCTTCCTATCACATTGGTCCCAATTCATCCAAGCTCACCACACAACATTCATATATCATTTTCAACTCAGGTTTCCTGGTAGAACAATCCACCAATTCAAAAAAAAAAAAAACTTAACTAAAATAAACAATTGGCAAATTAATCTGAATTTTTTCTTTGTTTTTAAATTTGAAGAACTCAATCTCTCAGATTTAGCTTGCATTTAGAATTTTGTATAATCTTATAACACAACCAATCAATTATTCCTATTAAATGTAGCATTGCAAAATCTTAAATTCACAATTTAGCTTCTTCCACTTCCTGAGAGCATGTTCTGTCGTTTTTTTTTCTTCGAATTTCTCATGTGGGCTCGACACTTAACATGCACTAGTGTGGATTAGTTTCTGCTCGCAAACAGACTTCTCTCTTTTCCTCTCATTTTTTTCTGTCAAATTGTTTCTGTTCTGCGGTGTAAATTGAATAGACAACAGTCTAGCAAGTACTTTATACTAAAAGTTTAGCCAATCTTCATCAATTTGGGACTTTAACTTTAACTTTAACACATACGCACACACATGCACAGCTCTCGCGTGCGGAAGGTAGGTCCCAGCACCAATGATTTGTCACAGGCTGGCCATTTCCTGTGGTCGATCATGAGCTGGTCCCTCCCATGCACACGAGCACAGCACATTCTAATTTTATTTATTTATCTTCTAGAAGCAAGTTGCATTTCTTTACCACTTGATATGCATATTTTAACTTTAGTGTAACACAATTTGATCTCTGGTCATTTGTCATTGGGCATACAAACAGCATTGTCATACTTCTTGTATGGACAGGAGCTCTAATAAGAAAGAAGTTTAATAACCTGTGAATCACATGTTTTGTTGTCATATGGACATCTGTTAATTCTTTCTTTGTATGAGTATGAACGGTCAAAGAGGAGAAAGCTTGTCATGCTAAAAATGTGGCTTTTCCTCTGCCTCTTCCTCCACCCCTTGATTGGTTTTGTTTTGCAGAACGACACACTCTTGCATAGTGTCCTCGTCTCCCACAGTTCCAACAGTTGTCTGAATCTGATAGGGGTTTTGATTTGAATGGTGGCTTGCGACCTTGTTGGTATCTAACTCTTCCTCTGCCCCTTTGGGAACTTTGGAAGAAGATCGTTGTATCTTCATTTAGATCATTATCATCATCTAGATGAAATACATCAGAACTTTTGCCTTTCTCAATCCCTTTGTCAGCGTCTTTGGGCCACTGCATGTTTTTTGTAAACCAAGCAGTGTCCGCTTCCACCAAGTGTTTCCTCACCCAACTGCCCAAGTCAGCGGGGAAACCAGTGAGGAGCGCAATTTTAAGATGTTGCTGATAAGCACTCTCATCTGCATCATTGAATGGGATGCCACTATGTACCCAGAATTCTTTTTCAAATCTCAATTGAATGGCGGCCTCATCACTTTTCAACTTTCTATCTTTTGTCTTTTGGATTTGTTCTCTTCTTTCTTGTGAAGCTTTCAACCACATTTTAGCACAATCCAATTCTCTCTCTTTTCTTTTCTTTTTCAGTCCATTTTTCTTTCTATCCACACTCTCTTCTAAAACATCAACTACTATCTTCCACACTTCAACTCTCAACTTCCCTTCTACTCCATACTTTTTCTTCCACTTCGGCATATATTGCATACAATTAAGAAATCTACTCGCCATGTACTTCTCATCTCCGTCAAGAGGTAGAGATTAGCGTTTTTATTTCCCATCTTAATTCTAGTAGTTTTAGGTTATATAATTTCTTTGTCTCAAAAATATTATTATTATTATTATTACTTATTTATTTCTTTGAGGATCCTCAATGCAGGTTTAAATTGACCTTTCAACAAATTACTAGCCTGTATTATTGCCGTGGATCAATACTAGAACTGCTATTTAGTCAATTTATCCTACCAGTCACACTCTCAATCACACAAACTCCAGCGCTTTTTTTTTAGGCCTCATAGCTCAGACAAACCAAAGCCGTATCTCATAGCTCGGACAAACCAAAGCCGTATCTCATAGCTCGGACAAACCAAAGCCGTATCTCTCGTGCACACAACTCCAGGCCTTTAACTTACTTGTCCCCTGGTTCGTTGCACTGCCGGGTCCCGTCAATCCACCTCTGTCAGACGAAGGCAGACCTAAGATGCTGGCCCAGCGAAGAATTCTCTTCCCAGGACTTTCTTCTCCAGGTCCTCCTAATGGACGCTGGCTTGTCGACAATGCAGCACGTCCTCCTTCGTCAGCCAGATAGCGGGTATGAGGGATCCCGGGTTTCGGCACCAAAATGTTAGAGATTTGCTCACTCCAACTTATCTTGCAAGAACCACACGGGAGACAAGTAAGTCCTTTTAGACACCTGCAGGTGGAGAGTCCATTCGTCGCTGTGCGTGCAGCGATGTCAAAGTCAAAGTCAAAGTCAGCTTTATTGTCAATTTCTCCACATGCCAAAGACACACAAAGAAACCGAAATTTCGTTCCCCCCTATCCCACGGTGACAAGACATGGCTCACAACAGACAAACAATAAACAAGTATAACAAAAGCGTGCTGAATAAATAATGAATAAATAACACAACAATAAATAAATAAATAATTAATTAAGAGGAGCGCAAAAAAAAAAAAAAAAAAAAAAAAAAAGAAAAAGAGCAAGTGCGCGTACAGCAGACATTCTCGAAAATAGCGCAACAGTGCCGCACGCTACGCAGAAGGGGGTAGCGAGTTCAGGGCCCTAACAGCCTGGAGAAAGAAGCTGTTGGCGAGTCTGGTGGTGCGGGAGCGCAGGCTCCTGTACCTCTTCCCAGAGGGCAGAAGGTCAAACAAAGAGTGAGCCGGGTGACTCACATCTCTGGCAATCGAGGTTGCCTTGCGGGCGAGATGGGAGGTGTAAATGTCCTTCAGGGAGGGAAGCGAAGCACCAATAATCTTACCAGCCGTATTCACTATGCGCTGCAGGGCCTTCAAGTTCTGTTCAGTGCAGTTACCACCCCAGACAGCGATGCAACTGGTGAGGACGCTCTCAATGGTGCCACGGTAGAATGTAGACAGGACTGCCTGAGGAGCACATGCACGCCTGAGCTTCCGCAGGAAATACAGGCGGCGCTGAGCTTTCTTTGCCAGTGACGAGGTGTTCGCGGACCAGGAGAGGTCCTCACTGATGTGCACCCCCAGGAACTTGGTGCAGCTCACCCTCTCCACCACAGCACCGTCGATGATCAGCGGCAGGTGTGTTGTGTGACCCTTCCGGAAGTCCACAATGATTTCCTTGGTCTTACTGACGTTCAGCAGGAGGTTGTTGTCCCTGCACCACGTGGTCAGAAGGTCAACTTCGAATGTTCGAATGGAGGTCTGAACTCTCCTTCCTGCAAGAGGATATTTATTAAGAGAAACAGAGTGGGGGTTGAGAGTTGACAGGTTTGTTGAACCCCTGGCCTCTGGTAAGATCAGAGCAGGGGGGTGTTTTACGATGTTGTGGGAAACAGAACAACTTTGATTGCTTCCTCTGCAGCTGGTCAATCAAGCAGAGAATGCAACCACTTTATTTTACTGCGTTGTGAGAGCAAGACAAGAATGGTTAATCATTATAGTCTACATTCCAACATAATCCTATGATAAAGATAACCTGGAAAACCCTAACAACAGCGAAAGTCCCCCATCACTAGAAAATTTGTGGTGATGTGTATTTTTATGAGGACATTTTTTTTACATTTTATATTTATAAGACAAGAATGGTTAATCATTATAGTCTACATTCCAACATAATCCTATGATAAAGATAACCTGGAAAACCCTAACAACAGCGAAAGTCCCCCATCACTAGAAAATTTGTGGTGATGTGTATTTTTATGAGGACATTTTTTTTACATTTTATATTGTAATAAATAGTTGAATAGACATAAATAGTCTTGAATTAAACTTGAATTCTGACCAGTTATGTTGAGCATTCTTCTGTGTTCTGCTTTTCACTTGCCACCTTCTACAGACCACTTTCACTTCTCTCAAAAGTCCAAGGAGGTTTTTGTACGTCTCCGCGTCACCGTGTCGACCTGCCATCGCCGTAGTAGGCGAAACAGTAGTATTCGGCCAGGTCATCTCTCTGGACACCACTGATGGTCAGAGTGTAGTCAGAGCCGGATCGAGTGCCGCTGAATCGAGATGGCGCGTTGGAGAATTCTGATGATGTGTAGTAGATGAGCGATTTGGGATCCTGTCCAGGTTTCACTTGGTACCAACTGAGATAGCTACCAATGTTTGGACTCCCTGTGGCCCTGATGGTCACGGTTCCTCCGAGAGAGACAGACATGAGTCTGTCCGTCTGCCTCAGAAAATTCTGGGCAGAAGATCCTGAAATGAGATGAATGAAAACCCAACTGGCCCCATGAAGCATCACCAAATGTCAAGTCAAACTAGTCATTCCTATGAAATATTCTGCTCTGACACCAAGTTTCAAAGAGTCTCACCAGGAATCAGCAGAGCCCAAAGGACAAGCGCAAGTGCGGAAGACCACATCCTGACTCGCAGTGCGGGTGGTGTTTGCGGAAAAGGAGTGCTGCAGACTTTTTGAAGAAGCGCAGAAGCTCATGCAAATGAGGCTGCGAACGCAGCTGGCTTTGTGAAAGCGAGATATCACTTCCTCCTTTTTTGGACTTTTCCACGTCTGAGTGCATCAGTAGCTGCGCTGTACTTAGCAAAAATGAACATGTCAGTCATCTTCATCGGGGTAGCGATGTCAATTTAGTCAATTTAGACTAAATTTTAGAGCCATGATTATCTGCTAGTGTTGGACGAGTTCCAACATTGTTACGCAGACGCCTTCTTGTGGCATGTGAGAGAATTACTGAAAGAAATACAATTAACATATCCGATGTTGGCCATTGTGGTGGTATTGGAGAGCAAACTTTTTTTGAGCTGATTCATCATGTTTTAGAGATGGCAGAGGCGCATGCAAATGAAGTTGCGAGCGCACCTGCCTTTGTGAAGGTGCGAGGCCGCCACTTCCTGTTCTTTGGACTTGTACTTTTCGCTATTACAGCAAATTATTGCTCATTGACAGTAGACGAGTTTTTGTCCGGACGGCTCACCGCTTTGCATCACTGTGGTGGAGTTTCGCTGAAGAAGGAACCAAACTTATCCTTGGTAAGTACTATTTACTTGATCATCTATTATTTTGCATCAAAATAATTGATAATTCTCCAGTTCCTTAGCCAGCTTTTGGAAAACGAGTAACATTATTTTTGTCAATTTTTACAAAACAAACACCCAGCCCTTTCTTGAGTAAGAGCTAAAAACTTAATTCGATATTAGCTGTTAACGGCTATTTCCCGAAGTGTAGCTATACCTACAATGCAATGATGGAATAATGTTTATTATGACATATATTAGGACCGTTTGGACGTTTGTTGCCCAGTGAGAAGGTAAGTGTTTCATAAAGTGTGTTCTTGTAAATTCACATGAGCCGAACCACGGCCTACGTGACATTGAAAGTGTGTGCAATTGGAGAAAACTGCTTGTCTCTTGTCCTGTCCCCCTGACAGCGGGTGAGGTGCATCGGCCCACCGTGACCCTCTTCCCTCCTTCCAAGGAGCAGCTGCAAACGGAACAGGCCACAGCCGTGTGCCTGGCCAAAGGGGGCCCTCAAACTTGGACCCTGGGTTGGAAGGTTGATGGCGCCCCCGCTACCTCAGGGGTGTCGCACAGCTCCCCGGAAGAGGCTGATGTAGGTGGGCTTCAGCTGGACCAGCACCTTGAGCCTGTCACCGGACCAGTGGCGCACGGCCCAATCAGTGAGCTGCGAAGCCAGCCTAGCCGGGCAAAACCCCGTCACGCAAACCCTGCTGAACCCAGGACAATGCTCAGAGTAGAGCCTGAACATGTGTCTGTGTCTTTGTGACGTTGAAGCATTGTGAAATAAAAATGTATGAGTATCATCATCTGTCTCTGTAGCAGCTGCTTATCGGAAAAGGGGAGCAAACTTGGTAACAAGACAAATAAACGTCTCACCAAGGACATTTATATTGTACAGGTAGTCTTGAGAGAAATAAAATGAAATGAAATGATGAATTTATCCTGGCACATAGACAGAGTATAGTTTGCACTATAAAAAAATTAGTAACCACATATCGTTGTAATTAAAATAAAAAAATGAAAAGATTAATATTGTATTGTGTATTGCAAATCTATACATGAACACAGCCTAATTCAAAACTATGTTTTGCGCCTAAGGAATGGGGAATAATGAAAGCATTAATGTCATATATAAAAACATAATGTTGTCTTGGATGGAAAAACAATCATCACAATGACACATGAATGGGAAAAATGCAACGAAGAACCTTTTTTTTCCCTTCACCTGTCGCAGTGAACCTTATTCCTGTCTCTGATTGGCCAGCAAGCGTCGCTCAACTCCTCCCTCTGCGTCACAAGCCTCTTGAAGTTGGAGGGCGTTGAATCGGTTAAATAATGGTATAAACAAATAATGTTATAAAATGACTAATTTGATTGAAGGTGCATGAGAATGTAAAAAGGAGCATTACAGACTTGCGACAAGGAGTTACTGCCCTTAGCTTAACTACGGATATCTGGACAAGTCGTGCTAGCCCGTTTCCAATGAGCGTCAATGCTTTTCTATTTCTGTGTGGTGATGAATTGTGCTCAAACACGACTGTAGATTGATGCTAAAAAGGAAAGTTTATTTTCGGTTTGAACGTTTTTCATTGTGCATTGATTGAGTTTTTATCCTTGGTGATCCCTGACACAGTCATTTCCAACGTGCCGATGACATATGCATTCACACAAGACATGGCCCCACTTTGGCTCTGATCGAAGCCCAACTCGGAGGTATGTTGGCAGTCGGAAGCGACGAAAATTGTCTCCCCACTCCTTTTTTTTTTTTTTTTCGGTTGCTTCTATTTTGTTGCGAGTGAAAGGCGTCTAAGATGTCACGTCCACCCTCGCCAGGTCAAAGGCGTGCAAACGTGTTAGGAGCGTTTGTGACGTCACGTGTAGGTCGATGTCCGAGTGGCATCAGAACAGGCAAACTTATTGTGACTAGTATAGTCCGTCCATCATTTGCTTTGGAGTCGAATTTGTTGACTGCAAACTATTTGCGTGGAGTATCCTCTCCTGTGAGCGATGGGAACGCCACTGGCCGCGCGTCTTGTGCGTATTCTTGCGTTGAGCGCCGCGTGGACTTCGTCAAGTGAGTAATTTGCGATTTCGGAGTTGGATTGGTACTGAAGAGGATTACGGCCGGTGAAGAAAAAAAGGGGTGACAGGATTCTGACTTCAAAATGAGAATTTTTTATTCAGAAAGTGGGTATTCTCACTTTAAAGTTAGAATTTTCACTTTAAAGTCAAAATTTCGACTTTAAAGTGGGAATTTAGACTTTCAGGTGAGAATTCAGACTTTAAAGTTACAATTCAGACTTTAAAGTTACAATTTTCACTTTAAAGTGAAGTCAGAATTCTGAGAAAAAAATTTCAGAATCCCGTCCCTCTTCACAGGCCCTAATCCTCTTCCGTATATTGGGACTTTGAAGCTGTTGTAAATCATCTTTTTGCCCTACGGCACTGTAGTGTCCATGGATATTCTGCGCAGACATGAAAAGAAATGTGCTAAATTGAACAGGTGTATGCCTCACATCAGTCCTGAATGCAAAGGATCTAAAGGTACAACCTTTAAATGCTTTGCATTCAGGAATGATTAATAAACTATAACAGAATAAAAATTAAGTGACCAATGACTTATTTAAGGTTTCCTGGATGAACAAAAACCATATACCACAAGTGCCTATTTTCGGACAGTGAGGGAAAGGGTAATTAAAATGGCAAACACTATCACCGATCAGCAAATCAAGGACATCAATTCAGCTCCAGCTTTCTCAATTGCCTGTGTTGAGTCGTGTGACGTGACCGATATCGAACAGACAGCTCTGCTATGCAGGTACGTGAACTCTTTCGTACATCAATAGTCACGTGATGCCTAATTCGCTCCAGGATGCGCTGCAGGGAGAATAGACATTTAATTGTTAATGTTCAGTTTTTATTTGTAGCCTGCTTCATTATTTCAATAGTAGGCAAACAGTATGTATTAACAGTCTATGTAGCCTTATAAAAGGCTTTTAGATTTGCGACTCCAGATAGGTATGTTTTTTGGGGGAGGCAATATGGCTCTTTGAACATTTTGGGTTGCCGACCCCTGAGGTAAAGAAATAAAAAAGTGACTTGCAGGAAAACCAAGTTTGGTTACCCCCAACTTGACTTGACGTTCGCCAATTTCCTTGCTTTGTTTTCTCCATTACGCCAACAAAGGAGCCACATCAATAATGTGGGGCTCAGGTTCTTAGAGCAAGCAGTACATAAATCATCCACACGAGGACGTAAATGATCATGTCTTTTGTGGGCTAAGTGTACAAATTCGTGTCATTTAGTGGTGAGCTAATAAAAGGCAACAACCAAAAACGGAAAGCGCGTGCCTTTTGATTCACTGCGTCACAAGCTGCCTGCCACATTGTCGATGCAAGCAAAATGCCACCACAAACGGCTTAATCTCAAGCTTCTTTTCTCTATTTTAACGTTATCCTTTTGACAGCCGATGCATTTTCATTTTCGTCCAATAGTCACTTGCAGTGAGGTGTGTTCAGTGTGTTGTTTGCATCATTTAGAACTTTAAAAATGAGAAAAAATAAGACGGGAGAATGTCATTGTCAGTGCAAATGGAGAAACATGCACTGGAATGAATGCTGGTTACGAAAATAATCTAAATTCGTTTTAAAGAAATACCGATTGGATTGAACCACTACTTGGTTTAATTTGAACCAACTTTATGTCTTTTGAAACAAAACTCGATACAAATGCCAAGACGCTGCTGACGTTATGCCCGTACGTCATACAAGTCTCAAATTTGTCCTCAGCTGATCCGGGCTCAGCGTGTGAGGAAGATTGGCTCCCTTTCGGTTCCAGTTGCTACAAGAAGATGGAGACCCCCAACGGTTGGCTGGGGGCTCGGCACGACTGCGTCTGGGAGGGTGGCGACCTGGTCTCCGTTGCCTCGTCGGACGAGGAAGCCTTCGTGAAGGAGAAAATGGGCGACGTCCCTTTCTGGATCGGACTCTCCAATCTGGTGAGACGGAAGCGCAAGCAGTTGATTCTCTACTGGTACGCGATTGACAAGCGGGATTGGTCTCTGCAGAATTGCGACGAGGCTTGGTGTCAGTATGACAAGGAGCAAAAGAAGCTGACTTGGTCCGATGTCCACGTGACAGCGACCTACTCCAACTGGACTAAAGGTCTAAACGGAAAGTAAGAAGGTTACGTTTTGCGTCCTTTCACTGCCAAAGTGTCCTTTTCCAAAATGGGAAAGAGCATCGTGATGAGGGGGAAAAAAGAGCTTTTGTCAAATTTTCATCAGAAAGTAAGAAGAAATACTGAGATGCTTTTCACGACTTTTCCCTACAGCTCCGACGTGGAGTCCTGCGCATACGTCAACCTTGGCGTGTTCCACCGTAATCAGCTAGGAAAGTGGCGACACGGCTCGTGCGGATCCTCGTTGCCATACATGTGCGAGCGCTCGCTGGACGGTAAGCCCGCACGAATTATATTATGATGTCAAAAGGAACATTTCAAACGTGTGGTCTTTTTGCAGACTGCCTGGAGGGCAGGCAGTGTTCCTTTAAAGACTTCGGTTACGATCGAGTGGAGAGTGAGTGGCTGCCACGCTTGTTTGTACTCCCTCACCGTCCCGCCGTGCTTTTCCAATCCAAGTTTGTTTGTGGCTTCAGCTTCCTCCTGCGACCCTGGTGACTTCCTGTTCGACGACTCTTGCTATCATTTTGGGCGGGAGATGAATTGGCAGGCCGCTGAAGACTTCTGCAAGGGACGCAAAAGTCACCTGGCCAGCGTCCACTCACAGGACGTAGTCGAATTCTTGGGTGGTGAGCGCCAAGATAAATCGACAATTCCACGATCATCCCGCAATGCTCACCAGCATCTTTGCAACTTGCACTTGTTCTGCTTTTCTCAAGCTCACATACTAAGCAAGCACTTTGGTTGGGTGGGACTCGCGAGGAAGAATGGCAATTATGAGTATACTGATGGAACATCTATCGTAAGTGAAATGTTTAAGTGACTTAAAAGTTGTCATTTGTCCAGAATGATATGATATGAATGAATGAGATGTCGTACTGAAATGCAAAAGATAAAAGTGAGATACAAAGTGTCATTTAAGCAGGAAAAAGCTTTCTTGAACAAAAACAAAAAAGTCAAACTTTGACCGGGATGGGCGCAATGTTACGAGAAGAGCTACGAAGAAATGTTTTTCAGAAAATCAGCTGGAACAAGGATAAAGCTGCAGTTTGATGGCAATTGTAATTGACAAGAAACAAAAGCCATCATGCGCTCAAGTTATCTGTAATGTGTGCAGGACGACACCCCAGGATTGCACACGCTCAGATTCAACTGCATAGGTGTGTTCTATACTCTTTATCTTGATGACTTTGACTGCGACGGCAACCTTCCAGCCATCTGCAAAAAAGGTCTGAGAGTCACGACGGCTCCCTTTGCCCTATCACGCGCGCGCTCATTATTGATCCCTCTTGCAGCTAAGGTCCGAAAGGCTCTTACTGCTCATCCGTCATCAATATTCAGGCCAGGTGGGCGTCACATCCGTGGTCGCGCTCTTGTCGCCAGTTGGCCCTCAAGTCACGCGAATCTCACTTGCAGGCTGGAGCGAAAAGTGCGGCAGGTGGATGGAGAACCCGGCCAACGACTTCTGCTACCTGATCAGCCACAACCAGGACGTGACCTGGCAGGAGGCGCGAGACAAATGCGTCGACCACGGAGGGGACCTGCTCAGCCTTGCCGACGACACTGAACAGAAGTTCATACAAGGTAAAGTGCCCGGAGGAGACGATGGAGTCTCGGACAGTTTATGCCGCATGGTCTCCAGAAGGAACAATGCACCTCTTGATCGTTGTTTAACTTTGATTTGAAGATCTGCGCGACATTCCGCTGACTCTATGGTTGGGCGCCAATGCCGAGATCACTGAAGGCAGCAAGTGGACTGATGGATCCCCGTTCATTTACAAAAACCTGAAAGCAGGTCGGTCTAAAACCCGGCGAATGTTTGTCGGCGACAAAACGGACGAGTGCTTAGCGTCTGTCGTCTCCTTCCAGATAACGCAAGTGACGCCACTGGCGGACGCTGCCTTTCCTTGCTCACTGCCGACGGCGACTGGAAATTTGATCAGTGCCAAAAAAACAGCAGCTACATCTGCAAGAGAAGAGGAAGAGGTAACGTGACGCTTGGCCGATTCGCACTGACTTCTGAAGTCCTCTCGATGAAATATGTCTGCGTGTTAGCGTGTCAATTGTCAAGTCATAGGGCTAACGCAATTGGCAAAACGAATTAAGACTGCAGGTAGTCTGAATTTCTTGTTTCCCACGACATTGGTGGCAAAACGTTGATAATCCTGTGATAAATTGTATTCGCTGGTCAGTTGGCAGCCTTGAGTGCCTTGAAAGGCGTCTCATAAATAAAATGTATTATTATTATTAGTTCTTCGGGAACTCGCTGTTGAAAGTGGCTTCCTCAGGGAAGGAAAAAATATCTCAAGACAATCAGTTGATTGGAAAAATATTTTATTCCTTCAAGATGTGGAAATGTCTCACATCCAGAAAAGTTCCTCCCGTGATTTCCAGACTCTGTGCTGGAAAAATATTTTATTCCTTCAAGATGTGGAAATGTCTCACATCCAGAAAAGTTCCTCCCGTGATTTCCAGACTCTGTGCTTTTTACATTGAGTCTCGACCCTCAACGGTCTCAAACCAAACCACTCATTGTTAAAACTCTGATCCCAGACTGCCAGTATTATCTCGGTGGAAAGATGGTCACAAACAAGATTGCTTGATGGTTAAATTTGGATCGGAGCCAGCTGAGCCAATTCTATTCTCTGTACTCGTACGTCAGCGTTTCTTGAGGGCTAAAAGTACTTACGACCTGAGGCCCACACTCAACAGAGATGAGCTTGAATAAGTGGAATATGGGTCAAATAAGAATATTCTACAATCCCCCAAATGTTTCCTCAGTCGATCAGAAGTCATGTGATATGGTCGACGGGTGGCTCACTTTCGGCTTCAGCTGCTACAAGAAGATGGCGACCCCCAACGGTTGGCTGGGGGCTCGGCACGATTGCGTCGGGGAGGGCGGCGACCTGGTCTCGGTCGCCTCATCGGGCGAGGAAGCCTTTGTGAAGAAGCAAATGGGCAACAACGACCCCTTCTGGATCGGACTCTCCAATCTGGTGAGACGGAAGCGCAAGCAGTTAATTCTCTACCGCTACGCGATTGACAAGCGGGATTGGTCTGTGCAGAAATGCGAAGAGGCTTGGTGTCGGTATGACAAGAAGCAAAAGAAGCTGACTTGGTCCGATGTCCGCGTGACGGGAAACTACTCCAACTGGGACACCCGTCAGATTGGAAGGTAAAAAAGTCACGTCTTGATGTCCTTTCACTGTCAGGCAAGGTTTTGGGGCCCCTTTCCAAAATGGAAAAGAGCACAGTGGAGGGGAAAAAAGACCTTTTGTCAAGTTTTCACCAGAAAGCAAGAAAAAAATACTGAAATGCTTATCACGACTTCTCCCGACAGCTCCGACGTAGATTCCTGCGCGTACGTCAACCAAGGCGTGTGGACTCAGCCAGGAAAGTGGCGGCACGGCTCGTGCAGATCCTCGTTGCCGTTCATGTGCGAGCGCCCGCTGGACGGTAAGCCTGCTCAGGAGTTGTCATGTTGATGTCGAAAGTGACATTTCACTTGTGTGGTCTTTTTGCAGACTGCCCGGAGGGCCGGCCGTGTTCCTTGAAAGACTTTGGTTACCTTCGAGTGGAGAGTGAGTGGCTGCCACGCTTGTTTTTACTCTTGCACCGTTCCGCCGTGCTTCTCTAATCCAAGTTTGTTTGTGGCTTCAGCTTCCTCCTGCGACCCTGGCGAATTCCTGTTTGACGAGTCTTGCTATCGTTTCGAGGGGGTGAAGAAGGTGCAGTGGGCCGCTGAGAGGGTTTGCAAAAGAAACAAAGGTCATCTGGCCAGCGTCCTCTCAGCGGCTGAAGGCAATTTCTTGGCAGGTCAGCAAGTGACAAGAAACATACGACAAGTGGATGCTCTTTTTGTGCTGAAGCGCTTGTTCTGCTTTCCTCAAGCTCACATGCGAGACGCAGGAAGATCTCAGCCTTTTGTGGGACTGAAGAAGAAGAAAAACATTTTCGAGTGGATTGACGGAAAATCTACAGTAAGTAAAAAATTTACTGCAGTCTAAAGAAGTTGGCATTTGCCTCTGCCCAAAGGCAAAAGATTGGAATTGAATAGAAAAATGCTTTTGAAGTAAATAAGCTGGAACATTTGGGGAACAAACTTGCCATTTCTCCTTGAGAATGATATTAAAATGAACATGAAAACTTGAATGACGTTTAAAAAAAAAAAAAATTCAGTCTTGTAGGACAAAGTGCAGAATTTGACGGAATTCCGGAGAATAAAACAGGATGACATGATGAGACTGGTCCCAGTATGCAGTTTTCACCGAAACGCTCAAAGCTGTGATTTCACCAAAAGAACGTTGAAATGCTCCAACACGGAATGGAAAAACTCATTCAACCAAGCGTAACACAAAACAGGCTCAAGTGGCGTCCGACGTGTCGTCCGCAGGACTATGTCACACAGTTGGTGGGAAAAAAGTCTACAGGACTCGAAGAGTGCTTTGCTCTGTCAGCTTCTGGACAATTTGATGTGTGGTCATGTGCTAAAGAGCAGCCATCTATCTGCAAAAAAGGTCCGCAAGTCACCGCAGCTCACTTTGCCCTTGAACCTGGCATTGCTCTCTTTTTTGATCCCCCTTGCGTTTTCGCAGCCAAGGTACAAGGGGCTCTCCCTGTTCTGCCGTCATCAACATGGGGACCAGGTGAGCATCCCACCCTGCAGCCGACATTCGGTCGGACGGTCGGTCGTCGCTTTGCCCTCAAGTGACATGGGTCTCGCTTGCAGGCTGGAGCAAAAAGTGCGGCTGGTGGATGGACAACCCGTCCAACGACTTCTGCTACCTGATCAACCACAACCGTGCAAAGACCTGGCAGGAGGCGCGAGACAACTGCGTCGGCCTCGGAGGCGACCTGCTCAGCATCACCCACTTTGATGAACAGAACTTCATACAAGGTAAACCTCCCAGAGGACTCGATAGAGGCTCGCACAGTTTATGCCCCGTGGACTCCAGAAGGAACAATGCTGTTAGACACGCACCTGTACGATCTTCAAACTTTTGGTCGTTGTTTAACTTTGATCCAAAGGTCTGTACGCTCGTCCCCTGAGCAGTCCCACTTTGTGGTTGGGCGCCAATGCCAATATCACTAACGGCATCGAGTGGATTGACGGATCGACGTCCACTTACAAAAACCTGAAAACAGGTCGGCCTACAACCCGGGGAATGTTTGTTGGCGACAAAACGGATGAGTGCTTAGCATTTGTCGTCTCCTTGCAGGCATCACCGGAGAAGCCCCCAGTGGAAGCTGCCTTTCCTTGCTCACTGCCGACGGCCGCTGGGCAAAAGCCGATTGTGAGGAGAAGCGCAGCAGCTACATCTGCAAGAAAAGAGGAAGAGGCATGATTTGACATTGGTCTTATTCTTAGAGTTGTGTCATCAGATATGAAGTATTAAGGAAGGCCTTTTCTAAAGTCCTTTGATTCTCGGTGCCGCAGTTGACACGATTGGTAAAAAACTCACTGGAGTTTAGTTTCCACAAAATGCTGACAAGACAGTCATGCCGTTACGTGCGGATAATTCTATATTTCTGCCATTCTAAATAACGGCATAATAATGGTGTCCTCAGCCATTCCTAAATCAGCATGTGAGAAGGGGTGGAGTCTTCACCGGTCCAGTTGCTACAAGAAGATAGAGACCCCCAACGGTTGGCTGGGGGCTCGGTACAACTGCTTCTGGGAGGGCGGCGACTTGGTCTCCATCGCCTCATCGGACGAGGAAGCCTTTGTGAAGAAGGAAATGGGCAAGAACCCCTTCTGGATCGGACTCTCCAATCTGGTGAGACGAAAGCGCATGCAGTTGATTCTCTATTGGTACACAATTGACAACCAGGATTGGTCTCTGCAGAGATGCGACGAGGCTTGGTGTCGCTATGACAAGGAGCAAAAGAAGCTGACTTGGTCAGATGCTCGTGAGACGATGACCTACTCCAACTGGGCTCCAGGTCAAGTTGGAAGGTAAGAAGGTCATGTCTTGAATGTTAGGCAATCTTTGGGGCCCCTTTCCAAAATGGGAAAGAGCACATGTGACGAGGGGGGGGGGGGGGGAGTCTTTTGTTAAAGGAGAGCAAGAAAAGAACCTCCAATTCATCCTGTTTGTAAGATGCTTTTCACGACTTCTCCCGAAAGCTCCGACGTAGAGTCCTGCGCGTACGTCAACCAAGGCTCGTGGACCGAGAATCAGCCAGGAAAGTGGCGACAAGCCTCGTGCGGATCCTCGTTGGCGTTCATGTGCGAGCGCTCGCTGGACGGTAAGCCTGCTCAGGAGTTGTCATGTTGATGCCGAAAGGGGCATTTTAATTGTGTGGTCTTTCTGCATTTTAATTGTGTGGTCTTTCTGCAGACTGCCCAGAAGGCCGGGAGTGTTCCTTGAAAGACTTTGGTTACGATAGAGTGGAGAGTGAGTGGCTGTCACTCTGGTTTTTACTCCTGCATCGTCCCGCCGTGCTTTTCCAATCCAAGTTTGTTTGTGGCTTCAGCTTCCTCCTGCGACCCCGGCGACTTCCTGCTCGACGACTCTTGTTATCATTTTGAGTGGAAACGTAAGAATTGGCAGGCCGCCAAGAACTTCTGCAAGGGACGGGATGGTTACTTGGCCAGCGTCCACTCAGAGGACGAAAACAAGTTCTTGGCTGGTGAGCACCAAGACAAACCGACAATTCTGTGATCATCCCGCAATGATCACCAGCATCTTTGCAACTAGCGCTTGTTCTGCTTTCCTCAAGCTCACGTACGAGATGTTAAAGGATATTGGCCTTTCATGGGACTCAAGAAGAACAAAGACAACAAATTTTACTGGAGCGACGCAACGTCTGCAGTAAGCAAAACGTCTACAGCTGTCTAAAATGTGTCCAGAATGAGATATGAGAAAGCCAAAGTTGGGTTGGTCAATGTTGCAAGAGCAGAAAAAAATGTGTTAAGTTTCAAAGGGGCATGGCCACGAACACAGATCAACTTGCAGTTGTTTTAAGACAAATAAAATTGACAAGCTTGAATAAAATAGTTATATACAGTTTTTTTTGTCTGGTCATATAAAAGTGCAGAATTGTATAGATGGACAGTCTAAGAACAAAATAGGAACATTGTAGTTGTTGATGTTAAAAATGGAGTACAGTAATGAGAAAAGAAAAAAAACTGAACGTTTGAAGAATATAAGTTGCAACACCAAACGCACTCAATTGGTATCCATCCTGTCATCCGCAGGACTACATCACGCTGAGGGGAGAACAGTCTACAGGACGCGGTGACTGCTTTGCTCTGTCAGCTTCTGGACGATTTCATCAGTGGCCCTGCACTGAAGAGCAGCCATCTGTCTGCAAAAAAGGTCCAAAAGTCACCACAGCTCACTTTGCCTTTTGACCTCTCACTGCTCTCTCGTGTTTGATCCCCCTTGCGTTTTTGCAGCTAAAATCCGAGAGCCTCGCCATGATGAGCCGCAAGCAGGTGGGCATCCCATCCTGCGGCCGACACGTGATTGGTCCTTGGCCAGTTGGCCCTAGAGTGACGCGAGTCTTTCTTGCAGGCTGGAGCGAAAAATGCGGCTCGTGGGTGGAGAACCCCTACAGCAACTTCTGCTACCTGATCAACCGCAACAATGCCAAGACCTGGCAGGAGGCGCGAGACGACTGCGTCCGCCTCGGAGGCGACCTGCTCAGCATCACCGACAACATGGAGCAGACTGTCATAGAAGGTAGGCTTATGGGCTCGATAGGGACTGTTGGTTGAAAATCTTGTGACATTTGTAGAGACTGGCGTATATGCTAAAGTAAAGAAAACATTGTTTGTGACGTCACCTGCATTTGGTTACCAGACCGCAAGTGGTTGTCTGACATTTGTCGCATCTGACCAGAAAAGGACAGCTATTGGGATTGACAAATCCTTTCAAAAGGCATACAAAAAATTCGACAGTATACAAAAGAAACTCGTCATTATCGAGAAGGATTCGCCGAAAAACTTTGTTTCATCGAAGATTCTGTTCCTTCAATCTATGGAAACGACGGACACAGTAAAGCGCTAAGCTTGAGATGACACAAAAATAATAAACTATTTAACTTTCGTATTGCGTGTCTAGGATGCCCTCATTGTCGTAGCATTAGCATCGGACTTTCTGCTGATTTTAGCGCTGTGCCCTCTGTTGTCACTTCTTGTGGATGTATTTTGAGTAGTCATATCAACTAGTTGCATGTTTTATTCTTAGGGAACGCAAGAATGTGTTAAATGCGTTTGTATGCTTCTCTTTAATGCAAGTATTAGCTTACTGCTTCTCTTAACCACGTTCATAAATATTGGGAGGGGATTGTTAGAGTTGTGCTCACTCCAACTTATTTTGCAAGAACCACACGGGAGACAAGTAAGTCCTTTTAAGCACCTGCAGGTGGAGAGTCCATTCGTCGCAGTGTGGACAGCGATGATCGAATGAAGTCTGGCTCAGGCCTATTGCGGGAGCATTTTTATTGAGAGAAACAGAGTGGGGGTGAGAGTGGGGGTGAGAGTGGGCAGGATGGGGTTGAAGCCCCTGGCCTGCTGATCAAAGCATAGCAGGGGGTCTTTTACGACATTGTGTAAACAAAGCAACACTGCTTCCGCTGCAGCTAGTCAATGAGTTCAAAAGATCTTAGCACTTTGTTCCACTACTTTTGTTAAGACAGGACAAGCTAGTAATTATTAATTATTACAGGTTACATTCTAACATAATCATACGATCAAGATAATCTGTACACCCTAACAGGGATTTATTCTTTTACGTGTTATGTATGTTTGACAAGTCTTCTGCTGTTGACATCTTTAATTCGAGCTAAAGGTTTGCGGCGCAAGGAAACTTCCGACCTGGAGGCGGCGTGGTTTGAAATATCTCATTTGCATTTAAAGAGGCCGCACCAAAACGGCTTGCCCTGAGACGCTACTAGGAAGAGGGGTGAAAATGAGTTTGTGACGCTATGACAACGAGGAATTCAGACAAAAGATATGCTGTTCCACTTTATATTGACCACAATGAGTAAAATGTCAAATGGATTTATAACCGTGATACATATAAGCTTAAAGGCATTTACTGATGTTATTTTATTCATGTTTGATCCAAAGTTCTGTCCACCGGACTTCAAAACGTTTCTTCTCTGTGGTTGGCCACCAACACCACGATCACTCAAGAGGGTTGCAAGTGGACTGACGGGTCTCCCTTTCGTTACACCCACTGGACCACAGGTGAGGCCAAACGCCATCCAATATTTGTTGCTCCAATATTTGGAGCAATGGAGAGGAGTGCTTAGCATCTGCTGTCTCCTTACAGATAGCCCTAGTAAACCCTCTGGTGAAAGCTGCCTTTCCTTTCACGCTAAATGTGAACTGGGAAATTGGAAATTTGACAACTGCCAGAAGAAGAGGAACTACATATGCAAGAAAAGAGCTCGAGGTAAGATGTGACTCATGGCCAATTCATGTTGATGCCCATCTTTGGCTTTTGCCTCGCAGGACAGAAACCAGAACCTCCACGCCATGACGGTAAGTCAGTCTCCCCGAATCCTGAATGTTGACGTCAAAAGATGCGAGACGGAAAAAATACAACACGGTGCGCTTGCAGGTTTTCGGGATATCCTTGTGTGCAACCAGCAGAAGAACGTCGACCTCATTTGTCAGAGTGAGCGTCAAAGCGTCATCCGCATCCAGTCGGCCTTCTACGGACGGAGGAGCGGCAGCCTATGTCCAACTCAGAACGCAACCAAGGGTAAGACAGGACATAAGTGACGCCGTCCGTGGTCCGACGATACGACCGTTGCAGCCAAATAAGCTTCCACTCGGCCTTATGACTTGCAGAGACTTGCGTAGTGCGAGGAGCACTCCCTCACTACAGGCAGAAATGTGACAACCGTCAATATTGTCTTGCTGACCCTTTTGAGGGCGTCCGGGAGACCTGCCCTGCAGTCTCTAAGTACCTGCACTTGGTCTACAGCTGCGAGCGGAAAGGTGGGCTTCACGTCTCTGTTGTCTAATGCGGTATCTCCCGACCAGAGTTGGGGTATGATGGCATATTGAATGGTCTCTCTGCTACGGACGTTGATGCGATGACTAAAAGGTTCAGGGGACCACTCGCCTTGCAAGCTTGGCGACCATTGGCCTAGTGAATCGACGGCGCCTAACAATGCCCATAACAATACAATACAAGGATTCTGTTATCAGAGATCGGTTGCAACATGATTCTGGGTTGTCCTCAGTGTGTCTTGACAATTTGGTTGAGGCGGACTCAGCGTTTGAAGCCTCCTCCTCGATGAGCGACGCCAGCCCAGAGAAAGCTCAATTGAGCAAGAATTCCTGCTGGAGACCGTCACAAGATCGTACGTAGACAATCGAAAGTTACTTTGGCGCTGGCAGTTTGGTGTCCTGAGCGAACTTGTGTCCTGCAGCCTCCACCAGCTGGATCCAGGTGAACCTCGGTCACGTGAGAAAGGTGACCGGGATCGTCACCCAGGGCTGTCCTCATACTGACCAAAGGTCCTGGGTCATCGACTTTGAGATGAAGATGAGTTTTGATGGCAAAAGCTGGAATGAACACCCGGACGAAAAGGTGAGCGGCCAGCCAGTCGACCTGACGCCGACCGGGCTGCCCAAACTTGCCATTACAAATGAGAGTGCTATTTCTAGTTTACCGGAGGGGGGGAGCACCGGTTTGGCTCTGCGTTTTCCGCTCAGTACGTCCGCATCCTGCCGCTGGAGGACAGTGTTGACTTCGGCCTCAGCTTTGACCTCTTGGGATGCGCACGTGACGGTAAGAGAGTGTCTTCCTCCGCTGCAGGGAAAAACATACAACCCATCTTTTGATATCACCTTTTGTCTGACAGATGCGATGACCTGTGACAGCACGTTCAACAGCCTCCACTTGACCAAGGCAATGACGTGAGTCGCACTTGCCCCGGTGTTTCCACGACGGTGGGCGCCTGTCGTCAATTTGCTTGTCCTTGCCTTCTGCAGCTTCCACTGCCCGCCCAAGTGCGCCAACTCCAAACACAATGTCACCGGAACCTTGGTCTACAATAAGGTACGTACGTGATTGCTGACCCTTGGACTGGAGAGGTACTGGCTCTTGGCAGAAATAAACGTTTCAAAGATGAACCTACATTTCAATTGGGATTTTGACATTAGTTCCATTTGAAAGATGATTTCATTTCCACACACCAATCAGAAAGTCAAATCCTCCCTATCGTGACCCGCCAGTTGAGTTCTTGACTTGATGTGAGTGCAGGACTCAAGCGTCTGCAAGGCCGCTATTCACGCCGGCGTCATTCGTAACGACATCGGAGGAGACTGTATTGTGATGAAAGCCGTGGCAAAGAAGGGCTTTGCTGGCTCCGGTCAGAACGGGATCACCTCCCTGAAGTGAGTGGCCAACGTTTATGGCAAAGCACCAATACGAGGCCGAGCTCATTGTCACATGTACGACCTGCAGGAATGCCGACTCGACGGATCACGCCTTCACATTTGCAGACGGAGGTGAGTTCACGGAGCATTTTTTCATGTCAAGTGCTCAACTACTGCTAACCTCGCACGGTATCTCACCTGCAGAGCCGAGATGCTTGGGAGAGTCCTGGGAGGAGTTTGCGGGCTTCTGCTACAAAGCTTTTGAGGACAAGAAGGAGTGGGCCGCTGCTCAAGCTGACTGTAAGAAATTGGGTGCCAATCTGCTGTCCATCCTTTCTGAGGTGGAGCAGACGTGGGTGAAAAATGCTTCCGCCCTCGGTGCGTACAGCGTCTTCGTAGAACGGCTATCCCCTGAACGCTGGGTGAGAGATCTTCTCGCCTTTGTCCTCTGCAGACACCAGCGACATGTGGACCGGACTGAATGACCAGAGTGTCCTCGGCATGTTTGAATGGTCGGACCGCCACGAGGTGACCTTCACCGACTGGGCCCCGGAAGAACCCAAACACCTGAAAAAGGACTGTGTGGCGATGTCGCAAAAGGTGGGTGGCCAATTGACTGTTTGCAGGAACATCTGCACGATTCACTGAAATCCTTCTTGCTCATCTTTCAGGCTGGGAAATGGAAGCAGATGAGCTGCAAGATACCCAACAGCTTCATGTGCAAGATGCCCAAAGCGCATTATGCGATCACCTCAGAGAAGGCAGAGGAGAGCCATTCTGGTGACAGCGTACTCTTGCACAGAAGCAAGCTCGCCAAGTCAGCGAATGTAGTGAGTTGATTTTTTTCTCTCTCTCTGCATCCCACGTTTCTGGACAGGTACAAAAGACAGTTGTAATGAGTTCCACACAATCTCATTTCAGTGTCAGATCTTAGCATTCGCATGCAATTTCTATTCAAGATGTTTTGATGACCAGTTATTTTTTGATTACATGTTTTCAGGTTGCTGGATCAGCGGTCGAGCTGAAGGGAGGTCTCCGTGTGAACAATGTCATCACCATCACAGGGCGAGCAAATAAACTGGCAGATTGGTACGAGGACCCCCACCCACTCCCACACGGGTACAAGAATGCTAATACCACAAACACACTGTTGTCCATCTGTGTTGCAGGTTTAAAATCAACCTGTTTGTGCCTGACGACGAAACCGACAACGTGGTCGCGCTGCTCCTCAAGTTGAACTTTGTAACCAAGAAGATTTGGTTGTACTCCAGAGTGAACACAACTTGGAACGAAAGAGAGGAGCATCCCACGCAAGGCTCTGGACGCGGACAAGACGTCAAGGTGACGTAAATCACACCATTTCTGCACACACTCTCACTTACAGTTTTGGGGTTTCCAAACTTTGGTGTGGAATGTTCCTTACCTTTGATTGGTGCCGGTTGGTTAATTCTATCTAATTGTCGCTTTGTTGTTTGTTCATATGCGCAAGGCGTATCCATACAACTGTCTGTCAAAATCCACTCCATCTTGTAGAACCTCCCTAAACATGCGTCAATCTTAAAAAATAATTGAGTGTTTCCAATGGGAAGCGGACATTTACTGGTTGAAGAGCACCTAGCCGCTAATAATTGGAGTGATTTTCTTTTTCAAACTACAAAAAGTGTGAAATGGAAATGTTACAGTCAAAAGGAAGTGCTCAAACCATCCCACCCTTTGTGATGCTACTCAGAAATGTCCACAATAAGATGAATTTTCTTCCAATCGCTAGCGAAACTGTAAGGCTTGCTCGCCAAAAAAAGTCACAAGTCCCAAAAATGTCAACGTGAACGTCACATCTCCCGCCTTTACTCGCTGCCATGCCGTTCACACTCATTACGTGCATGGTGTCCTTGTTGTTGCTCAGGTTGTCATCAAGTGCGCCGACGATCATTTCCAGATCACAATCAATGGCCTCGACGAGGTGACTTACAAATACAGAGAGGCCAATCTACAAAACATCACGCAGCTGATCGTGTGGGGTCACGTGTCCATCAAGGACATCAAGAAAAGCTCCGCTTAGACCAGTCTGCGCCAAAATGTGAGGACAGACGTTGTCAAAGTGTTCAAATTGTTTTTGGCACAGCCTTTTCCACCAGCCACAGATGGTTTGTGGGATAATTGTACAAAAGTAACCACTTAATAGTTTGATCTAATACTTAATCTTTGTCTAATGGGCTATTAGAAAAAGCCAGACTTGCATGCATTTTTTTTCTTTTTGATTGCCTTTGTACCTTTGTGTTTATTGCATTGAACTGCGCAGTATTTGTAGTTAAGAGATTTTCCTGGCCCGATCAAGAGACCCTTTTGATTGATTGGATGATGAGTAATGAGAAGAGAATGCAGTTTCTGGAGAAACTGCATGTGAAGGCAAAGAAGCTGGATGAAAACTTGGGATTGGGGAATGCTAGCAAATGATGTGAAAAGGCGAGAAATAACGACAAGGGAGAAAAATGGTAAGCGAGAAAAAAATGGTAACGCAAGATCCGTCAACGAGAAAAACGTACGATAAGCGAGAAGAAAAAACGCGAGACAAGGGTAAAAACATGAGCGAACAGTAAGCGAGAAAAACAGGAAGCGAGAACAACTAAGCAGAGTTAAGCGGGAATAATGGTAAGCGAGAAAAACAATAGGCAAGTAAAATGGTATGTGATAAAAGCGGTACATGAGAAAAAAAAGTGAGGAAAAGCGGTAGGCGAGAGAAAAAAACTGAGAAAAAAATGAAGTGAGAAAAAGGTATGAAGGTGAAACTACGCTAGAAAAAAACGATAAGCGAGAAAAAACAATAGGCAAGAAAAACAGTAAGTGAGAAAAATCGTAAGAGAAAAAACTAAGCGGGAAAAAAAGTTAGACGAGAAAAAACACTGAGAGAAACGGTAAGCAAGCGGTAAGCAAGAAAAAACGGTAAGTGTAAAAACGAAGCAAAAAAGATGTAGGTAAGAAAAACAATAAGCACGCACTAAGCGACAAAAACACAGGAAGCAGGAAAATACTAAGCAAAAACGTAAGTGAGAAAAACGGTAAGCGAGGAAAGAACAATTTTTCTCAACGGATCTACACGATTCACAAAAATGATACTTCCTACGGACAAAAACCGATTAATTGGGAGCGAATCGACAATTTTTAAAATGTTTTTTTGCTAGCTTTGCTGGCTCTACTGGGGAAACATGTCACGTGACGGGGACGAGCGTCTTGACCTGAATTAATTGATCGAAAGTTTTTTTTTTTTTCCTGTGCGGCTTGGCGGCCCTGTACCAAGTGACCCATGGACCGGTACCGGTCTGGGGCCCGGTGGTTGGGGGCCCCTGATCTACAGCATAGACGTCTATGGGATAGACGTCTAAAAAAGGTTCACCCTTAGACCTTTTTAGCCGAGTTTTATCCTAGACGTCTAGGTAGACGAAAGCATGCTCACAGGGCAGCGTCTCTGATTAATTTGACAGCACAGTGGATTGACGATAATTTTACCCCACAAAGAGTCGTTTTACATGCAAGAAAAGAACCTTCCACTTACATTTTCCAAGTAGGCATTGGTGTTGCTAGCAGAAAATTTTGAACAATGCCGTTCTCACAGTTGAGTTAGTCTTTTTTTTTCGTATTTTTTTTGCTGGTAAACTTCAAAGAATTTATTTATTTAAAAGAGGTTCTTATTTTATAGTAATAGAAAAGTGAGATATTTAAAGTAGACTGTTAGTCATTCACTGTCAACTGTAACATTTGCTTGCTGTTGCATTGAAAAATAAAAATGACATTTGAGTTTGGTGGAATTATATTTTTTGTGTTTTTCAGTACTCTGTGTCAGCAAGTAGTGTAATCAAAGTACTTGTACTTATATTGTTTTTTAAAAAAGTGGTATCGGTGCATCCGATTTTCGTATTTCATTCCATGTATTTAAAGCGGTTTTGCGTCGTAAAGGTGTTCTAAGATTCTTAACGTTCGCGGGAACTAGTCGGTGCCCGTGGTGGAAGAATACACAGCGAGAGAGACTGTGGACCGAGGAACGGCGTAACCGACTCACATGGTATACGACATTTTGGAATGTTGCGTTGTCTCTCTCTTGCAAAGCCCCTTCCAGTGTACAAGCCAACCCAAGGAATAAAGCAAAGGAATTGTTTTCTTTTTTTTTTTATTATTACTGTGCTGTTTCATTTTATTACTGTTCCGACTTACACCAAAATTCCATTCACATCACTCCCTCAAAACGGATCGACATCGTAAACTGAAGATAAAGATAAATATTTTTTGAGATGGAACTGTATGCTAAGGTATGACAACCACTAATCTTGCGAATGGAGCAATTCAGAATTGGCCCCAAGGAAAAAATTCTGCAATACTTGAAGGGCTGTTCTATGTTATCAGACGCCTTGTTTTCTTCGAGATTGGGTGCTTGCGTGACCTCCGGCTCATCTACTGTCACGGACTGAATAGAAGACTGCTCACTTTTCTTGGCAAGCTCCATTTCATATTCCATAAACTGCAGAAAAAGCAATGGGAAGTAGTTTGGAAGTTGTGAAATTGTAAGAAGTACGCAACTAACTGCGCACCCTTTGGAAATATTGCAATTCAGCATAAATTGGTCATAAAATGTGATCTGATTTTCATTTAATGGACACCATTTTCTTGAAGCAATACTACACAATTATGTTCACATTTTTTTTGTAGATTTTTCTTCACCTCACAATGCACTTGCCACGCAAAGGGGGAGTAGCAGCAGTGCTAATCTGCCATACTATGGACTGATGAACATCAAAACTTGACCCTTGTCACCGTTTCCATCTTCATCTTTTCTTCTTCTTAGGCCTTTTCATTCCTTTCAGAACATAGGCCATCAATGAAGAGTTTCCACCCTCGTCTGTCTTTTGCCATTTTCTCCAGCTGTTTCCACAACAGTCCCATCTTCCTGATATCCAGCTCTGTGCTCCTTCTCCAGTTGTTTTTGGGTCTCCCTCTGCTTCTTTTGCCTTGTGGGTTCCATGTTAACGCCTGTTTGGTTATAGCCGTGTTGGGTTTTTTCAGGGTATGTCCTATCCAGCTCCACTTCTTCCTCATAATCTGTATCTGTATTGTTTCTTGTTTGGTGCGGTCCCATAGGCTGGTGTTGCTGATGTGGTTGGGCCAGAAGATCCTGAGGATGCGTCTTAGGCAGTGATTTGTGAAGGTTTGCAGTTTAGCAGTGATGTGTTTGGTGGTCCTCCATGTTTCTGATCCATATCGCAGCACTGTTTTGACGTTGGATTTGAAGATTTTGAGTTTAGTATTGAGTGAAATGTTTTTGGTTTTCCAGATCTTATCTAATATGTTGAATGGTGTTCTTGCTTTCCCTATTCTTGATTTCACAAGAATTCCACCGTCCACTGCAATTACACTTTCTAGGTATGTGAATTTGTCCACCTCTTCCAGTGGGCAGCCCCTGAGGTTAATGGGATTTGTGTTTTTGTTGTTTACTCGCATTACTTTGGTTTTTGCTCTATTTATTTTTAGTCCCAGTCCTGCTGCTACTTTTTTGAGGAGTTGAGTTTTCTCCTGTATCTCTTGCTGGCTGTGAGTGTAGAGCAATATCGTCGGCAAAGTCCAGGTCTTTTTGTTGTTCTGTTAAAGTTCATTGGATGCCTGTCTTTTTATTGTTGGTAGTTTGCTTCATGATCCAGTCAATGCATAGGAGGAATAGAAAGGGGTAAAGTAGACATCCCTGTTTCACTCCAGTGAGCACGGTGAATGTTTTCTGTATTGGTCCCTGATGCAGCACTTGGCATTACATGTCCTGATATGAGCTATATACCAGAAACTATATACCAGATAGTTTCCTGGTGGTCATGTAGAGTTCCTTGAGATTGTTTTGTGCTGCTGCTTCCTGTGCTTCTTTAGCCAGTTCCTCAATGTAGTTTTTCTTCTCCCGTTTGGCACTTCTCCTTACTTCCTTGTTTGCTTCCTTGTAGTCCTTGTGGGCTGCGGCCTTTCTCGCTCGTGTCTTGTATTTGTTTAGTGTGTTCTTTTTGGCCCTCCTTTCTTCTATTTTTTCCAGGTTTCTGTTGACAGCCAAGGTTTATGGTTTGTTGTCCTTTTCCCTGAAACGTCCAGACAAGTCTTGAAGGAATGGGGTCAAAATACAAAAAGTCCTGCCTAGCTACAAAAGATATGCTCAAACCTCATTGAATAAACCACATAAGCAGGCAAGTATATTCACATATTAAATCAATAAAAGAAACATTTTAAGCATATAATTATAGCTACACACCAAATCAATAAAGAAGACATAACTAGACATTTTTGATAGGGGGTAATGACAAACGTTTTTATAACTATGATCTGATATGTATTTCTGAGCACTTCGAAATAACAAATGTTTTTTGATATATTGCCTGAATAGCTTAATGAACCTTAAGGAACTGTTTAATGCATGCGTGATGATTTTCTAAATCAAGGACACTGCCAAAGTCGTCTAAAAGTGTTCAGTACTTGATTATATCTTACGTATTTTTTGATTAATGCTAGACGCCAGTTTTTCGATTACTACTGAACGTTCTGGACAGAGGGAAATATTTTGCCTAACAAAGAAAAGACATGGTTGGAAACATGATTAAACTAAGAATATGATGATGAAGGAATGGGGTCGAAATACAAAAAGTCCAACCTAGCTACAAAAACAGATATGCTCAAACCTCATTGAATAAAGTACATAAGCAGAAAAGTATATTCACATATCAAATTCCAAAGTCCAGGTCTTCTAGTTGTTCTGTCAAAGTCCATTGGATGCCTGTCTTTATTGTGGGTAGTTTGTTTCATGATCCCGTCAATGCATAGGAGGAATAGAAAGGGGTAAAGTAGACATCCCTGTTTCACTCTAGTGAGCACGGTGAATGTTTTCTGTATTGTTCCCTGGTGCAGCACTTGGTGTCACGCCTCGCCCCCAACTGCTCCACTATGTGTCTGTCTTGGTTTCTGTCTGTGTGCTCGCCCCTCCCCTCCTGTGTGCCCATGATCAGTGTGATTGTTCCCACCTGCCTCTCGTTACCTGTCGTGTATAAAAGTCCTGTCTGCCCCTCCCTCCCTGTCGGATCATTGGTTTTGGTCATTGGTTTTGGTTGCTGTCGTACTGTCTTGATGCCGTCATGTCCTGCTGTCTTCTTGTTCCACGTCCCGGTCAGTCGGTCAAGTTATTGTTAAGTCATGTCAGTTTGCCTTTTGAGTTGCTTCAATAAACCCTGGTCCAAGCTGCACTTGGTCGTCCTGCTCCATGCCACCACCAGACCGTGACAGAATGATCCGACCACAACAACGACCAGCGCTTGGACCCCCCTCCACCACCAGCTTCCACTGCGACCCCCGGTCCACGTCCGAGCAGGTTCCAGCGCCATGGGCTTCGCGGCATCGTTGGGACTCTGCTGCCGGAACGCCGGACCCGTGGCCACCATCGGACTGCTGCTGGCGCCAGCGGCTTTGCGGCCGCGATCGGACTCTGGTGCCGCGACGCCGGACCCACGGCCGCCGTTGGAGTGCCTCCCGGCGTCATCGGACTCACGGCCGCCATCGGGCTCCACCCCAGCGTCGCAGGACCCGCGAACGTCAGCAGGCATCCAAGCCAGCTGCGTCGGACCCGCGATCGTCCCTGGCTCCACTCCCACTGCTGCGGCGCGTGATGGCTGTTGCCGCCGCGCACAGCCCCGCCTTCCGAATGCCGCCGATCACGGTACGGACTTTGTGAGTGGCCACCGATCGCGGTACAGACTTCCAAGTCGCCGCCCGAGTGCGGTTCGGTTCCCTTAGTTTTTTTTCTTCCCCCAAGTCACCGCCAGAGTGCGGCTCTGTCCCCTAGGTCGCCGCCCGAGCGCGGTTCTGTTCCCCGAAGTCACCGCCCGAGTGCGGATCTGTCCCCGCAGTCGCCGCCCGAGTGCGGTTCTGTCCCCGAAATCGCCGCCCGAGTGCGGTTCTGTCGCCGCCCGAGAGCGGTTCGGTTCCCCAAGTCGCCGCCCGAGTGCGGTGCGGTTCGGTTCCCCAAGTCGCCGCCCGAGTGCGGTGCGGTTCGGTTCCCCAAGTCGCCGCCCGAGTGCGGTGCGGTTCGGTTCCCCAAGTCGCCGCCCGAGTGCGGTGCGGTTCGGTTCCCCAAGTCGCCGCCCGAGTGCGGTTCGGTTCCCCAAGTCGCCGCCCGAGTGCGGTTCGGTTCCCCAAGTCGCCGCCCGAGTGCGGTGCGGTTCGGTTCCCCAAGTCGCCGCCCGAGTGCGGTGCGGTTCGGTTCCCCTAGTTTTTTTTTTTTTTGGGACGTCGGGAGACGTCCCTTGTGGGGGGGGTTCTGTCACGCCTCGCCCCCAACTGCTCCACTATGTGTCTTGGTTTCTGTCTGTGTGCTCGCCCCTCCCCTCCTGTGTGCCCATGATCAGTGTGATTGTTCCCACCTGCCTCTCGTTACCTGTCGTGTATAAAAGTCCTGTCTGCCCCTCCCTCCCTGTCGGATCATTGGTTTTGGTCATTGGTTTTGGTTGCTGTCGTACTGTCTTGATGCCGTCATGTCCTGCTGTCTTCTTGTTCCACGTCCCGGTCAGTCGGTCAAGTTATTGTTAAGTCATGTCAGTTTGCCTTTTGAGTTGCTTCAATAAACCCTGGTCCAAGCTGCACTTGGTCGTCCTGCTCCATGCCACCACCAGACCGTGACACTTGGCACTGCATGTCCTGATATGAGCTTTTGATTATGTTGATGAACTTGTGGGGTATTCCGTGATGTGCCATTAAGCTTCATAATAGCTTCCGGTCTACGCTGTCAAACGCCTTTTCGAAGTCTATGAAATTTTCGTAAGCCGGGGTGTTCCATCCTCTCGATTGTTCTGTAATGATCCTGAGGGTAGCAATTTGGTCAATACATGATCTTCCACTTCTGAAACCAGCTTGATTTTCTCTGAGCTCCTCGTCAACCCCTTTCCGTAGTCTTTCTAAGATGATGCGGCTTAGCACTTTGCTCGGTGTTGATAGCATCTTGATGCCTCTGTAGTTGTTGCAGTTCTCCATGGATCGCCACCTTGCCGTGGTAGAAAGCCTTGCGTGTTCCGATGAACCTAAGAGCCATGCCGTCTGGAGTCTCGGCTCCTGGTAGGTTCAACCGTGGTGGTAAGGTCGAAGGGGAGGTTCCAGACAAAGTGCGATCCAAAGACCTCAGCGGTGGGATTGGCAGAGGATGATGACACTGTGAGTCACAACAGCACTGAAGGCGGATGAAGGCTGCAACAGAGGGTGGTCTCCAATCGTTATGGACCCATTGGATCCCGGCCCCTTTCTGCCAAGGACCGTGTGGTGGCTGCAGGCGCATCAGTCTCCCCACGCTAAAAGACATCACGCGCAGGCATCCTCCTGAAGGGAACCTATTCCATTTTACATCCTGGACAACAAAGTCCTGTGGCAATCAGGAAGTGGTAACGGGGGCAGGACAGTGAGGTCTGGCAGCCTCTAGCCACAACCTGGCACACAGGCAGTGGGTGTTAGATTCAGTCATTATAACAGGTGATTGGCTATGGCTTTTGCCATGAGGCACGGATACCGCGCTTCCCAAATTGTGGACCAAATCCAAAAGTCTCCTTCCATACACTTTTCAGGCTGTTCCAGTACACCTTCACAGGTTGTTCTTGCAGGGCTTGAAGCCTGTTCTGAAGGGTGGTTTTATACAGCTCAGTTGTTCCAATGTCTTGGAAGAGCTGAAGAGCACCATCTGCAAGTCCAGGACGGGAAGGGTCGGCATAACTGACTGTGACAGCACGGTGTTGATATCCAACTCCTCCCATGGATGCCTTACATTTCGCTGGGGGGCATTTAGTCCAGGTGGACCATGTTCCACGCCTCCATTGTTGAGGCAACCGACCGGAGCTGTGGCCGTAAGGTCGTTGGTGCCTGTCTTAGCGGCAATCCCCAAACCCGCTGGTGGACACCGGCGGTAAGGGATGCCGTTACGCTGAAGAAAGAGTCCTATCGGGCCGTTTTGGCCTGCGGTACTCCGTAGGCAGCTGACAGGTACCGGATGGCCAAGCAGAATGTGGCTTCGGCGGTTGCTGAGGCAAAAACCCGGGCGTGGGAGGAGTTTGGCGAGGCCATGGAGAATGACTTCAGGACGGCTTCGAGGAAATTCTGGTCCACCATCCGGCGTCTCAGGAGGGGGAAGCAGTGCACAGTCAACACTGTTTACAGTGGAGATGGCGTGCTGCTGACCTTGACTCGGGACGTCGTGAGTCAGTGGGGAGAATACTTCGAAGACTTCCTCATCGACACGCCTTCCATTGTGGAAGCAGGGCCTGGAGACTCTGAGGCAAACTCTCCAATCTCTGGGGTCGTAGTCACTGAGGTAGTTAAAAAAACTCCTCGGTGGCAAGGCCCCGGGGGTGGAGTTCTTCAAGGCTTTGTATATTGTGGGGCTGTCATGGCTGACACGCCTCTACAGCAATGCGTGGATATCGGGGACGGTGCCTCTGGATTGGCAGACTAGGGTGGTGGTTCCCCTCTTTAAGAAGGGGGACCGGAGGGTGTGTTCCAATTACAGGAGAATCACACTCCTCAGCCTCCCTAAGGCTATTCAGGTAAGGTCTATTCAGGGGTGCTTGAGAGGAGGGTCTGTAGGGAGGTCGAACCTCGGATTCAGGAGGAGCAGTGTGGCTTTCGTCCTGGCCGTGGAACAGTATACCAGCTCTACACCCTCGGCAGGATCCTCGAGGGTGCATGGTCCAACCAGGGTACAACCAGTCCACATGTGTTTTGTGGACTTGGAGAAGGCGTTTGACCGTGTCCCTCGGGAGGTTCTGCGGAGGGTGCTTCGGGAGTACGGGGTGCCGAGCCAACTGATAAGGGCGGTTCGGTCCCTGTATCACCGATGCCAGAGTTTGGTCCACATTTCCGGCAGTAAGTCGGATTCGTTCCCAGTGAGGGTTGGACTCCGCCAAGGCTGCCCTTTGTCACCGATTCTGTTCATAATTTTTATGGACAGAATTTCTAGGCGCAGCTGAGGCATTGAGGGGATCCGGTTTCTATCTGTGCCTCATGGCAAAAGCCATTGCCAATCACCTGTCATCCAATTTACTCACTGCGTGCTCATTTAATTTCTCCAGATTTAGGAACATGCTAACACACTGAAGCAGAAATTAGACTTACACAGGTTGGTTGAGTTCAATCTTCCCATGGGCTCACCACCTGTGGGAGGGGCCGAAGGGGTCGGGTGCAATGTGAGCTGGGCGGCAGCCAAAGGCGGGGACCTTGGCGGTCTGATCCCCGGCTGCAGAAGCTGGCTCTTGGGACATGGAATGTCACCTCTCTGGCTGGAAAGGAGCCCGAGCTGGTGTGCGAGGCAGAAAGATTCCGACTAGATATAATCGGACTAGCCTCCACACACAGTTTGGGTTCCGGTACAAGCCCTCTCGAGAGGGGCTGGACTCTCTTCCACTCTGGAGTTGCCCACGGTGAGAGGCGTCGAGCAGGTGTGGGTATACTTATTGCCCCCCGGCTGGGCGCCTGCACATTGGGTTTCACCCCGGTGAACGAGAGGGTAGCCTCCCTCCGCCTTCGGGTGGGGGGACGGGTCCTGACTGTTGTTTGTGTCTATGCACCAAACAACAGCTCAGAGTACCCACCCTTCTTGGGGTCCCTGGAGGAAGTGCTGGAGAGCGCTCCTTCTGGGGACTCTATCGTTCTACTGGGTGACTTCAATGCTCACGTGGGCAATGACAGTGAGACCTGGAAGGGCGTGATTGGGAGGAACGGCCCCCCTGATCTGAACCCGAGCGGTGTTCTATTGTTGGACTTCTGTGCTCGACACGGATTTTCAATAATGAACACCATGTTCAAACATAAGGGTGTCCATGTGTGCACTTGGCACCAGGACACCCTAGGCCGCAGTTCGATGATCGACTTTGTAGTCGTGTCATCGGATTTGCGGCCGCATGTTTTGGACACTCGGGTGAAGAGAGGGGCGGAGCTGTCAACTGATCACCACCTGGTGGTGGGTTGGCTCCGATGGTGGGGGAAGATGCCGGTCCGACCTGGCAGACCCAAACGCTCTGTGAGGGTCTGCTGGGAACGTCTGGCAGAATCTCCTGTCAGGAAGAGCTTCAACTCCCACCTCCGGCAGAGCTTTTCCCACGTCCCGGGGGAGGCGGGGGACATTGAGTCTGAGTGGACCATGTTCCGCGCCTCCATTGTTGAGGCGGCCGACCGGAGCTGTGGCCGTAAGGTCGTTGGTGCCTGTCGTGGCGGCAATCCCCGAACCCGCTGGTGGACACCGGCGGTAAGGGATGCCGTCAAGCTGAAGAAGGAGTCCTATCGGGTCGTTTTGGCCTGCGGGACTCCGGAGGCAGCTGACAGGTACCGGATGGCCAAGCGGAACGCGGCTTCGGCGGTTGCTGAGGCAAAAACCCGGGCGTGGGAGGAGTTCGGTGAGGCCATGGAGAATGACTTTCTCCTGGACGCCTCCCTGGGGAGGTGTTCCGGGCATGTCCCACCGGTAGGAGACCCCGGGGACGACCCAGGACGCGCTGGAGAGACTATGTCTCTCAGCTGGCCTGGGAACGCCTTGGGATCCCCCGGGATGAGCTGGATGAAGTGGCTGGGGAGAGGGAAGTCTGGGAGTCCCTCCTAAAGCTGCTGCCCCCGCGACCCGACCCCGGATAAGCGGAAGAAGATGGATGGATGGATGGATGGATGGTTGAGTTCAATCACAATTCTTGTTAAGAAAGCTCTGTTTTCAGGAAAGTACAATCCAGCGCTGGGCCTTTCGTGCGACCATGCTCAAGAGCAGAAAGTCTTCATTCAGAAAAGGCAACGTTCATGGTTCTTTGGTCACCTTATATTCAGTTGCACATGCCAGTGTGGGCCGAGTTTGATGGGTGATGAGTCAGGGGGTGTGGCAAGTTCACAGGAGATTTTGATTCCATGGGAGTGGGTGCTGGTTCGGTGAGAGCTGGCTCCGTGGGGTTGGGTGCTGATTATGGGTGATTCGATGTGTGTGGGGGCTGTCGTTTTCCTTTCCATCTTTCAGCCTTGACGATCACCTTTGGCCAGGTTCTTGCCTTATCTCCCTCTGGCACCTCTACCGGTTTTATCTCTAAGTGTCCTTCCTGTAAACCATTCTTGCACATACATCCACCTCGCCCACTGTCGCACACCGCCCATTCATCATTCTTTCCCTTTTGTCATTTTGTACGGAATTATGTTAGCTTTTGGCTGCGACATCATCAATGTTCCCTGACTATGCAATGTTTGTACTCACCACTTACTATGTTTTTGTTTGTTCGTTCATTTGATACTCCGTGTACTTGCTTACGTCATCATGTTCTTAGTTTAATCATGCTTTCAACCATATCTTTTCTTTGTTAGGCAAAATATTTCCCTCTGTCCAGAACGTTCAGTAGTAATCGAAAACTGGCGTCTAGCATTAGTCAAAACATAAGATACAATCAAGTACTGAACATTTTTAGAAGACTTTGGCAGTGTCCGTGATTTAGAAAATCATCAGCCATGCATTAAACAGTTCCTTAAGGGTCACTAAGCTATTCAGGCAATATATCAAAAAACATTTGTTATTTCAAAGTGCTCAGAAATACATATCAGACATAAGAACCTCTGTCATTACCCCCTATCAAAAATGTCTAGTTATGTCTTCTTTATTGATTTGGTGTGTAGGTATAATTATATGCTTAAAATATTTATTTTATTGCTTTAATATGTGAATATACTTGTCTGCTTATGTACTTGATTCAATGAGGTTTGAGCACATCTGTTTCTGTAGCTAGGCAGGACTTTTTGTATTTCGAACCCATTCCTTCACTCCCTCCGTTGACCTCAGTTTAACTGAGGTCACCAAAACCATTGATACCACCAGGGTCCCTCTGTTGGCACACCGCGTCACTCTGTGGAGCCGCCAATGAGTGAGAAAAATAAATATAGATAAAATTCATACCCAGACATTTGTAAAAGATGGAGTGGAAAGGCCTAGACGACATTCCAGTGACAGCATGGAACTATCAAGGAGAGATGGCACGGGAGATTCGTTAAAAAGCAAGAAGATGCCTGAGGAAAGGTACTGGTTCCTATTTTTTATTTCAGACCACGACGCTGCACAGAACTGCATTAGCTACAGAGATGTTATGTTGATCAAGCAAAGCATGAAGTTATGGGAAAGAATGTTTGAAGCGAGGCTTGGAAATCTCTACTGGCCACAATAACGGAGAGTGTGGCAGAGATGAAGATGTTGCAGGACATGCAGATGGTTGGTGTGACAGGACAGAAAGATATGGAAACGATTGCTCTGCTGTCGCAGCCCCTAACAGGAGCAGCCGAAAGAAGAGGAAGATGAGAAAGAAAATGTGAGAAAAAAATACATGGACAAATAACGAAATACATACATACGTATGTATATATGTACATATAGACAGACAGACATCGAACGATCGCCCATTCGGTCACTCAGTCGTTTGGTCTCGGTCATTCTGTCACTCGGTCACTCAGTCAGTCACTCAATGAATTAGTCAATCAAACGATCGATCGATCGATCGATCGATCGATCGATCACTCACTCACTCACTCACTCACAAGTGTTAACTGATTTGTAATAGTATTGCAAGCAGTTTAAACTCGAATGGAGTATGTGAATGTCCATATCAGTTCTATCAAATTCTAATCCTAATTTACCTTTGTATAAGGCACAGGTGTCAAACCCAAGGCCCGGGGGCCAGATGCAGCCCGGCACATCATTTTATGTGGCCCGCGAAGGCAAAGTGTGCTTCAAATTCATGTGTCATTACTCGAATTGCAAATTGTCTTCACTTTTAATCATATTTTATTTTTAAATATTAGATCTATTTTTACTCATCTGATTTGAAAACGAGTTACTTGTCAGTTTGTTTGTAGCGTTTGCTGTATATAATATGAGGTGCTCATACATTTATTTGGGGTGACAGTCATGACGGCCCTCCGAAAGAAGCTATGACTACAATGCGGCCTGCGAAAAAATGAGTTTGACACCCCTGGTATAAGGGATAGCTTTCTTAAAGCATAGTCATCGTAATTTATTCAATGTGTTGTTTTACTAATATTTAATCATTGATCAATAACGTATCTTAAATCATGCTTTTCCTCTTTCGAAGCGACTATGTACTTTTGACCCAAACGCCACCATTTTATAGGGAAAGAAAAATTTGTTGAATCTATTTGTTTTGGACATAATACTCCTGCAGTCATCTTAAATTTGTTCAATTTATCAATCCTTTCAATTTTTATCCTGCAAATAAATCAAGTGAATAATGTGTTATTCAAACTTTAACGTTCATAAGTTATCGGCTCCAATGATGTTAGGATGAGACAATCAGAGATCACAACGAAAAATATAGCAAGGACTTGTGATCTCGCCAGAAAGATGAGTCGGCATCGAGTATTTGTCTCTGGCCCCCTGCCTGGGAGAGGCACTGATGAGAGGTTTAGTAGATTAGTCTCCCTTAATTGATGGATGGCTGGGTTCTGTAAAAAGCAAGGACTGTATCTTATAGATAACTGGTCCTCCTTCTGGGGCCGCCCTGACCTGCTGAGGAAGGACGGCCTTCACCCTAACCGTGAAGGCGCCTTCACTTTCTAGGAATAAAGATTACTGTTTGAGCCACTCATGACAGGTCACTTTAGAGCAGGCCGGGGCACAGGTGATTAGACCACCTGTTGGGATGGGTTTGGAGCCTGTTAAGTTAAAGTTAACTAGAGCTAGGCTATACTTCCAGCATGCACATAGCTCCTCGTGTAGACTAGAGCGTCACAGTTTGAATAGTGCTACAGTACACGTGAACACACTTACTACTGAGGTAGTAGATAAATCCAATCACTCCACCCCGACCGGTTTTGATGATGAAACGGTGCGTGTTTTAGATAATTTTACATGTGTAACAAATATTTACTATCAAATTCCCACGGTCGTATCGTCCCACCGTGCTAATAAACATTTGAGAGGTGATGTCAGGCCTAGAGAACACAATCTTACTCGCATCTCGTTTAAAAATCCTTCGATAGATACGCACCCTGATCTACCGATTTCACTTAAACTCGGTTTTAGGAATATTAGATTGCGTCATACGAAAGCAGTTCTCGTTAATGACCTCATCACGGAACATAATCTAAACCTATTTGGTCTTTGCGAGACCTGGTTAAAACCTAATGAACTGCTGCTGCTTAACGAGGCCTCGCCTCCAAATTTTGTGAGCTCGCATGTGGTGCGTCATCGAAAAAAGGGTGGGGGTGTCGCCCTCATCTCAAATTCCGAGCTTAGATTTAGGCCTCGTTTGATTAACGTATTTAAAACATTTGAAGTTCTCACTGTCCAATTCACCGCTTTACCGTCATTTTATCTTGCTGTTATTTACCGTCCACCCGTGGCTTACTCTGGCTTCCTGGATGAATTTTCAGAATTCGTGGCTGATCTAGACAAATGCGGATAATATAATAATCATGGGCAATTTCAACATCCACATGAATTTACCGTCAGAGCCACTTACTTCGGCGTTTCAGACTTTAACTGATACGTTTGGTTTTACGCAAGCCGTACAGGCAGCAACGCGTAAGAATGGAAATACCTTAGATCTGGTATTATCCCGAGGACTTGCAACCTCAAATATAGCAGTACTGCCATACACTACTGTTTTGTCTGGTCATTACTTAATAAAATTTGAAATTTTAGTTCCTTGTCAAAGACAAGAGAGCCGTATGTTTAACTCCATGACTACAACTGCGCTATCTGAGTTACTGTCGCCGGCAACTGCCATATTTCCCGCATATATCGGCTCTATTGATAATCTTACAAATTAATTCAATGCGACATTGTTAAATGCCATCGACTCTGTGGCGCCGCTACGTCTGAGAACTCGCCGTAGATTGCCTACTCCGTGGTTCACAGATGAAACATGTACGCTTAAGCAATTATGTAGAAAGCATGAGCGCAGATGGCGTTTAACCAAACTTGAGGTTTTCCATCAGGCGTGGCAGGACAGCGTCCTGAAACATAAAGATGCGCTTATCTTAGCAAAAACTTGTTATTTTTTGCAAGTCATTAATCTCAATAAAAACAATCCTAAATACCTATTTGATACAGTGGCAAAGCTAACACTACGCCAGCCGACCCCCGTTAGCTCCTTCCACTCAGCTGACGGGTTCATACATTTTTTTGCTCGAAAGATTGAACCCATTAGGGATGAGATCAAGAATACAATTCCAATCGCTCAGTCGAGACTGCCGATTACCAGCGCTGATGATCATGCAATAACCCTCTCAAATTTTAAAAGCGTGTCCCTTGAAAGGCTTACACAATTGGTTAGTGCGGCTAAACAAACAACATGTTTATTCGACCCGCTTCCATCCAAACTACTTAAAGAATTATTTCAAATTCTAGGACCGTCCGTCTTAAATATAATCACTCTGTCTGTCTCCTCTGGGATAGTGCCAACAGCCTTTAAAACCGCTATCGTTAAACCGTTACTTAAGCGACCAAATCTTGACCTGGACTGTCTCAGTAATTATAGGCCAGTTTCAAAGCTCCCATTCATAGCAAAACTTCTTGAAAAAGTAGTAGAGCAGCAGCTTATTGATTACATGGTCGCCAATAATCGATATGGATCTTTTCAGTCTGGTTTTAGAGCTAATCATTCCACTGAGACAGCACTTGCTAAAGTGACTAATGATATCCTCATAGCTATGGATTCAAACACTTCATCTGTATTGTTACTACTCGATCTTAGTGCTGCCTTCGACACTGTAGACTTCAATATTTTATAAGGGCGTCTTAAAAGTTGTGTTGGTATTTCAGGGTCAGCACTAGGCTGGTTCTATTCCTATCTATCAGACAGGACGCACCGAGTGGTCCATGGCAATACGTCCTCTGAGCTCTATAATGTTACGTGTGGTGTCCCACAGGGATCGGTACTCGGACCAATTCTATTTAATATTTATATGATTCCGCTTGGGGACATAATACGTAAATATAATATTAGTTTTCAATGTTACGCGGATGACACCCAATTATATATGCCGTTATCGATGACAGCTCCGCGAGACTGTTGTAATCTTGAGGTGTGCCTTGCGGAGATCAAGCAATGGATGTCTCTCAACTTCCTTCGTCTTAACCCAGATAAAACTGAGATGTTGATAATTGGTCCAACTCGTTATCAACACTTATTTAAGGAAACCACTATAACTATAGATAACCGGACTATCACTCAGAGCGATACTGTAACTAATCTTGGGGTTATATTTGACCAAACGCTATCCTTTCAAAAGCACATTGAGAATATAACCAAAATTTTTTCACCTTCGTAATATTGCTAAGATTCGTCCGATCCTCTGGACCGGTGATGCGGAAACTATTATACATGCGTTCGTCACGTCGCGCTTCTGTTGGAAATAATATACTTTTTATCATTGGATTCTATGTAACTACTTTTGTGTGCAAGATTCTCCGCAGTATGTGACCATCTGGCCTCGTGAAAATGACTTGGGGGCATATGGCCGGCTAATGACTGGAGTCATTAGCCGCGCTATACAATAAGCCCCACAGTTAGCTAGACATGTACAGATCATGAGATTGTCATGGGATGGCTGAAGCAGACAAAGGTCTTATTTAAGATGAAGTCATGAGTACGGCACAGCGATGTATTCCCTACGTCTTTGTTAAGCTAATGGTCATGAGACGTCCATACTGCCCCGTCCATAAGAGTATCCCCTTTGTTCTGTGGTAATGAGATATAACTATGGAATGTCCTTCCTGTTTGGAAACCTACTCGATCATGTACACTTGCCCCTTTGTCTCTCTCTCAATAAAAGGCACGGCTAAACTCAGAGCAGAGTGCGGATCTCAGCCACACTTGCTGTGTGTGTCTGAGGTGCGTCCTTCTGCGCAGAAGAAAACGCTAAGCCAAGAAAGACCTACCGTCTCTGAGATTGATTTCAGATAAATGTTGTCAACCCAACAGCCTCGACTACTGTAATGCATTATTCTCTGGTCTTCCTAAGTCCCTCATCAAATGTCTACAGTTAGTACAAAATGCTTTTGCGAGGCTGCTCTCACGGACAAGAAAATTTGATCACATTACCCCAATATTAGCCAACTTACATTGGCTCCTGGGCCATTTAAGATGTGACTTCAAGGTTCTTCTATTAACCTATAAATTACTGCATGGTTTAGCGCCTTCATATCTCGCCGACCTATAGTTGTTCCTTATATTCTGTCTCGTAACCTTCGTTCGCAAAACGCTAGTCTTTTAGTGACACCGAGGGCCAACAAAATGTCTGCAGGGCCTAGAGCATTTTCTATTCGGGCTCCAGAGCTTTGGAATGCCCTACCAATAGATATTAGAACTGCTACCTCACTTGAAACATTTAAGACACGTTTAAAGACACATTTCTATGATATGGCCTTTAATTAACCTGTAGCTTTAGCTTTTGGCTGTGACATCATCAATTTATTCATGTTCCCTGACTATGCAATGTTTGTACTCACCACTTACCATGTTTTTGTTTGTTCGTTCTTTTGATACTCCATGTACTTGCTTACGTCATCATATTCTTAGTTTAATCATGCGTTCAACCATATCTTTTCTTTGTTAGGCAAAATATTTCCCTCTGTCCAGAACGTTCAGTAGTAATCAAAAACTGGCGTCTTGTATTAGTCAAAACATAAGATACAATCATGTACTGAACATTTTTAGACGACTTTGGCAGAAGACCGTGATTTAGAAAATCATCAGGCATGCATTAAACAGTTCCTTAAGGGTCATTAAGCTATTCAGGCAATATATCAAAAAACATTTGTTATTTCAAAGTGCTCAGAAATATCAGATCATAAAGTTATAAAAGCCTTTGTCATTAACCCCTATCAAAAATGTCTAGTCATGTCTTCTTTATTGATTTGGTGTGTAGATATAATTATATGCTTAAATTATTTCTTTTATTGCTTTAATATGTGAATATACTTGTCTGCTTATGTACTTTATTCAATGAGGTTTGAGCATATCTGTTTTTGTAGCAAGGCAGGACTTTTTGTATTTCCAACCCATTCCTTCAGGACGTTAGGGTTGGATTTTGAGAGGTTTCCACCTTCTTACAAGTGAGTAATTCTGAACTGTAGGTGTTCTGATGACATTTTAGATGAGGCGTGGTTTGGACAGGGCAACCAGCATCTCCAATCTTATCATTCATCAGATAGTAGTTTTGATGAGTCGAGACTGATTAAATGATTTTTGTTCGGCGAAAAACGTACTGCGCTTGTCTTTTGTTGTGACTTGTGATTAGGATCAGATCAAAATTGATCATACATTTATGGATGAATCAATGTCATTCCAAAGCGTTTTTCCTATTCATTCTTGGATTGAAAGGTGAACAAAGGAAACTTCATACACCCACCTCATTCAGCAATTTCATGGTGATGTCATTAAGCGGCTCATGACAAAACCTACAGTCGTCTCCTTTAGAGCACTTTCCCTTTTTATGGAAACATTTGCATGGGAAGGACCGTGCATAGCTGTTAAGGAAAATATTAAAACGGGAACACATTGGCCTCTACCCTAATGTGAAACTTGGAGGGTCAGAAAATGGACTCTGACTTCAGCTGATAGCAAAATGGTTTCATGCTGTTGTCTGATTTTTCAAGACGTGTTTGACACCACGAAATATTTATATACGTACATGTGATGTCGGATTTTTCACCTTTCTCAGGTAATCCTCCAATTCCACGTCCTGGGTATCAGATGCCTGAGCCTGATGGGTGCAGCTCATATTTCTTTGGTCTCCCTGTTCCAGAGGGGGTATGCATTTGTTGACCTAAAAATGTCATCAAAACCAGTTTTCAAATGACCTGATTCAAAACTTAATCTTACACTCATTCATGGTGTATGATTACGACAACCTTTTGTTGTGCCCTAGATAAGGGGTGTCCAAACTTTTTGCAAGGAGGGCCGGATTTGATAAAGTGAAGGGGCTCGGGGGCCAATAGTTTTTTCGGACATTTTTTAACTGCAAAAATTTCATGCAAATGCTTTCATTCATCTCAGAAGAGTCAAATAACATTGAAGAAACTCCATGAAATTCCTTAAATTTACGAGTTTCAAATTATTTTTGCCTCATGAACATTTTAAACAGGAGTTACAAGTAATGCAAAGTTGTCTGTTATTATTAAAACTTAAAACAAGTGAATTTTGCTCTTGTCATTTACAATATCTTTCAGAAAGTAATAGTTTGTGTCACATCTACAGGTTCATAACATGATCAGTATTAACATGGCCACTTTGTAATATTTGTAAAATTTTTAATATTAAGTCGTATTTACTTTTGATTTACTTTTGACTCACAGCCCCACGTGGAGAATCACTGTTGTGATGCCAGTTCAGCTTGGAGCTGCTTTACTTTATCAGCACGGTCACTCCCTTTTAGCTTGTCGTATGTGTTAGCATGTTTAGTCTGATAGTGTCTCTTTAGGTTGAAATCTTTAGACAAGGCAACCGTTTCCCATAATTCCCATTTCTCTTGAAAGCAATGTCAACTTTCCTCATTTTCTTTGCAGTCACCATGGCAGAAATGAGCGGAGAGGGGTGGTGCTGCCACCTTTTGGTAATAGGAGAAATTACAGTTTCAAGTTTCGTGATTTTTTTTTTTTTTTTTAATTCAGTTTGACAGTGCTGGCGGGCCATAAATCATAGATTATAAGACCGAAGCTGCGGGCCGTATGAAATCTGACTGGGGGCCGGATTTGGCCCGCGGGCCGGACTTTGGACAAGCCTGCCCTAGATGGATATGGGAATCCCCGCCATGACCAAGTGCTGCAACCAGCTGGACATGTGTTATGATACCTGTGGCTCAAACAAGTACCGTTGTGACTCCAAGTTCCGCTGGTGACTCCACAGCATCTGCACCGACCTCAAGAAGAGCCTTGGTTTCGTGTCCAAAGTTGAAGGTTGGTATCCTCTCTACATACCATTTCCTCATACAATTCTCACCTTGTTGAATGTTTGAGGACCATTTGTTGCAAATGTAAAAAAAAAAAAACACACACAAAAAACTGGCTTCTCTTAAATCTTAAATTGCTGAATGATGTCTAAAATTTCTATTTCTTTGTAAGTCACTGATGGTTAAATCAGAGCAATCCAATAAGTGAGTTGCTTTTGGAAAATTGAGAACCTTTTAAATGCTTTCAATAAATTGACAAACAATTTGTGCTCATGAGTTGTTTTTTTAATCCATAAATGAGGGGAACGGTATTTGTTTTTTCCAGGATTATTACCCACTGCTTAACAAAACAAGAGCTAAAACAGCCTACTGAATCACCATTAAGGCCGAGTAATGAGTTTAAAAATCCAGTGTTTTCTGGTAGGTACTGTTGATAATGCTGCTGGAAAGAGTGACTTCCACTCTTGTCCGTTACTTTCTCCCATCAGCATGTGAAACGGTGGCAGACACTTTGTTCAACACAGTATGGACTCTGGGCTGCAGACCCTACATGAACAGCCAGAGAGCATCATGCTATTGCCAAGGAGAAGAGAAAGATGAACTCTAACCTATAACATATTACTATGAAGAAGACAGAGGAAGTTGCAGTAGCATATCAAAAGTACTATTAAGTATACTAGTATAAGTGGTATTGCAATGAACAGCTGCAATGGTATTTTTTGAATGGCAATATTGTTGTATTGCTCTGCTCTCTCAGCAATGCTGTTTATTTGTACTTCTAGGTGGGGATAACAATCACAACATGACATTCGTTTTGTTCCAAATATCTTTTAAAAGCGTATTGTATTGACAGTGCTGTAGATAAACCGCATAGGGTACGCTCGAAATAAACTTTGCTAACTATATTAAACTTTCGTTTGCTTTAAGTTCACTTTTAGCAACGAGCTTTTTCATCCATTAATTTATTTGTTTTTGTTCAACGGATTACCTGCCATTCACTGGGAGGATGGGTCATTGGCCAGAAATTGAGGCTTGGCTGGTTAAGGAAGAGAAAAGAAGCCATGTTCTAACTTCTTTTACCACTCCCTTATTTGGGCAATAACTAAGCCACTCATAACATGCATAACATGCTCAGAAACCAGTAAGCCCTAATTTCTTCTAATAATATCATTAAAATACAGCTTTTAAGATGTTTGTCTCCTGATCTCTAGTCATTGTGTCCTTCCATTTGTCATACAAACTATTTTAAAAGCACTTTTTGCAAGGGTTGATTTGAGCAGCAAAAAGTAGCGAGGGTTGCGCTCGTCCTGAATGTTGATTTTTTGGTCGGGTTCATTTGTATTCACGAAGATGTTCACAAGACTTTTGCATTTTAATAGGCGTCAACATATTTTCTTATTGTAAGAAACTGTTTGCAGCCTTTTAGGAATCCTGACAAAATTCACAATACGCACAAACAGTGAGTTCAGCTCTGAGAGTTGCCATGGTTCCAGAACCAGATGTGGCGCTTTCATCCTTCTGTTCTTCTTCTCGTGTATTATTTTACTTCAATTTAAGTTACAGTAGTTGGTTGGTTTTCTAAATGACGTTGTAAATCTGGAGATTATGGTGCTGAACCAGTTTTAGATTTTTATTTTGGGTCATCGAAAATGTTCGTTGCAAGCGCCGACGTGTGAAACCTGACGCCAAGACTGTACAAAGTATAAATCCCCCCCCAAAAAAAGATTTCTGAAGAATACACAATGGTAAACTATGAACTATATTAAAAACAACTAGAATTTGCAATCTCTGTAGAAATTGCGTGTGAAGGCGAAGAAGCTGAATAAAAACTTGGGGAATGCTACAGAATGATGTCAAATGTTACTGACTGTCACGTCCCCCCCCCAACCACCAGAAAATTTGTGATGATGTGTATTTTTAGGAGGATTTTTTTTGTTACATGGTATATTGTAATAAATAGTTGACTAGACATATATAGTCTTGAATTAAACGTATGTAAATTCTGACCGGTTATGTTGAGCATTCCTCTATCTTCTGCTTTTCACTTGTCACCTTCTACAGACCACTTTCGCGTCTCTCAAAAGTCCATGGAGGTTTTTGTACGTCTCCGCGTCACCCTGTCGACCTGCCATCGCCGTAGAAGGCGAAACAGTAGTATTCGGCCAGGTCATCTCTCTGGACACCACTGATGGTCAGAGTGTAGTCAGAGCCGGATCGAGTGCCGCTGAATCGAGATGGCGTGTTGGAGAATTTTGATGATGTGTAGTAGATGAGCGATTTGGGAGCCATTCCAGGTTTCACTTGGTACCAACTGGGATAGCTACCAATGTTTTGACTCCCTGTGGCCCTGATGGTCACGGTTCCTCTGAGAGAGACAGACATGAGTCTGTCTGTCTGCCTCAGAAAATTCTGGGCAGAAGATCCTGAAATGAGATGAATGAAAACCCAACTGCCACCATGAAGCAACACCAAATGTCAAGTCAAACTAGTCATCCTTATGAAATATTCTGCTCTGACACCAAGTTTCAAAGAGTCTCACCAGGAATCAGCAGAGCCCAAAGGACAAGCGCAAGTGCGGAAGACCACATCCTGATTCGTAGTGCGAGTGGTGTTTGCGCAAAAGGAGTGCTGCAGACTTTTTGAAGAAGCGCAGAAGCTCATGCAAATGAGGCTGCGAACGCAGCTGGCTTTGTGGAAGCGAGATGATATCACTTCCTCCTTTTTTGGACTTTTCCACGTCTGAGTGCATCAGTAGCTGCGCTGTACTTAGCAAAAATGAATATGGCTTTGCTCACAGTCATCTTCATCGGGGTAGCGCGCAACAAACAAAACAATAGTCAATTTAGACTAAATTTTAGAGCCATGATTATCTGCTAGTGTTGGACGAGTTCCAACATTGTTCCGCAGACGCCTTCTTGTGGCATGTGAGAGAATTACCGAAAGAAATACAATTAACATATCCGATGTTGGCCATTGTGGTGGTATTCGAGAGCAAACTTTTTTTTGAGCTGATTCATCATGTTTTAGAGATGGCAGAGGCGCATGCAAATAAAGCTGCGAGCGCACCTGCCTTTGTGAAAATGCGAGGCCGCCACTTCCTGTTTTTTGGACTTTTCGGTATTACAGCAAATCATTGCTCATTGACAGTAGACGAGTTTTTGTCCGGACGGCTCACCGCTTTGCATCACTGTGGTGGAGTTTCGCTGAAGAAGGAACCAAACTTATCCTTGGTAAGTACTATTTACTTGATCATCTATTATTTTGCATCAAAATAATTGATAATTCTCCAGTTCCTTAGCCAGCTTTTGGAAAACGAGTAACATTAGTTTTCTCAATTTTTACAAAACAAACACCCAGCCCTTTCTTGAGTAAGAGCTAAAAACCTAATTCGATATTAGCTGTTAACGGCTATTTCCTGAAGTGTAGCTATACCTACAATGCAATGATGGAATAATGTTTATTATGACATATATTAGGACCGTTTGGATGTTTGTTGCCCAGTGAGAAGGTAAGTGTTTCATAAAGTGTGTTCTTGTAAATTCACATGAGCCGAACCACGGCCTACGTGACATTGAAAGTGTGTGCAATTGGAGAAAACTGCTTGTCTCTTGTCCTGTCCCCCTGACAGCGGGTGAGGTGCATCGGCCCACCGTGACCCTCTTCCCTCCTTCCAAGGAGCAGCTGCAAACGGAACAGGCCACAGCCGTGTGCCTGGCCAAAGGGGGCCCTCAAACTTGGACCCTGGGTTGGAAGGTTGATGGCGCCCCCGCTACCTCAGGGGTGTCGCACAGCTCCCCGGAAGAGGCTGATGTAGGTGGGCTTCAGCTGGACCAGCACCTTGAGCCTGTCACCGGACCAGTGGCGCACGGCCCAATCAGTGAGCTGCGAAGCCAGCCTAGCCGGGCAAAACCCCGTCACGCAAACCCTGCCGAACCCAGGACAATGCTCAGAGTAGAGCCTGAACATGTGTCTGTGTCTTTGCGACGTTGAAGCATTGTGAAATAAAAATGTCTGAGTATCATCATCTGTCTCTGTAGCAGCTGCTTATCGCAAAAGGGGAGCAAACTTGGTAACACGACAAATAAACGTCTCACCAAGGACATTTATATTGTACAGGTAGTCTCAAGAGAAATAAAATGAAACAAAATGATGAATTTATCCTGGCACATAGACAGAGTATAGTTTGCACTATAACAAAATTATTAACCACATATAGTTGTAGTTAAAATTCAAAATGAATACATTAACATTGTATTGTGTATTGTAAATCTATATATGAACACAGCCTAATTAAGGAATGCGTAATAATGAAAGCATTAATGTCATATATAACAATCATCACAACTCCTCCCTCTGCGTCACAAGCCTCTTGAAGTTGGAATGCGTTGAATCGGTCAAATAATGGTATAAACAAATCATGATATAAAATGACTAATTTGACTGAAGGTGCATGAGAATGTAAAAAGGCACATTACAGACTTCCGACAAGGCACATTACAGACTTGCGACAAGGAGTTACTGCCCTTAGCTTAACTAAGGATATCTGGACAAGTCGTGCTAGCCCGTTTCCAATAAGCGCCAATGCTTTTCTATTTCCGAGTAGTGATGAATTGTGTTCAAACACTACTGTAGATTAATGCTAAAAAGGAAAGTTTATTTTCGGTTTGAACGTATTTCATTGTGCATTGATTGAGTTTTTATCCAAGGTGATCCCCGACACAGTCATTTCCAGCTGACATGCATTCACTTTGGCTCTGATCCAAGCCCAACTCGGAGATTTGTTGGCAGTCGGAAGCGACGAAAATTGTCTCCCCAATCCTTTTCTTTTTTCTTTTTTTTTTTTTTTTTGCAGTCTTCTATTTTGTTGCGAGTGAAAGGCGTCTAAGATGTCACGTCCACCCGGTCAAAGGCGTGCAAACGTGTTCGGAGCGTTTGTGGTCACGTGTAAATCGACGTCCGAGTGGCATCAGAACAGGCAAGCTTATTGTGACTAGTATAGTCCGTCCATCATTTGCTTTGGAGTCGAATTTGTTGACTGCAAACTATTTGCGTGGAATATCCTCTCCTGTGAGCGATGGGAACGCCACTGGCCGCGCGCCTTGTGCGTATTCTTGCGTTGAGCGCCGCGTGGACTTCGTCAAGTGAGTAATTTGCGATTTCGGAGTTGGATTGGTACGGAAGAGGATTACGGCCGGTGAAGAAGAAAAAGGGGTGACAGGTTTCTGACTTTAAAGTGAGAATTTTTAAATCAGAGAGTGGGTATTCTCACTTTAAAGTCAGAATTTTCACTGTAAAGTCACAATTTAGACTTTATCGTCAGAATTTTCACTTTATAGTCAAAATTTCGACTTTGAAGTGGGAATTTAGACTTTCAAGTGAGAATTCAGACTTTAAAGTCACAATTCAGACTTTAAAGTTACAATTTTCACTTTAAAGTGAAGTCAGAATTCTTGAGAAAAAAAAATCAGAATCCCGTTCCTCTCACAGGCCCTAATCCTCTTTCGTATATTGGGACTTTGAAGCTGTTGTAAATCATCTTTTTGCCCGACGGCACTGTAGTGTCCATGGATATTCTGCACGGACATGAAAAGATGTGCTAAATTGAACAGGTGTATGCCTCACATCAGGCCTGAATGCAAATGATCTAAAGGTACAACCTTTAAATCCTTTGCATTCAGGAATTATCAATAAACTATAACAGAATAAAAATTAAGTGACAAATGACTTATTTAAGGTCTCCTGGATGATTTTGATCTTATTTCTTGTTTAACGAGCAAATGACGTAACCGGCAAATCCATGATGACAAACTAAATGTAAAAACTACGTCACGACTTTGGCTTTGATCCAACTCGCAGGTTTGCGCCCGGTTCGAAGCTCAAAAGGTGACTTCCCCGCCCCACTTTATCCTTGTGAAATGCTTGCTTTGTTTGCCCTTCTCGAATAAAATATCGACAAAAATAAATGAAGTTTTTCGTTGCTCAGCGGTTGTAGTCAAACGGGCCAAATGACGTCACATGCCCTCAGAAAGCCGGCGGCGTGCGCGCGCCTGCTGTTTGTAAGCTGTGCGAGGGTAAGTGGAAGGCACCCATCCGCTCGCCACTGTCCGCGGTCTGTTTGGCCCCTCGTGGACTCCCAGACGATAAGAACGCACCCGACCCAACAACAAACAAAAAAAAAACAATAACATAGAATGCTTTAAAATAAGTAGGAGGAAGCATAGCTCGACACGCTCGACTGCCTGAGCCACGGCCTCAATACCACAGAGTTTTGTTGTGAAGGGAAACGAGGTGTCGTCGACCCGCGGCTCCAGAGCCACATGCGGCTCTTTAGCATTCTCGAGCAGCTCGCTGGAGCTTTTGCAAAAATGCGTGAAAATGGAAAGATGTTTTTTGTTTTTTTTGTTGGTTATTTTAAATGTTTTTAGAGCATAAGCATAACACATTTATATGCTGTAAAAATGTATGTAGTTGTAAATATATTAAAAATACCGAATTTCAGAATGGTGCCAAATAGCAAAATTGGGTCGTAGCCTGCGACATAGCACAGGCGAGTTGTAAACAACCAGATGTGTGAGTGATGGGCCAAGGAATCAAAAGGCAAAATTTCTGATGAGAAACCATTCGCCGATGGCGAGTGCATGAAGGATTCATTCATTAAAATATCAGAGTGCCTATTTTCGGACAGTGAGGGAAAGGGTAATTAAAATGGCAAACACTATCACCGATCAGCAAATCAAGGACATCAACTCAGCTCCAGCTTTCTCAATTGCCTGTGACGTGACCGATATCGAACAGACAGCTCTGCTATGCAGGTACGTGAACTCTTTCGTATATCAGTAGTCACCTGGTGCCTAATTCTCTCCAGGATGCGCAGCAGGGAGAATAGACATTTAATTATTAATGTTCGGTTTTTATTTGTAGCCTGCTTCATTATTTCAATAGTAGGCATACAGCTTATGTATTGACAGTCTATGTAGCCTTATAAAAGGCTTTTAGATTTTTGCGACTCCAGGTCGGTATGTTTTGTTGGGGAGGCAATATGGCTCTCTGAACATTTTGGGTTGCCGACCCTTGAGGTGAAGAAATAAAAAAGTGACTTGCAGGAAAACCAAGTTTGGTTACCCCCAACTTTACTTGACGTTCGCCCATTACATTGCTGTGTTTTCTCCATGACGCTAACAAAGGAGCCACATCAATAATGTGGGGCTCAGGTTCTTAGAGCAAGCAGTACATAAATCATCCACACGATGGCGTATTTGATCATGTCTTTTGTGGGCTAAGTGTACAAATTAGTGTCATTTAGTGGTGAGCTAATAGAAGGCAACAACGAAAAACGGAAAGCGCGTGCCTTTTTATTCAATGCGTCACAAGTTGCCTGCCACATTGTCGATGCAAGATAAATGCCACCACAAACGACTAAATCTCAAGCTTCTTTTCTCTATTTTAACGTTATCCTTTTGACAGCTGATCCATTTTCATTTTCGTCCAATAGTCACTAGCAGTGAGGTGTGTTCAGTGTGTTGTTTGCATCTGAATGACATTTAGGACTTTGAAAATCTGAAAAAAATAACACGGGAGAATGGCATCGTCAGTGCAAATGGAGAAACATGCACTGGAATGAATGCTGGTTAGAAAAATAACCTAAATTCGTTTTAAAGACAGACCGATTGGATTGACCAACTACTTAGGTTAATTTGAACCAACTTTCTGTCTTTCAAAACAAAACTCGATACAAATGCCAAGACGCTGCTGACAAGACGGTTATGCCAGTACGTCATACAAGTCTCAAATGTGTCCTCAGCTGATCCCGGCTCAGCGTGTGAGGAAGACTGGCTCCCTTTCGGCTCCAATTGCTACAAGAAGATGGAGACCCCCAATGGTTGGCTGGGGGCTCGGCACGACTGCGTCTGGGAGGGCGGCGACCTGGTCTCCGTTGCCTCGTCGGACGAGGAAGCCTTCGTGAAGGACAAAATGGGCGACGTCCCTTTCTGGATCGGACTCTCCAATCTGGTGAGACGGAAGCGCAAGCAGTTGATTCTCTACTGGTACGCGATTGACAAGTGGGATTGGTCTCTGCAGAATTGCGACGAGGCTTGGTGTCAGTATGACAAGGAGCAAAAGAAGCTGACTTGGTCCGATGTCCGCGTGACTGCGACCTACTCCAACTGGACTAAAGGTCTAAATGGAAAGTAAGAAGGTTACGTTTTGCGTCCTTTCACTGTCAGTGTCCTTTTCCAAAATGGCAAAGAGCATCGTTGTTAGAGATTTGCTCACTCTAACTTATTTTGCAACAACCACACGGCAGACAAGCAAGTCCTGTTAGACACCTGCAGGTGGATAGTTCACTCGTTCAAGGAATGAAGTCTGAACCCTCCTTCCTGCAAGAGGATATTTATTAAGAGAAACAGAGTGGGGGTATGAGTAGGCTGGCCTGAAAGCCCTTGTCCTCTAATCTAAACATGTCAGGGGATGTTTTACGACCTTGTGATAAAGAGGACAAGGTAAGGTATTTATTACCTGTTTCATTCCAACATAATCCTACGATAAAGATAACCTGGAAAACCCTAACAATCGTGATGAGGGGGAAAAAAGAGCTCTTGTCAATTTTTTACCAGAAAATAAGAAGAAATACTGAGATGCTTTTCACGACTTCTCCCTACAGCTCCGATGTGGAGTCCTGCGCGTACATCAACCTTGGCGTGTACTACGGGAATCAGCCAGGAAAGTGGCGACACGGCTCGTGCGGATCCTCGTTGCCATACATGTGCGAGCGCTCGCTGGACGGTAAGCCCACACGAATTATATTATGATGTCAAAAGGAACATTTCAAACGTGTGGTCTTTTTGCAGACTGCCTGGAGGGCAGGCAGTGTTCCTTTAAAGACTTTGGTTACGATCGAGTGGAGAGTGAGTGGCTGCCACGCTTGTTTGTACTCCTGCACCGTCCCACCGTGCTTTTCCAATCCAAGTTTGTTTGTGGCTTCAGCTTCCTCCTGCGACCCTGGCGACTTCCTGTTCGACGACTCTTGCTATCATTTTGGGCGGGAGAAGATGAATTGGCAGCCCGCTGAGGACTTCTGCAAGGGACGCAAAAGTCACCTGGCCAGCGTCCACTCACAGGACGTAGTCAAATTCTTGTCAGGTGAGCGCCAAGACAAACCGACAATTCCACGATCATCCCGCAATGCTCACCAGCATCTTTGCAACTTGCGCTTGTTCTGCCTTTCTCAAGATCACGTAAGCTATCACAGTTGGGTGGGACTCGCAAGGAAGAATGGCAATTATGAGTATACTGATGGAACATCTATAGTAAGTGAAATGTTTAAGTGACCTAAAAAGTTGTCATTTGTCCAGAATGATATGATATGAATGAATGAGATGTCGTACTGAAATGCAAAAGATAAAAGTGAGATACAAAGTGTCATTTAAACAGGAAAAAGCTTTCTTGAACAAAAACAAAAAAGTCAAACTTTGACCTGAATGGCCGCAATGTTACGAGAAGAGCGACGAAGAAATGTTTTCCAGAAAATCAGCTGGAACAAGGACAAAGCTGCAGTTTGATGGCAATTGTAATTGACAAGAAACAAAAGCCATCATGCGCTCAAGTTATCTGTCATGTGTGCAGGACGACACCCCACTATTGCAATATTTCGAATACGGCTGCATAGCTGTGCTCCATGGTCTTAGGGACTTTGGCTGCGACACCAACAACTTTGGAGCCATCTGCAAAAAAGGTCTGAAAGTCACGACGGCTCCCTTTGCCCTTTCACGCACGCGCTCATTATTGATCCCTCTTGCAGCTAAGGTCCGAAAGGCTCTTACTGCTCATCCGTCATCAATATTCAGGCCAGGTGGGCGTCACATCCGTGGTCGCGCTCTTGTTGCCATTTGGCCCTCAAGTCACGCGAATCTCGCTTACAGGCTGGAGCGAAAAGTGCGGCAGGTGGATGGCGAACCCGGCCAACGACTTCTGCTACCTGATCAGCCACAACCAGGACGTGACCTGGCAGGAGGCGCGAGACAAATGCGTCTACCACGGAGGCGACCTGCTCAGCCTTGCCGACGACACTGAACAGAAGTTCATACAAGGTAAATTGCCCGGAGGACACGATGGAGGCTCGCACAGTTTATACTGCATGGACTCCAGAAGGAACAATGCACCTCTTGATTGTTGTTTAACTTTGGAAGATCTGCGCGACATTCCCCTGACTCTATGGTTGGGCGCCAATGCCGAGATCACTGAAGGCAGCAAGTGGACTGATGGATCCCCGTTCACTTACAAAAACCTGAAAGCAGGTCGGTCTAAAACCCGGCAAATGTTTGTCGGCGACAAAACTGACGAGTGCTTAGCGTCCGTCGTCTCCTTCCAGATAACGCCAGTGACGCCACTGGCGGACGCTGCCTTTCCTTGCTCACTGCCGACGGCGACTGGAAATTTGACCAATGCCGAAAAAACAGCAGCTACATCTGCAAGAGAAGAGGAAGAGGTAACGTGACGCTTGGCCGATTAGCACTGACTTCTGAAGTCCTCTCGATGAAATATGCCTGCGTGTTGTGAGCGTGTCAATTGTCAAGTCATGGAGCTAACGCAATTGGCAAAACTGGAATTAAGACTGCAGCTGGTCTGAATTTCTTGTTTCCCACAACATTGGTGGCAAAACGTTGATAATTCTGTGATAAATTGTATTCGCTGGTCAGTTGGCAGCCTTGAGTGCCTTGAAAGGCGCCTTATAAATAAAATGTATTCTTATTATTAGTTGTTCTTCGGGAACTCGCTGTTGAAAGTGGCTTCCTCAGGGAAGGAAAAAATATCTCAAGACAATCAGTTGATTGGAAAAATATTTTATTCCTTCAAGATGTGGAAATGTCTCACATCCAGAAAAGTTCCTCCCGTGATTTCCAGACTCTGTGCTTTTTACATTGAGTCTCTACCCTCAGCGGTCTCAAACCAAACCACTCATTGTTAAAACTCTGATCCCAGACTGCCAGTATTATCTCGGGGGAAAGATGGTCACAAACAAGACTGCTTGATGGTTAAATTTGGATCGGAGCCAGCTGAGCCAATTCTATTCTCTGTACTCGTACGTCAGCGTTTCTTGAGGGCTAAAAGTACCCACGACCTGAGGCCCACACTCAACAGAGATGCGCTTGAATAAGTGGAATATGGGTCAAATAAGAATATTCTACAATCCCCCAAATGTTTCCTCAGTCGATCAGAAGTCATGTGATATGGTCGACGGGTGGCTCACTTTCGGGTTCAGCTGCTACAAGAAGATGGCGACCCCCAACGGTTGGCTGGGGGCTCGGCACGATTGCGTCGGGGAGGGCGGCGACCTGGTCTCGGTCGCCTCATCGGGCGAGGAAGCCTTTGTGAAGAAGCAAATGGGCAACGACGACCCCTTCTGGATCGGACTCTCCAATCTGGTGAGACGGAAGCGCAAGCAGTTGATTCTCTACTGGTACGCGATTGACAAGCGGGATTGGTCTGTGCAGAAATGCGAAGAGGCTTGGTGTCGGTATGACAAGAAGCAAAAGAAGCTGACTTGGTCCGATGTCCGCGTGACGGGAAACTACTCCAACTGGGACTCCCGTCAGGTTGGAAGGTAAAAAAGTCACGTCTTGATGTCCTTTCACTGTCAGGCAAGGTTTTGGGGCCCCTTTCCAAAATGGAAAAGAGCACAGTGGAGGGGAAAAAAGACCTTTTGTGAAGTTTTCACCAGAAAGCAAGAAAAAAATACTGAAATGCTTATCACGACTTCTCCTGACAGCTCCGACGTGGATTCCTGCGCGTACGTCAACCAAGGCGTGTGGACTCAGCCAGGAAAGTGGCGGCACGGCTCGTGCAGATCCTCGTTGCCGTTCATGTGCGAGCGCCCGCTGGACGGTAAGCCTGCTCAGGAGTTGTCATGTTGATGTCGAAAGGGACATTTCACTTGTGTGGTCTTTTTGCAGACTGCCCGGAGGGCCGGCCGTGTTCCTTGAAAGACTTTGGTTACCTTCGAGTGGAGAGTGAGTTGCTGCCACGCTTGTTTTTACTCTTGCACCGTCCCGCCGTGCTTCTCTAATCCAAGTTTGTTTGTGGCTTCAGCTTCCTCCTGCGACCCTGGCGAATTCCTGTTTGACGAGTCTTGCTATCGTTTCGAAGGGGTGAAGAAGGTGCAGTGGGTCGCTGAGAGGGTTTGCAAAAGAAACAAAGGTCATCTGGCCAGCGTCCTCTCAGCGGATGAAGGCAATTTCTTGGCAGGTCAGCAAGTGCCAAGAAACATCCGACAAGTGGATGCTCTTTTTGTGCTGAAGCGCTTGTTCTGCTTTCCTCAAGCTCACATGCGAGACGCAGGAAGATCTCAGCCTTTTGTGGGACTGAAGAAGAAGAAAAACATTTTCGAGTGGATTGACGGAAAATCTACAGTAAGTAAAAAATTTACTGCAGTCTAAAGAAGTTGGCATTTGCCTCTGCCCAAAGGCAAAAGATTGGAATTGAATAGAAAAATGCTTTTGAAGTAAATAAGCTGGAACATTTGGGGAACAAACTTGCCATTTCTCCTTTAGAATGATATTAAAATGAACAAGAAAACTTGAATGACGTTTAAAAAAAAAAAAAAAAAATCAGTCTTGTAGGATAAAGTGCAGAATTTGACGGAATTCCGGAGAATAAAACAGGATGACATGATGAAACTGGTCCCAGTATGCAGTTTTCACCGAAACGCTCAAAGCTGTGATTTCACCAAAAGAACGTTGAAATGCTCCAGCACGGAATGGAAAAACTCATTCAACCAAGCGTAACACAAAACAGGCTCAAGTGGCGTCCGACGTGTCGTCCGCAGGACTATGTCACGCAGTTGGTGGGAAAAAAGTCTACAGGACTCGAAGAGTGCTTTGCTCTGTCAGCTTCTGGACAATTTGATGAGTGGTCATGCGCTAAAGAGCAGCCATCGATCTGCAAAAAAGGTCCGCAAGTCACCGCAGCTCACTTTGCCCTTGAACCTGGCATTGCTCTCTTTTTTGATCCCCCTTGCGTTCTTGCAGCCAAGGTACAAGGGGCTCTCCCTGTTCTGCCGTCATCAACATGGGGACCAGGTAAGCATCCCACCCTGCAGCCGACATTCGGTCAGTCGTCGCTTTGCCCTCAAGTGACACGGGTCTCGCTTGCAGGCTGGAGCAAAAAGTGCGGCTGGTGGATGGACAACCCGTCCAACGACTTCTGCTACCTGATCAACCACAACCGTGCCAAGACCTGGCAGGAGGCGCGAGACAACTGCGTCGGCCTCGGAGGCGACCTGCTCAGCATCACCCACTTTGATGAACAGAACTTCATACAAGGTAAACCTCCCAGAGGACTCGATAGAGGCTCGCACAGTTTATGCCCCGTGGACTCCAGAAGGAACAATGCTCTTAGACACACACCTGTACGATCTTCAAACTCTTGGTCGTTGTTTAACTTTGATCCAAAGGTCTGTACGCTCGTCCCCTGAGCAGTCCCACTTTGTGGTTGGGCGCCAATGCCAATATCACTAACGGCATCGAGTGGATTGACGGATCGACGTCCACTTACAAAAACCTGAAAAGAGGTCGGCCTCCAACCCGGGGAATGTTTGTCGGCGACAAAACGGATGAGTGCTTAGCATTTGTCGTCTCTTTCCAGGCATCGCCGGAGAAGGCCCCAGTGGAAGCTGCCTTTCCTTGCTCACTGCCGACGGCCGCTGGGCACAAGCCGATTGTGAGGAGAAGCGCAGCAGCTACATCTGCAAGAGAAGAGGAAGAGGCATGGTTTGACATTGGTCTTATTCTTAGAATGAGTTGTGTCATCAGACATGAACTTAGAATGAGTTGTGTCATCAGATATGAAGTATTTAGGAAGGCCTTTTCTAAAGTCCTTTGATTCTCGGTGCTGCAGTTGACACGATTGGTAAAAAACTCACTGGAGTTTAATTTCCACAAAATGCTGACAAGACAGTCATGCCATTACGTGCAGATAATTCTATATTTCTGCCATTCTAAATAACGGCATAATAATGGTGTCCTCAGCCATTCCTAAATCAGCATGTGAGAAGGGGTGGAGTCTTCACCAGTCCAGTTGCTACAAGAAGATGGAGACCCCCAACGGTTGGCTGGGGGCTCGGTACAACTGCTTCTGGGAGGGCGGCGACTTGGTCTCCATCGCCTCATCGGACGAGGAAGCCTTTGTGAAGAAGGAAATGGGCAAGAACCCCTTCTGGATCGGACTCTCCAATCTGGTGAGACGAAAGCGCAAGCAGTTGATTCTCTACTGGTACACGATTGACAACCAGGATTGGTCTCTGCAGAGATGCGACGAGGCTTGGTGTCGGTATGACAAGGAGCAAAAGAAGCTGACTTGGTCAGATGCTCGTGAGACGATGACCTACTCCAACTGGGCTCCAGGTCAAGTTGGAAGGTAAGAAGGTCATGTCTTGAATGTTAGGCAATCTTTGGGGCCCCTTTCCAAAATGGGAAAGAGCACATGTGACGAGGTGGGGGGGGGAAGTCTTTTGTTAAAGGAGAGCAAGAAAAGAACCTCCAATTCATCCTGTTTGTAAGATGCTTTTCACGACTTCTCCCGAAAGCTCCGACGTAGAGTCCTGCTCGTACGTCAACCAAGGCTCGTGGACCGAGAGTCAGCCAGGAAAGTGGCGACAAGCCTCATGCGGATCCTCGTTGGCGTTCATGTGCGAGCGCTCGCTGGACGGTAAGCCTGCTCAGGAGTTGTCATGTTGATGCCGAAAGGGACATTTTAATTGTGTGGTCTTTCTGCATTTTAATTGTGTGGTCTTTCTGCAGACTGCCCAGAAGGCCGGGAGTGTTCCTTGAAAGACTTTGGTTACGATAGAGTGGAGAGTGAGTGGCTGTCACTCTGGTTTTTACTCCTGCATCGTCCCGCCGTGCTTTTCCAATCCAAGTTTGTTTGTGGCTGCAGCTTCCTCCTGCGACCCCGGCGACTTCCTGTTCGACGATTCTTGCTATCATTTTGAGTGGAAACGTAAGAATTGGCAGGCCGCCGAGAACTTCTGCAAGGGACGGGATGGTTACTTGGCCAGCGTCCACTCAGAGGACGAAAACAAGTTCTTGGCTGGTGAGTACCAAGACAAACCGACAATTCTGTGATCATCCCGCAATTATCACTGGCATCTTTGCAACTAGCGCTTGTTCTGCTTTCCTCAAGCTCACGTGCGAGATGTTAAAGGATATTGGCCTTTCATGGGACTCAAGAAGAACAAAGACAACAAATTTTACTGGAGCGACGCAACGTCTGCAGTAAGCAAAACGTCTACAGCTGTCTAAAATGTGTCCAGAATGAGATATGAGAAAGCCAAAGTTGGGTTGGTCACAATGTTGCAAGAGCAGAAAAAAATGTGTTAAGTTTCAAAGGGGCATGGCCACGAACACAGATCAACTTGCAGTTGTTTTAAGACAAATAAAATTGACAAGCTTGAATAAAATAGTTATATACAGTTTTTTTTGTCTGGTCATATAAAAGTGCAGAATTGTATAGATGGACAGTCTAAGAACAAAATAGGAACATTGTAGTTGTTGATGTTAAAAATGGAGTACAGTAATGAGAAAAGAAAAAAAACTGAACGTTTGAAGAATATAAGTTGCAACACCAAACGCACTCAATTGGTATTCATCCTGTCATCCGCAGGACTACATCACGCTGAGGGGAGAACAGTCTACAGGACGCGGTGACTGCTTTGCTCTGTCAGCTTCTGGACGATTTCATCAGTGGCCCTGCACTGAAGAGCAGCCATCTGTCTGCAAAAAAGGTCCAAAAGTCACCACAACTCACTTTGCCCTTTGACCTCTCACTGCTCTCTCGTGTTTGATCCCCCTTGCGTTTTTGCAGCCAAAATCCGAGAGGCTCGCCATGATGAGCCGCAAGCAGGTGGGCATCCCATCCTGCGGCCGACACGTGATTGGTCATTGGCCAGTTGGCCCTCAAGTGACGCGAGTCTTTCTTGCAGGCTGGAGCGAAAAATGCGGCTCGTGGGTGGAGAACCCCTACAGCGACTTCTGCTACTTGATGAACCACAACCATGCCAAGACCTGGCAGGAGGCGCGAGACGACTGCGTCCACCTCGGAGGCGACCTGCTCAGCATCACCGACAACACGGAGCAGCAGACCATCATACAAGGTAGGCTTATGGGCTTGATCGGGACTGTTGGTTGAGAATCTTGTGATATTTGTAGATGCTGGGGTATATGCCAAAGAAAGTGACATTTTAAAAAAGAACTTTCTTGCCAGTTGTCTTTCATTGCTCAAGACAAAGAAAACGTTGTTTGTGACGTCACTTGCAGTTGGTTACCAGACTGCAAGTGGTTGTTTATCATGACATTTTTTGCATCTGACCGGAAAAAGACAGCTATAGGGATTGACAGATCTTGCTTTTAAAAGGCCGCCATACAAAAGACAGTATACAAAAGAAACTCGTCATTATAGAGCAGGGGTCTCAAACTCTAGTCCTCGGGGGCCGCATTTCTACAGGTTTTCCAAGTTTCCCTCGTTACACACCTGATTCAAATGATCAGTTCATCCTCACGTTCTGCAGGAGCCTGATAAGTCAAAGTCAAAGTCAGCTTTATTGTCAATTTCTTCACATGCCAAAGACACACAAAGAAACCGAAATTTCGTTCCCCCCTATCCCACGGTGACAAGACATGGCCCACAACAGACAAACAAGTAAACAAGTATAACAAAAGCGTGCTGAATAAATAATGAATAAATAACAACAAATAAATAAATAAATAAGAGGAGCAAAAAAAAGGAGCAAGTGCGCATACAGCAGACATTCCAGAAAATAGCGCAACAGTGCCGCACGCTACGCAGAAGGGGGTAGCGAGTTCAGGGCCCTAACAGCCTGGAGAAAGAAGCTGTTGGCGAGTCTGGTGGTGCGGGAGCGCAGGCTCCTGTACCTCTTCCCAGAGGGCAGAAAGTCAAACAAAGAGTGAACCGGGTGACTCACATCTCTCGCAATCGAGGTTGCCTTGCGGGTGAGATGGGAGGTGTAAATGTCCTTCAGGGAGGGGAGCGAAGCACCAATAATCTTACCAGCCGTATTCACTATGCGCTGCAGGGCCTTCAAGTTCTGTTCAGTGCAGTTACCACCCCAGACAGCGATGCAACTGGTGAGGACGCTCTCAATGGTGCCACGGTAGAATGTAGACAGGACTGCCTGAGGAGCACATGCACGCCTGAGCTTACGAGGGAAACTTGTAGGAATCCGGCCCCCGAGAACTGGAGTTTGAGACCCGTGTTAGAGAATTCGCCGAAAAACTTTGTTTCATTGAAGATCCAGTTCCTTCAATCTATGAAAACAATGTAAACACAGTAAAGCGCTAAACTTGAGATGATACAAAAATTGTTAACTGTATTTAACTTTCGTATCACGTGTCCAGGATGCCCTCATTGTCGTAGCATTAGCATCGGTCTTTCTGCTGATTTTAGAGCTGTGCCTTCTGTTGTCACTTCTTGTGGATGTATTTTGACTAGTCGTATCGGCTAGTTGCACGTTTTATTCTTGGGGAACGCAAGAATGTGTTAAATGCATTTGTAAGCTAGTATTAGCTTACTGCATTTAAAGTCTCAGCATTTAAAGAGACCGCACCAAAACTACTCAGAACGCGGGTAAAAGATGAGCTTGTGATGCTATGACTATGAGGAATTCAGACAAAAGATATGCTGTTCCAAAATGTCAAATTAATTTATAACCATGATATGTATAAGCTTAAGACATTCACTAGTGTCATCTTATTCATGTTTGATCCAAAGGTCTGGCCTTCGGTTTTAAAAACGCTTCTTCTCTGTGGTTGGCCACCAACACCACGATCACTCAAGAGGGCTGCAAGTGGACTGACGGGTCTCCCTTTCGTTACACCCACTGGACCACAGGTGGGTCTAAACGCCATCCAATATTTGTTGCCGACAGTCTGGAGCAATGGAGAGGAGCGCTAAGCATCTGCCGTCTCCTTACAGATAGCCCTAGTAAACCCTCTGATGAAAGCTGCCTTTCCTTTCACACTAAACGTGAACTGGGAAATTGGAAATTTGACAACTGCCAGAAGAAGAGAAACTACATGTGCAAGAAAAGAGCCAAAGGTAAGATGTGACTCATGGCCAATTCAGGTTGATGCCCATCTTTGGCTTTTGCCTCGCAGGACATAAACCGGAACCTCCACGCCATGACGGTAAGTCAATCTCCTTGAATCCTGAATGTTGACGTCAAAAGACGAAAGACGGAAAAAAGACACCACAGTGCGCGCACAGGTTTTCGGGAGATCCTTGTGTGCAACCAGCAGAAGCACGTCGACCTCTTTTGTCAGAGTGAGGGTCAAAACGTCATCCGCATCCAGTCGGCCTTCTACGGACGGAGGAGCGGCAGCCTATGTCCAACTCAGAACGCAACCAAGGGTAAGACAGGACATAAGCGATGTCGTCCGTGGTCCGACGATACGACCGTTGCAGCCAAATAAGCTTCCACTCGGCCTTGTGACTTGCAGAGACTTGCGTAGTGCGAGGAGCCCTCCCTCACTACAGGCAGAAATGTGACAACCGTCAATATTGTCTTGCTGACCCTTTTGAGGGCGTCCGGGAGACCTGCCCTGCAGTCTCCAAATACCTGCACTTGGTCTACAGCTGCGAACGGAAAGGTAGGCTTCACGTCTCTGTTGTGTAATGCGGTATCTCCCGACCAGAGTTGGGGTATGATGGCACATTGAATGGTCTGTCTGCTACGGACGTTGATGCGATGACTAAAAGGTTCAGGGGACCACTCACCATACAAGCTTGGCGACCATTGGCCTAGTGAATAGACGGCGCCTAACAATTCCCAAAACAATACAATACAAGGATTCCGTTATCAGAGATCGGTTGCAACATGATTCTGGGTTGTCCTCAGTGTGTCTTGACAATTTGGTCGAGGCGGACTCAGCGTTTGAAGCCTCCTCCTCGATGAGCGACGCCAGCCCAGTGAAAGCTCAATTGAGCAAGAATTCCTGCTGGAGACCGTCACAAGATCGTACGTAGACAACCGAAAGCTACTTCGGCGCTGGCAATTTGGTGTCCTGAGCGAACTTGTGTCCTGCAGCCTCCACCAGCTGGATCCAGGTGAACCTCGGTCACGTGAGAAAGGTGACTGGGATCGTCACCCAGGGCTGTCCTCACACTGACCGAAGGTCCTGGGTCATCGACTTTGAGATGAAGACGAGTGTTGATGGCAAAAGCTGGACAGATCACCCGGACGAAAAGGTGAGCGGCCAGCCAGTCGACTTGACGCCGACCGGGCTGCCCACACTTGCCATTACAAACGAGAGTGCTATTGCTAGTTTACCGGAGGGGGGGAGCACCGGTTTGGCTCTGCGTTTTCCGCTCAGCACGTCCGCATCCTGCCGCTGGAGGACAGCGTTGACTTCGGCCTCAGCTTTGACCTCTTGGGATGCGCACGTGACGGTAAGCGAGTCTCTCCCTCCGCTGCCGGGAAAAACATACAACCCATCTTTTGATATCACCTTTTGTCTGACAGATGCGATGACCTGTGACAGCATGTTCAACAGCCTCCACTTGACCAAGGCAATGACGTGAGTCGCACTTGCTTCGGTGTTTCCACGACGGTGGGCGCCTGTCGTCAATTTGCTTGTCCTTTCCTTCTGCAGCTTCCACTGCCCGCCCAAGTGCGCCAGCTCTAAACACAATGTCACCGGAACCTTGGTCTACAATAAGGTACGTACGTGATTGCTGACCCTTGGACTGGAGAGGTACTGGCTCTTGGCAGAAATAAACATTTCAAAGATGAACCTACATTTCAATTGGGATTTTGACATTAGTTCCATTTGAAAGATGATTTCATTTCCACACACCAATCAGAAAGTCAAATCCTCCCTATCGTGACCCGCCAGTTGAGTTCTTGACTTGATGTGAGTGGGATTTTCAAATGACTTCCAGTTGAAAGATTATTTCATTTCCACACATCACTCAGGAAATCAAATCCTCCCTATCGTGACCCGTCAGTTGAGTTCTTGACTTGATGTGAGTGCAGGACTCAAGCGTCTGCAAGGCCGCTATTCACGCCGGTGTCATTCGTAACGACATCGGAGGAGACTGTATTGTGATGAAAGCCGTGGCAAAGAAGGGCTTTGCTGGCTCCGGTCAGAACGGGATCACCTCCCTGAAGTGAGTGGCCAACGTTTATGGCAAAGCACCAATACGAGGCCTAGCTCATTGTCACATGTACGACCTGCAGGAATGCCGACTCGACGGATCACGCCTTCACATTTGCAGACGGAGGTGAGTTCACGGAGCATTTTTTCATGTCAAGTGCTGAACTACTGCTAACCTCGCACGGGATCTCACCTGCAGAACCGAGATGCTTGGGAGAGTCCTGGGAGGAGTTTGCGGGCTTCTGCTACAAAGCTTTTGAGGACAAGAAGGAGTGGGCCGCTGCTCAAGCTGACTGTAAGAAATTAGGTGCCAATCTGGTGTCCATCCTTTCTGAGGTGGAGCAGACGTGGGTGAAAAATGCTTCCGCCCTCGGTGCGTACAGCGTCTTCGTAGAACGGCTATCCCCTGAACGCTGGGTGAGAGATCTTCTCGCCTTTGTCCTCTGCAGACACCAGCGACATGTGGACCGGACTGAATGACCAGAGTGTCCTCGGCATGTTTGAATGGTCGGACCGCCACGAGGTGACCTTCACCGACTGGGCCCCGGAAGAACCCAAACACCTGAAAAAGGACTGTGTGGCGATGTCGCAAAAGGTGGGTGGCCAATTGACTGTTTGCAGGAACATCTGCACGATTCACTGAAATCCTTCTTGCTCATCTTTCAGGCTGGAAAATGGAAGCAGATGAGCTGCAAGATACCCAACAGCTTCATGTGCAAGATGCCCAAAGCGCATTATGCAATCACCTCAGAGAAGGCAGAGGAGAGCCATTCTGGTGACAGCGTACTCTTGCACAGAAGCAAGCTCGCCAAGTCAGCGAATGTAGTGAGTTGATTTTTTTCTCTCTCTCTGCATCCCTCGTTTCTGGACAGGTTCAAAAGACAGTTGTAATGATTTCCACACAATCTCATTTCAGTGTCAGATCTTAGCATTCGCATGCAATTTCTATTCAAGATGTTTTGATGACCAGTTATGTTTTGATTACATGTTTTCAGGTTGCTGGATCAGCGGTCGAGCTGAAGGGAGGTCTCCGTGTGAACAACGTCATCACCATCACAGGGCGAGCAAATAAACTGGCAGATTGGTGCGAGGACCCCCACCCACTCCCACACGAGCACAAGAATGCTAATACCACAAACACACTGTTGTACATCTGTGTTGCAGGTTTAAAATCAACCTGTTTGTGCCTGATGACGACACCGACAACGTGGTCGCGCTGCTCCTCAAGTTGAACTTTGTAACCAAGAAGATTTGGTTGTACTCCAGAGTGAACACAACTTGGAACGAAAGAGAGGAGCATCCCACGCAAAGCTCTGGACGCGGACAAGAAGTCAAGGTGACGTAAATCACACCATTTCTGCACACACTCTCACGAACAGTTTTGGGGTTTCCAAACTTTGGTGTGGAATGTTCCTTACCTTTGATTGGTGCCGGTTGGTTAATTCTATCTAATTGTCGCTTTGTTGTTTGTTCATATGCGCAAGGCGTATCCATACAACTGTCTGTCAAAATCCATTCCATCTTGTAGAACCTCCCTAAACATGCGTCAATCTTAAAAAATAATTGAGTGTTTCCAATGGGAAGCGGACATTTACTGGTTGAAGAGCACCTAGCCGCTAATAATTGGAGTGATTTTCTTTTTCAAACTACAAAAAGTGTGAAATGGAAATGTTACAGTCAAAAGGAAGTGCTCAAACCATCCCACCCTTCGTGATGCTACTCAGAAATGTCCACAATAAGATGAATTTTCTTCCAATCGCTAGCGAAACTGTAAGGCTAGCTCGCCAAAAAAAGTCACAAGTCCCAAAAATGTCAACGTGAACGTCACATCTCCCGCCTTTACTCGCTGCCATGCCGTTCACACTCATTACGCGCATGGTGTCCTTGTTGTTGCTCAGGTTGTCATCAAGTGCGCCGACGATCATTTCCAGATCACAATCAATGGCCTCGACGAGGTGACTTACAAATACAGAGAGGCCAATCTACAAAACATCACGCAGCTGATCGTGTGGGGTCACGTGTCCATCAAGGACATCAAGAAAAGCTCCGCTTAGACCAGTCTGCGCCAAAATGTGAGGACAGACGTCGTCAAAGTGTTCAAATTGTTTTTGGCACAGCCTTTTCCACCAGCCACAGATGGTTTGTGGGATAATTGTACAAAAGTAACCACTTAATAGTTTGATCTAATACTTAATCTTTGTCTAATGGGCTATTAGAAAAAGCCAGACTTGCATGCATTTTTTTTCTTTTTGATTGCCTTTGTACCTTTGTGTTCATTGCATTGAACTGCGCAGTATTTGTAGCTAAGAGATTTTCCTGGCCCGATCAAGAGACCCTTTTGATTGATTGGATGATGAGTAATGAGAAGAGAATGCAGTTTCTGGAGAAACTGCATGTGAAGGCAAAGAAGCTGGATGAAAACTTGGGATTGGGGAATGCTAGCGAATGATGTGAAAAGGCGAGAAATAACGACAAGGGAGAAAAATGGTAAGCGAGAAAAAAATGGTAACGCGAGAACCGTCAACGAGAAAAACGTACGATAAGCGAGAAAAAAAACGCGAGACAGCGATAACATGAGCGAGCAGTAAGCGAGAAAAACAAGAAGCGAGAACAACTAAGCAGAGTTAAGCGGGAATAATGGTAAGCGAGAAAAATAATAGGCAAGAAAAACGGTATGTGATAAAAGCGGTGCATGAGAAAAAAAAGTGAGGAAAAGCGGTAGGCGAGAGAAAACGATGAGAAAAAAATGAAGTGAGAAAAAGGTATGAAGGTGAAACTACGCTACAAAAAAAGGTAAGCGAGAAAAAACAATAGGCAAGAAAAACAGTAAGTGAGAAAAATCGTAAGAGAAAAAACTAAGCGGGAAAAAAGTTAGACACTATGTGAGAGAAACGGTAAGCAAGCGGTAAGCAAGAAAAAACGGTAAGTGTAAAAACGAAGCAAAAAAGATGTAGGTGAGAAAGACAGTAAGCACGCATTAAGCGACAAAAACATGGGAAGCAGGAAAATACTAAGTAAAAACATAAGTGAGAAAAACTAAGCGAGGAAAGAACAATTTTTCGCAACGGATCTACACGATTCACAAAAATGATACTTCCAACGGACAAAAAAACGATTAATTGGGAGAGAATCGACAAAATCGACAATTTTTTTTTTAAAATATTTTTTTGCTGGCTTTGCGGGCTCGACTGGGGAAACATGTCACGTGACCGGGATTAGCGTCTTGACCTGAATTAATTGATCGAAAGTTTTTGGGGTTTTTTTCCTGTGCGGCTTGCGGCCCTGTACCAAGTGACCCATGGACCGGTACTAGTCCGGGGCCCCTGATCTATAGCGCAGACGTCTAAAAACGTTCACTTTTAGACCTTCTTAGCCGAGTTTTAGCCTAGACGTCTAGGTAGACGACAAAATGCTCACAGGGCAGCGTCTCTGATTAGTTTGACATCACAGTGGATTGATGATAATTTCACCGTCGTTTTACATGCAAGAAAAGAACCTTCCACTTAAATTTTCCAAGTAGGCATTGGTGTAGCTAACTGAAATTATTGAACAAACAAGGTTATGCCGTTCTCAAAGTTCAGTTAGTCATTTTTTTTTAATATTTTTTTTGCAAAGAATTTATGTAGAAGAGGTTCTTATTTTAAAGTAATAGAAAAGTGAGATAAAGTAGACTGTTACTGTCATTCACTGTCAACTGTAACGTTTGCTTCTCGTTGCATTGAAAAATAAAAATGACATTTAAATTTGGTGGAATTATATTTTTTGTTTTTCAGTACTCTGTCAAGTAGTGTAATCAAAGTAGTCGTATTTATATTTTAAAAAAGTGGTATCGGGCGGCTCGGTGGCGCACTGGGTAGCACGTCCGCCTCACAGTTAGGAGGGTGTGAGTTCGATTCCACCTCCGGCCCGCCCTGTGTGGAGTTTGCATGTTCTCCCCGGGCCCACGTGGGTTTTCTCCGGGCACTCCGGTTTCCTCCCACATCCCAAAAATATGCTTGGTAGGCTGATTGAGCACTCCAAATTGTCCCTAGGTGTGAGTGCGAGTGCGAATGGTTGTCTCTGTGTGCCCTGCAAATGGCTGGCAACCGGTTCAGGGTGTCCCTCGCCTACTGCCCGATGACGGCTGGGATAGGCTCCAGCACACTCGCGACCCCCGTGAGGACTAAGCTACAGAAAATGGGTGGATGGGTATCGATGCATCCCTATCTCTACTTCATGTACTTAAAGCGGTTTTGCGTCATAAAGGCGTCCTAAGATTCTTAACGTGCGTGGGAACTAGTTGGTGCGCGTGGTGGAAGAATACACAGCGAGAGAGACTGTGGACCGAGGACGGCGGCGTGACCCACTCACATGATATACGCAATTTTGGACTGCTGCGTTCTCTCTCTCTTGCAAAGCCCCTTCCAATGTGCAAGCCAACCAAAGGAATGAAGTAAAGGAATTGTTTTCATTTTTTTTTTATTACTGTACTGTTTCATTTTATTACTGTTCCGACTTACACCAAAATTCGATTCACATCACTGCCTCAGAACGGATCGACATCGTAAGCCGGAGATAAAGATAAATATTTTTTCAGATGGAACTTTACGCAAAGGTATGACAACCACTAATCTTGCGAATGGAGCAATTCAGAATCGGCCCCAAGGAAAAAATTGTTATTCGTGTTAAGTATAAAAAATGTTAAGTATAAAAAAAGTGGACTATTGCATCTAACAGATGGGTCAGGGTTCACAGTCCAACGTCACACATCTGCACACAAAAAAGATAAAACACAATGTGATTTTCTTCAAATCATCATTAGCCCAAACAATGTAAGAGTCAGATGGCTGTATGAAAAGAGATTTGATATAGAAAATTTGATATACAGTATGTAAGCGCACACTTACATCAATACAGACATAACGGTGCATACGTTCCATGAATGTTCCAAGACTGGTCTTGCAAATATATCGTCCCAACTCTAAAAGGTTCACCCTGGCAATCGCCCTGGAATATACAGTCTGACGATGACCTTAGCTCTGTGCAGACGCCGCTGAACTTTTTGGTTAAAGAGACAGTAAAGCGAACCCAACATTTGTACTTCTTATACAGGGTCCAGCAAAATGATCTGTAAGTTTGATAAAATGCAAATAAAGAAACAAAGTTGTTTTTTCTTTATGTTCAAAAAGTACATAAAATCCCGGTTTTTTTTCGTTTCATTTTGGAATAATGTTACTTTGGTCTTACCGCTGCCACATTTTCTGGAGTTCTCACGGTGCGAGGTCGGCCGGTTGATTTTCGTTTTAATGCTGATCCACTGGCTCTGAAGTTAGTAACCCATAACAAGATCGTGTTTTGAGCAGGTACAGGATCATGTGTACCAAGTCTGAAGCGTTAACGGAATGCTCGTTGTGTTGCAGTTAGATGTGTTCTTGATAAACGTTTTCACAATAAAAGCGCGATGCTCACCGGCCCAATTCATGTTAGCAACTGAAACGTAACAAAACATTATTCAAAAACAAAAATGAAATGAAACGAAACAACAGCATTATATGTACTTTTCAAAAGTAAAAGTTTTTGTTCATTTGTTTTTTATTAATCCCACAAATGTGTCAGATAATTTTGCGGGCCTGGTCTGTATTAAAAAATTATGTCATTACTACAATCCCCACCTGGAAAAAAGAAGTTATTTGGCAGTATTTTGGGACAGAGTGGCAGTGGATTTACTCATACACACTTATTTGGGTAGAGTCCGCTTATTTGACACATCATCTGGATTACATCAGAAAAGGTAGGCAAAGGCATGTTACTCTCGTTTTCTTGCTTGCCTTAGGCAACGGCCTGCTGTTTTGGAATACAGTTTTTTTTAACGTTTTAAGGATGCCTATTAGATGCATGTAGCAACAGGCCCAAAGGGATATAAAATACATGAACTGGGGTCACTAGTGAAAATGGACCATCTTCACTTCTGTGTCCTTGAATAACGGAACAATACACCTGAACCTCGATTTTGCATGCTTTGATTCTACATGGCTTTGTCGCTTAGTGGTCATGGACCTTGATTTTTTTTTTTGTCGTAAAACCATTTTCAAGTAGTATCTTAAATGGACTATAGCATAAACCTTAGCACTAGTGATTTGATGAATGTCAGTTTGTTTGATAAGAAGTTATCTGTTTGATCTTCTTAATAATAATAATAACTGCTTTATTACAGTGTTACGGATAGCTAGGATTTGTTTTGTTAAGGGGGGAAGTTAGCGGAAGCACCTCATCCACATAGTCACAAGTCAAGGAGCGTGACGAGACGTAGTAGAATACGTAGCTGCTTTATTCTCTCTTCCATTCAATTCGTATAGCATCAAAATGACTTAATCAGTCCGCCTGACATTGTCATCTGCGTATTGCTTGTCTTTTAATATAAATGTCAATGACTTCGATGTAGGGGGGAGTCTTCACGGTGACGAATGGCGAATGAACCCCTTAACTGCCCAACAACATGCCTGGCGTAAATTAACGTGACAAAGGATCCCTTCGACTGCCTTAAAAACCTGCCTTTCTAAAGAAAACAAGACTTTCAATTAGTGCCACTACTTTCTATATAACACACTTTCGGGGTTAACACGATTCCCAAATTGTGCAACCCCAAAGTCTGCGTAAAATCGAGATTTAGGTGTACTCGACTTGATCAATTTCCAGAAACCTCTATAACAAACATTTTTTAAATACCTGTCTCAGCAGCAAAACACACAGCAACTGAAAATAAAATAGTAATCACAAGAGTTAAAATAAATGCACATCAACTTTCACTGACATACTTGTTATTCCTTCATAGTTAGGCTCATAGGTTTTCATAGGTCCCTCATATCTTTCATGACACCAGTCTTGGAACATTTTGGAGACACCCCCTATAAAAACGCTGCAGTAAATTAGTTGCTTACCTGTGTGTCAGGATAGGGATTTGGCGGCGCATGAGACTTGTTCTTCGACATCTGGTTGAATGTTTCCAGCTTAAAAATACAGGAGAATATGAAGATACATCCATGAGTTTGTAACAAATAGGTTAAAACCCACAAATCTACCACAGAAAAAAAAAAATACTTTTAAGTTATTTTACAACTTGCACCTCAAGGCATACACAGACTCAGTCTTGTTTGAGGCTTTTCCATTTTTTCTCCTTTGTTTCTTCTGCTTCTTGCAGTTGTGCTTTACAAATTGGTTTGACAAATATAACAGCAGATGCAACAAGACTAATGCTATTAAAGCTTTGCATCAAACTCACTGGATTTGACTTATAAATGCAAAATTTAAGAGTTACAAAAACTGAACAGATAAAGCTTAAATAAAATAGCCTACATATGTTGCTCCATTGCATTTGTGTATTGTTTGTTGCGGGTGAAGGTGAACAATGTGCCTTCAGACAATCCGCTGTCTTAAAATATTTCACTATTATCTCCTTATGCAGTGATTTTTCAGTCAATTTGCATTTCAATATGCTCAGTTTTAACAAACTGTTTGAGAAATCCTTACCATTTTTCTTAGGTTTGCCTTAATTTCCTCATCTGTTTGTGTTTGTTGTTTTCTTGAGTGTTTTTCATGATCTTGGGTAGGCTTTGCCTGCTTTCCTGAGGCTTTTGTCTCTTTAACTTCAAAGGGAATTTCACTTTGAGCCCTCGACGTCTGCACATTTCGACTTTGTTCCTCCATCCATTTTAGCCTTTTGGCTTTCCCTTGCTCAAACTGCTTCTTCCGTGGCAACCGACGACGACGTGGCTGCTTCATTTTGACAACATGCAGATTCCTTGGAGCAGTGACTGAGCCAAATTGACCTTCACTTGTAGACAGGTCGGGATTTACAAAAGAAACATCTCGAAAGGAGTGGCGGTTATGTTGCACTGAGGGGATAGCGCAGTGGGAGCCGTGGGTGTCCGTTGAGTAAGGATAACTACCGGAATAGTGTGGAGGGAAACTGGCTCCCGTAGTACTGGTCCAATATTGATTGGTGTCACCACTGCATGCGGAATAGTAATGAGTGAAATTAGGTAAATCGTAATCTGGGCAATGGAATGAAGAATCGGGATCACAATGGGAGTGAACATAAGGGCTCTCATACGAGATGTTGGGATCATTGTTTATGCCAACAGTTTTCTGTTCTTGCACATCATCTTGGCTTTTATAGAAATGAAATGAATTTTCTGTCCTCTTTCTTGAGTCACCGCATGCTAACAATGAATCTTTCTCGTGACGATCCCGAGACACCCTGTTGTGGGAGAGCTGCCTGTGAGAGGGACTGCGACGGCAGCTTCTGGAAGGCGACAATGAGGAGGAGGATGATGATTTCCTGTCAGATTTGCAGGATCCACTCATTACTGGACTCACTGGCTGCTCTGTTGTGCTGGGAGTCACAGACTTACTTTCATTCCTTTTCCCATACAGCCTCTCTTGAGTCCGATGTGTTAGTTTACTCAAGTCTTCCATTTCTAGGCTCAAGCCCAAAGTGTTTAGAATGTTCTGGAGCTGTTCATGCTGCTCATCTACCACCACCATTTCTTTTTCTTCTTTCTCAGATTGCTCCACTGTCGGGGGAGACTTGGAGACACTATTGGAGCCTGAAGAGTGTTTGTCTTTGCCCTTGTTGTTGTCATTTGACACTGAGAGTCTCTCCTTGCGGTAATGTTTGCTAGTGGGAAGCTCTGCCCCGTCCCCACCATTGTGAAGTAATTGGACTCCACTGTTGCATTGAAGGCTTGTGTTGCTAGTAGGGAGCGCTGCCCTCTCACCACCATTCTCAAGTAACTGGGCTCCACTGTTGCGCTGAAGGCTCTCGCTGCTAGTAGGCCGATGCAAATCATCCTTCACACTGGAGTGCTGGCTGTTAAAGGGCTGGTCTCCTAACTGAAGATGTTCGCTGTCATCATTGACGATCCTACTGAGCAGGTCCATGTCAACTCCCTTGTTGAGCAAGCTAAGAAAGCGCTCAAAGCCTTTGTTGGCGACATTATCTTTCTGGATTTGTGAAGTAATACTTTGACTGCGGGGAGGTGGGGTAACAGGTGGCGTAGCTGTTTCATGAGCGGAAGCCTGGAAAAAGTCAAAACGTAATCTTAATTTTGTCACAAATTAAGTAAATATATATTACACGGAGAATATTCTGGATGAAACAGTCTTCATAGATTGTCGCATGTTCTAAATTCAGCAACATACTGCAAGCTATTAAGGCCACTTCATCCAGAATATGCTTAACAATTTACAACAATATTGCTCTACTTTGTAAATTTGCAACAGGGTTTTAGAATACCTGATCTACTTTGTTCTAGGCATGGGTTGTAATTTATCAATTGTGATAGACTGAATATAGTCAATTAACATTGAATTATTCCATTAAACATTTTTCTTTATTATTTTAGGGGGGGACGTTAGGAGAAATCTGAAACCGCTGAATGTTGTGAACTCATTTTCATTTCCACATTACTGTAAAAAATGAGCAGGCATTTAAATATGAACATTTCATCTGTGGTAATATTGTTATTAACATTTAACACCTCTGAGCCAATCTTCACTTCATAAATGGACCGCATTTTTCTATGTATGAAAAGTACAATGTAAAAAATCATTTCATTGACTGATACCAACAAACTGTTTTTAAAATGTACAGTGGATACGCTCGTGTGACCCAACAGTGGTAGAAATGACCAATCTACTAACTGGATTTTTTGTTGTAGATCCACTGTGGTCACAGAATCTACGCCTCATCAAAGCTTCGACTCTGCGCTTCAGGGGATGGTCTTCCTGCCGCTCTCTACTATGGCTTGGAGAGTCATCACGCTCAGGCGACACATACATCTTGCACTGTGATTCAAATATAATACATATAATACATTCCCAACAACAAAATGTAAGAACAGAACTGCTCACTGGTCATACCATACTTTGATTCTCACCTTTGCTGGAGAGCTGAGACAATGTCGCTGTTGCAAAATTGTAGACACCCTGTCTTTGAGAGTTTTAGCTTTAGAGTCTAGTGGTTTCTTTTTGATCATTTCAAATGTCTTTATAAGAATTGCGGCTTTCTTGTGTAATATTCGCTCCTCAATATCTCGAAGCAGATTAAGTTTTCTGGTCAGCTCCGGACCGTCATCTTCCAGAGGCTCCCCATCACTGCAATAGCAATGAGGTACGTTCACTTCCATATCATGAATGTCTCTTTGTTGAACTAAGTTCAGGTTCCTCTGTTGCCCGATAGAAGCATTTTCCCACTCTACCGGATCCATTCTTCAACCAAGGCCTCCTTCATGTATGGCGTGTGTGGCCTGAGAAGTGGACAGAGTTGAAGGAGAATAAGCAACGAGCGTTAGCATGTTGAATGTTTGCCTGGTGCCATTATAAAGGTAAACTTACTTTTAAAATTATTTGGAACACCTATGCCTCCGTTGGCCAAGCAAGCTCTGACCTTTTCCAGAATATATATTACAGTCTACTTTTTGATGTATAAAGGTTCGAAATAGTTGCCTATCATATCATTAGACCAACGATATATTACTGCAGTAAATACTAAACCAAGTGCACGTATTTAAGCGACAGAATCATGGTGCCTAAAGCGCCTATTAGACGCTTACAACGAATGCCTAATGGTAGCAATTTGGGATTTGATGTCTTGCCCAAGGACACTTCGACGGCTGAAAATGGAAAAAGGGAGTCGAACCCACGAAGTTTGGGTCACTGGACTTAAGCGGCTAACCTTAGGATCCCACCGTGCATTTCTTTCCGTATTAATCGATCAAACAGCGAAACGTTCGAATACTTAGCTTAGTAGCTCTCAAGTATCACTGAGCGTTTACGTAGCTTGAATAGCATTTTACCACTTGGCATTCTGTAAGAAAATGTTTTCATCTTTGTAGTGTTAAAATGAAGTACCTTAACTTAAATAGCTTGCAGGTTGTTGAAACATCCGACAACCATATTAGACGACCAAGCAGACAATAATAACTGTTTTCCTTCGGTATTTCCGGCCCATTTGAAGTGCGGGGCGCCCCCTGACGTGTGGGAGTACGGATGCCAGCATCAGTGCGTTCCATAACGTTCTTTAACCCCATTTTCTACAAATGTACTTTACCAGTCACCTTGAGGACGTTCATATGAATATGGCATGATCCTACTCACACCCACATGTGCAAATGGATCCACTCCATTGCATGCAGAGATACAGTTAGCATATTGCAAAATATGTCTATGGTCACTATGCTTCAACGTTAAAGGACAAAAAAAAATGTCTGACAGGTTTGCAGCAGCACAAATTAAGCTCCTGTGTTTTTGGTTTTTTTCAGTAGCCACTACTGCAGGTCCATAAAGCATTTGAACTTGAGACAGGAAAAAAATGTGTGAAATGTACATGCAGTAGCTACGTAGTTTGGTCAGATTTTGCTAACTTGCAAGAAAAACAACTCCATGACCACTTCAAACCCTTTACTTAGAGAAAATAACAGGCGTATTACAATATATACAGTTATATTTACAAGCATTTACCGTACACTCACATAAAGAAAATGTGTCAAAAAAAGAAACTAAGTGGAAATTTAGTTTAAATCCAAATTCATGTCACAGTGTTAGGCAAGAATTGTGTTATTGTCCGTGTATTTTGATATTTTCTTGTCTTACGTTTTTGCTTGGTGATGGACAGTTTGCAACCACATTTTCATTTGTTGAATTAAAAAGCAAATGGGCAGCATGAAGCCTCAGTGCTTAGCAATGAACAACAAATAAACATGCAACAGAGACTCCTGGACAAAATGGTTGATATTGTTAATGAAAGAAAAACCCACGATGATCACTGAAATAACTTGAAAACGACAAAAGCCATCTCAAATAATATACTGATAATAGCCCGATGGAAATCAGACAGTGCTTTTGAATTGTGGTTCAAAAGAACTGTGCAAAATAATAATAAAAATGAATGGGGTTTATGTATGTCCTCTTATTAGCATTTGAGAAAGCTGAATTTGAAACCACTATCCAGTCAAAATAGGTAAAAATGCAGTTTGGTGACATGAATTTGCAACCACTATCCAGTCAAAATAGGTGAAAATGCAGTTTGGTGACATGAATTTGCAACCACTATCCAGTCAAAATAGGTGAAAATGCAGTTTGGGGACATCTGCACACACCCAATGCTCTTGTCAATGAAAAGTGGACTGCATGACAACCACCTCTGGTTCGCGTTTGAGATCCACACCAAATTATTTGTGTATAGTATACATTTGAATTTGTATATACATGCTTACACGAAATTATTTGTGTATACTATACATTTAAATTTGTATATACATGCTTACACGAAATTATTCGTGTATAGTATACATTTAAATTTGTATATACATGCATACATACATATGTACAGTACACGTACATACATATACATACATACACACACACACACAGACACACACACACGAAATTATTTGTGGATAGTATACATTTAAATTTGTATATACATGCATACATACACATATGTACAGTACACGTACATACATATATATGTATATACACACACACACACACACACAAATACGTATATACAAATACACACGCACGCGCACACACACAGTATGTATTAGTACATACGATCGTACATATTGTTATAATTTTGATCAGCAATTATTAGTAAGCCTTAATTAATAATTTATTACTACGGCTTACTCAAAGCACAGTCATTTTGTCTACAAAGTAAGCCAGCCAATCAAGAGTAGAGACTCACAAGGAGTATTGAATTTCCTCCTGTTTCTTTTAGCGTCTGGAGTTTAGGAAAAGTACACAAGTTAGAACTGGTTTAATTTCTTATCCTCACGACACTCACACCCACTGATGGGTGACATCAGAAAACAGCATCCTAAAATACAGCACTCACATTTAATAATCTCTATTAATCACACCCTCAATCAGCGGCCCTCCCAAGTTACTTCCTCAACGCAACTGTCCCATTTGGGCACGCAGCCTATTTCCTGATAGTTGTGTCCCACGCATCCTGCCTTGGGTTCCAGATCAGCTCCCATGACTGCCAAAGTTGACCTTGAATGAGTCCAGACATCCTGTAAACACTGCCTACTAGACCCATCCTTTGTACACCTGATGATGGCTAGGTTGTCTAATTTAATAGGCAATTTTGGCAAGAGTATGTGTGGAGCATTTAACAATTTACAAAGGAGTGTGTCCAGACGTGCAGATGTAAAACCAAAATGTGTGTGCACAAATGCGCTCCATAATGTGTGCATGTGTGAGTGACCTTTGTGTGCGTGTATGTGCGTGCGTCAAGGTACACAAAGTATGAGAAGTTTACATGATTGTCATTAATACGTGATATGGTTATTGTTTGACTAAGGGGTAGTTAACATATACGTACACTGTAAAACCTCTACTTACAAACGCCTATATACTTACCGATATTTTGAGTCTCAAGATTTTTTTCGCCTCCACTTACGAACCAAATACAACATCCAAACCCGTGAGCGACTTTGTCAGAGCGTGTCAAGTGATGTGACGTGTGTGTGTGTGTGTGTGTGTGTGTGTGTGTGTGTGTGTGTGTGTGTGTGTGTGTGTGTGTGTGTGTGTGTGTGTGTGTGTGTGTGTGTGTGTGTGTGTGTGCGTGTCGCTAGCATTCGCTCGGCCACTACCTGTGTTCATCTTGCCATGCATTAGCATATTGTCAAGTTCATCCGTAGTTCGTCCAGAGTGTTTGGGGTCAATCATGTCTCCTAAGAAAGCTAGTGCAAAAAGCGGCAAGAGGGTGTGGAAATTAAGCACGGTAGATGATTCTGCCACTCTTAAGCGCCTACTCCTACAGCAAGTTGACACAACTTTCAAGGCGAAGCACTTAAACCTTAAGTTTACATTTTACATTCATTCTTCTGGGAAGATTTTCTCTTACTTACGAACTTTTCTAGCTACAAATACAATCAAAGAACAAATTCAGTTTGTAAGTAGATGTTTTACTGTACAGATAATGTAATATACGATACAAAAATAGGCCGATTTAATCGGCGGAACAATTAATATTGGTCAGCCACAATTCCTGCTGACAGCTGCAGTGTCTTACAGCAGTGGTCCCCAACCTTTTTAGCGCCACGGACCGGTTACGCGTCAGAAATATTTTTGCGGACTGGCCTTTATATAAATAAATAATACATTTATATAAATAATATATGTGTAATAAATATATAAATACGATGAAATAAAATGGTATGACTGGCATAAAAACAAGTATAAACGACATAAAAATAAAACTCACCATTACGTTTAATTAGTGGGAGCACTGAGCTCGTTTCTTATTTACGAGCCGGCCCCATCTAGGCGTTATCGTAAACAATGACACCTGAAGTGGTTAAGGTTTGTCTGTTAATGCAGGATGCTTGGTCCTCATGTGCCGAAGCAGTTTTGAAGACTTCATTGCCTTGTTAGCTAGCCTGTCGCCACATATGCCGAGTGCGCTTGGCGCCTCAGGTAGGCGTTCTAGGCGTTATCGTAAACAATGACACCTGAAGTGGTTAAGGTTTGTCTGTTAATGCAGGATGCTTGGTCTTCATGTGCCGAAGCAGTTTTGAAGGCTTCATTGCCTTGTTAACTAACCTGTCGCCACATATGCCGAGTGCGCTTGGCGCCTCAGTCACCTGTGGCAATAAATCCATATTTCAAGTACGACTCAAGAAATGTTCTTTTAAATGCCGCTTTCATTTTCTTAGAAGTGGTTATCCTCTTTGTCTTCAGTCTCCTCATTGGGCTATTTTCCCTTTCCGAAGAAGCTTTCCAAACTTCTCTGTTTCTTGCTCATTTTTGCTTGCCTCACGGGCTCGACTGGGGTGACATGTCACGTGACCGAAACGAGTGTCTTGTGTCAAGGGACACAGCGACTTTTTTAAAATTTATTTTTTTTATATTTCATATATAAATTCTTACTCATTTTTGCGGGCTTTACTTGGAAAACATATCACGTGACCAGGACAAGCGTCTTGACCAGAATGAATTGATTGTTGATAAATAAAAAATACGGGTTCTTTTTTCCTGTGTGCCTTGGCGGCCCGGTACCAAGTGACCCACGGACCGGTACTGGTCCATGGACCGGGGGTTGGGGACCCTTGTCTTACAGGAATAGTTTGATTGGCTCAAAAGGTTGTGCAACAAAATATCTATCTATATGGTATCTATAGCTATCTCTATACCTCCCTCTCTCTATTGCTCTCTCTCGATATCGTAGTATATACATACATATATCGTTGACACAGTTCAAAAGCAATGACTGAGTTTCATTGGGTGTTTTTCAATTTCTTTATTCTGTCTTTTGTTAGTTACAAGTTTTCAGTCACCATTTTGAGCTTTTTCTTTCATTAACAGAAGCCTAAGCACAATTCTGTGTACACACGAATGAACAGATCCAAATTTAGCATGATTTACCTGTGCGGTTTTGTATCAATGAGCAGCAAACAGCGAGGCCTTGATAATGTTCTAGACTTGAGTGTAGTATCAACTATATTGGGCGATGGAATTTGTACATTTGATGGGTTGATAAATGGTGGCGGCATGTTATTGACAGGTGGTGGAAGAAGGTGTCTTGTTTGCGCAAGGACAGATGGAAGCATATTTAAGGACGATGGACAAGGGTAAGGGTAAGGGTAAGGCATGAAGGGAGGGCGACTTGGCAAAGGGAGCATGGAAGGCTGATGAGGGAAACACGCGGGAGGGGGAGGAAAAACAAGCTTGGGCCCAAAATTGGAAATGTTGGGGACCTGAGGTGGGTAAACCATTGGGGGGCTATTCACAGGACCATAGGCTGGCATTGTGAGCATTGTGGGTCTTAATGTCGTGGGAGTATTTGGAAAAGCAGTTGCTTGGGTTTCACATTTCTGATGATCCAGTAAAGATCTACTGTTGTTAGGGACCCTGACTTGTTCCACTTTGAAATCGCTCTGAGCATCGTACGAGTCTCTGCAAACAGAGGAGTCATTACATGAAGGTTTCGATCTGCTTGCTGATGAAGATGATGAAGATGACCTGCTGCGGCGCCTTGAAGAGTGGGCCGATCTTGTGATCCTTTCCCTCCTTTCTGTGCTCTGGTAGCTGCAATCACTTCCTCTCTTCCCATATAATCGCTCATTAATCCGGTGCGACATTTGCCCGAGCTCTTCGGGTCCCAAGTCCACCCCAATGGCCTGCAGCACTTCCTGAATTTGCTGGTGCTTGTGCTCATCTTCAGGTGCCAGTCTTTTCTTCTCCACCACAGGAGAAATCCTGGACCCCATGCAGCCTTGTCTTTCATCGCTCCTCTGCACTGATGTGGCATCATAAGGGGAGCGCCTTATTGGGCTAATAGATTCAAGACGATGCTGTGGAAAATGGAGCTGATGGTGTTCCTCTCCAAAATTCTCTTCGTTGCATTTGTTGACATTTTGTTGCCCGACTTGCGCTCCTGGAATGTAGGAATGATCCACCACATTGTGGGAAAGTGCTGCAGGTGGTGGTTTCCCACAGTCATCTGCAGGGGTCTGAATCACTATCTGGTTGAGCATGTCCACATCCACACCTTTATTGAGTACATCAAGGAACCGTTGGAAACCATTGGAAATTTTCTTCTCAGGTACATCTTGACTGGGTTTGGTCACATGCTCAAAAGACTGATGGGAGATGGACAAAGGCAACCAGTTCATGCTAATGTCACCTGCACTTGCTTAGACAGACAGAAGACACTCAACCATACCCATCATTTGGTACATCCCCACAATCTATGTAGCATTGGGGCCTATCAGTGCAGAACAACTATGATAATTACCAAAGTGGAATAACTGTGTGTATTCCACAAATGGCTTTTAATGTTCATAATGCCCAAATGCTGAAGTTATAAACAATCAATCTTAATGTGATGCAATACTATTGTACAGTTCAATCAATCAATCAATCAATCAATCAATCAATCAATAATTTATAGAAATAAAATGATCAATAGTGAGAAAAAGTTAAATGTTAATTTTTTTGGGATAATTTTTTCAAATCATTTAAAATTTTTCAAAATGTATCTTTTATGCTATCAAATGGATTCAAATTCAATTACTACAAATACAATCTACTTTTGGGTTTTTTAGTTGTCAGCTATTTCAATGCTTTTTACTGATCCTTTAAGTTTTTGTCATGGTATTGTTTTGTTACCGGTACAGTGGTATTTCATGCAGGTATCATATCGAAGTCTAAATTTTGGTACTGTGTTAACACTAGTTTTAATTGTACATGAGGTTAGCTGTTATCTTGTTTATATTTGAAAATGTATATTTAAAGAAAGTGTACCTTTTGTTTTTTAAAAAGACAAGTTATCAATTTTTGTGTTGATACATGCACCCCTATGCTTTACAGTGGGAGGTTCTGAAGATGATTATAACAATTAAGGATTACATTTTTGATCAAATCAGGCAAAAAATGACAACATGCGAGTTTTACAACTCTAAGAGACGCAACTACTAAATCATCCAACTTCATATTTCACTAAGAATCTCACAGACACGACCAACCTTAAACAACTTGTAGATCTGCCCATAAACGAAAGCAATGCAGTAATGCAAAGTCACTAGAATGAATAACAGATAATGATATATTTATCATATTAAGTGTTAAATACACGGGAAGATTGAAAAACTCAAGTAAACACCAGTTAACAAAACTGCATGTTTTTGTTTGTGATAAGCAAAAATGCATGTACTTTCGCCTATACATATAATGTATTTGTAGATATACACATAATGCACAGTGAAATGTTTTAATATAAAAAAATCTGTAAACCACTCATTTTTTAGGCTGAATTTGGATGTTTTTAGATGAGTCTGAAATGACATTCTTATGTACTTTATTATTATCTTTGTTAAGGCAAACTTTGATACAGCATTGTTTTGAATTTCACGTTGAAATTAGGCAATAACTGCTGCACTGCATTGAATGCCATGTGTGTAGCTTAAATACCAACAATATTTTTCACAGTTTTTTGTTGTTGAATTGTCATCATAACTTGCTTTATGTGAGATGAACTTACCTGTCTTTTAGATTCATCCAAATCCCTTGCTTGATTTTGACGATGATCTATTGGACCTGTAGGAGAGCTATTCTTCCTTTCTCTGGATCGGCTATGTCTCTATTCATCAACACAAGTCAGATTACATTATTACATGACAAATCTCCAATTTCTCACTCTGGATACAAGTGTTTTACCTTTTTTGAGTATTCTCTGGAAAGTTTCCTTTCAAGTGAGTAACTGTGGTTTCTTTCGTGATCGTCCCTTTCTTTGTTATATGTAGAAGGTTGCCTGTGACTGGAGTTATAGGCTTGGTGGTACCTTGAAGTCGACACTTCACGTCTGTGTTGGCTTTGGGAATCTTGCATACTCGGTCTGTATTTAAAATCGACTTCCTGAGGCAACTGATGTTTAAAGTCCTTTGAAAAACGATCTGGCGACTGCCTATATTTTTTGCCATCAGGCTCACACCTATAGCTGGAGTCATCACGACTGTCACCTGTGAACCATCGCCTTTTCTTTTCGGCAACCCTTCCGTCCGGGGAAGACAAGCGTCCCCTCGCTGGACTTCCCCTATCTCCATCTCTGACCAGGGAGTCTTTAGAGTACAGCTTTTGAGGGGGGTCTCTGTAGTCTGTACTTCTGTTGCTTCTTTCTGTTCTACCAGGTCCAGTTCGAAAATGACTGTGATAGGAATTCCACTGTACATCCCGACAGTATTCATGCCTATCTTCCTGTCTATCATTGTAATCATCCCTCCATTTTCTGTCTCTGTCACAATGGAGCTGCCTTTGGCCATACTTAGGTTGTTTTGAGTGCATCCTCACACGACAACTCCAGGATGTAATGCAGTGGCAAAAACTACAGGGAGAGAAAAGTGAGCCAGCATTAAAAGTGTATCTGCCTCAAAGGCTTTGAGATAAGTAAGATCATTTTCAAATTCTTAAGCACATATTTAATTACATTTCCTTTTATGCTTCTGCCAAACGTAATGTAATGTCAATTCGCACACACCATTTTTTAACAAGACACAGATTGAGGTCTGTTGTGATGTGTGATGTTACTTGACGCCATGGGGCTCATAAATGTCATCGCTTTCAACATGTATTTCATAAATTTGTGCAACTATAAAAGCCTATTAATTTATATACTGTGTATTTTGACAACTTGTGGAGTGTTTGTTCATTCTCAAATCTTAATTTTTTTTCGTATGCATTTTTTGAGTGCCAAATTACACCACATCCACAAATTCCATTTTGCCTCTTTACCATTATTTTGTAAACTCTGGCCTTTTGCTTTCTATAATTCCTTTGAGTCCATCAATTCATCATTATTAAATATAGTGTTTCTGTGTTCAGCAATCTTTCTAAAGACGCCAGCCTTTAAGAAGGTTCTGAAGGTTTTATAGTCGGATTCAACAACAAAACGTGACAAGAAAAAAAATGCATTATCATCGGGTTGAAACAATCACAACTTTAATATTTAGCGCAGTAAAAATATAGTTGCAGCGCTACAATTGCCTTTGAAAGATGTGTCTGATAATCACTGCTCATCTCATGCACATGAATGGGCTGTGAAGCTTTTGAGTTGCATTCGTCGATTCAAATCTCATGACAATATTACCAATTACAGACAAATTTATCCCGCTACAGTTGTTAGGTTCCAGCAAATCGGTTTGGAGACCAATGTAAGCTAGCAATACTCAGCACTTAGCATTTCATAAATGAACTTGGATTTCCCAATAGTCACCTTTCCTCCCAAAGACACTTGGATGCTGATTGGAGACTGACCCCCCTTGGTCACAAATAAATGATTTGCACTAAAATTGCAAGGTTATGCTAGTGGCATTGGTGTACGCCAACGCGCCGATCATCCGCTTCAACAGTCGCCATCGGAACTCTGGAGCTTGAGACTGTGGATTCAGCCTCTATCGCCACCTACAGGATGGAGTATTGCCGTTCGTTGTTCGCGGCCCTGTACTCGCACCTTTCCCCCTGTGCCCCTTGGGGGTGCGAATGGGAAGGTTGTCCAAATCCTCTAAAGCAGTGTTTCCCAACCACTGTGCCGCGGCACACTGGTGTGCCGTGAGAGACGTTCAGCTGTGCCGTGGGATTGTCCAATATTAATAACGGAGCGCATTGTAAACAGGATCGCCAAACCACTGGTCAGTTCGCGCAAGGCCTGGTCAGCCACTTGCTAATCGTGCATGTGTGGAGAATCGGAGAATCTTGAGATTTCATATTGTGTCGATCTGATTGTATTGCATCGGCACATATTCAGTTTATGTGTGTGTTGCTGTGTGCTTTTGCTAACAGTGACAGACACTATGACGGTTGTGGTGCGTTTGTGGTCCAATGGAAATCAGAGCATGCAGTTCAACCGGAGAACCTGGATTGGTTATTTTTCACATACGTAAAATAAGCAGTCAAGTCGAGATTCCTCGACTGTGATAGCCACTCAGCTGCTGTCAGAACAGCAGAGCGTCTTTAAAAGTGACTTTGTTCTTATTGTTGCAATATTTATAGACCGAGTCTAAAACAGTAAACAAAATCACGTTGATTCTTTTATTTTAATCACAATCACTTTAAATAGTTTATTTCTTACACCGTCTAAAACCTTTTTAAAAAACTGTCACTTTTATTATAAAAAAGGAATACAATTTAAAGAATATTTAGTATTTATTTCTATGAAATTATTCGACTCTCCATACATATATAGGAATAGGACTGTACGTGTTTCGTTGTAATATAACTGATTTTAATATAGGATCTTAACAGATTTTTGTTGGCGGTGTGCCGCGAGATTTTTTCCAATGAAAAGGTGTGCCGTGATTGAAAAAATGTTGGGAAACACTGCTCTAAAGAGCTTGTTGAGTGGGGTCTGACTCACTTGCCCTTGTTCCACACTTCGGTCGATCCTGCATAGATGGCCCCCTCAATTCAAGCATATCACCAACAATATAATGCGGATTTATAGCGGCAAATTGGCGACATTCGTTGAAATTGATGTTCATGTGCTGAAAAATAAACTCTTTTCAAGTATAAATATCCTATTATTACACTGAATATATTTTAATACAATTTAATTGAATTCACCAACTTTTACTTACGTATGATTAAGTCACCTACATAAACTGTTTTAGTGTTTAGTGCCGTATATTAGCAACGTTCTGCGCATGCGCCGCACATTCAGCAGAGGCCCCAAATAGTGCAATAGAAGAGCCACAACTGACATCGACTTTTACTTTACGACTACTTCACTGCATTTTTTAAATCATTTTAAAACTTCCATAACAAAGACCGATTGCCGCCATGTTTGACGACCTTCTAATGATTGGAAGCTTCATTGAGGAGAACAGGGTGAAGTGCAGGCATTTGGACAAGAGCCTGGAAGTTTGATATCCCGGGGAGGAAAGTGGTGGACATCCATCTAAAATCGGGCAAGCCTACATGGATCACAATTAAGTCATACAAAAACACAGTTAAAACAATACATTAAGAATGAAGACATAAAAAACCACACAGGGGAAAAACAAGTCCGATGCTGAGTTGAAACAAGAAGGAAATCTATAAACGTGAAAATGCATAGAGTAAATCAACTGAAATTACCACAAGATGGCAGACTTACGCTTAGTCCGGGTCTTACTGCCCGACACCTGAGCTGGCCAAATATTCCTTTGCGAATTTGAATGATATGCAGGGCAAACTAAATTTTGAGTGAGTCGAGGGGGGGGGGGTGCACACAAAATAATGTATAGTCCTTAATGTCCCAATTTTATGACATTAATTGACTTAATGTTTTTTAACATGACGTGTATTGCTGTCCAGGTGTTATGTGGTTACCATGCAGTGGGACCGTGGTACGCATTGGCTGGTTATTATGTCTAATTTAATCTAAATAAGACCTCCGCACAGTCAGCTTCCACTGCTGCAGTCCCTACCAACTGCTCCTGCTCCGAACTCAGCTCCGTCCACTAGTGAGACCTATCAGCTTTTGCCACGGAGGATGTTATCATCTACTTCCGCCACACACTTGTCATTTGCAGGTCTCTGATGACTGTTATTGTTGACCTCATCACTGACGCAGACAAAGAGAATTTACGCAGGGCTGTGTGGAATGGTGCCAGTAAAATAGCCACCATACAAACATTGAAAAACTAAGAAGCTGGTGGTGGAAATTCACTGTGATTTTTATGGGTTCTTTGAAGGAAAATCACTGTGACTCTTCCTTCTGCTCTGCGCACAGATGTACATCAGTTATATCAAGGTTCTTGAACACATACAATAGGTACATTTTCTGTGTTTTCCTTGCACGCAGCTGTTTTTCTGTATCCATTATTGCAGCTGAAAGCCTGAAACAATACAAATTTCTCCATTATGAGACTAATAAAGGTTATCTTATTTTATCTTGTTTCCCCTTATTCACATTTATGGTATTTCTTTTACTTTGCACTTTGGTATCGAGACTCGAACAGAAACAGATCTCATTCTAAACAGTATTTATTTCACGTTGTTCATGTAGCCATACTCTATACAATGCTGAAATGCAAAACCACTGCAACAATATTGCACGTGCCATCTACGCCATTATTAACATTACAGACACACTTTAAATATTTAATCTTAATTCATGATATAATGGTATCAAGCAATGTGTGTGGTGAGGCAGTGGCAAGTTGGAGGATAAACATTCCAAAAAGCCCACTGTGGCCTCTCCTGCCAGTCTCCATTTGCTGGGAATGAACAGTTGAGGCCACTGTAAGCTAAAACAGTTGATCATCATACATGACAGCTTCATGTATGTACATGCAGAGAATAAGCCACTGACACCACAAACAGTGTGACCTTTAACCTGACTGGCTGTTCCAACACAATGGGGAAAAGTGTTGCTCCTAACTTAATGTTCACAGTTAATTGGTTAGATTGTCATTTCTATGCACTATAAGAAAAGTTGTTGAACCAGGCCAAGTTTTCAGACTGTGATAGATCATTTAGGATCAAAATCAATCGTCTTCCCACCTGTCATTGATAGAATTTGAGCTCCGTGTCCACACAATCAAAAAACAAGTTTCCTAGTTCATCGCCTGGTATCTCTCCACTCAACATGGCGGAAATTTCACTCAGACACTGCGACTCGAGGTCCCTCAGAATCTCATATATGGCCACGCCCTTGTCCTGCCAGGAATGAGAAAAAGGACATACAAACAAAGACAAATAACTGGATGAATTAGATTTTTATTAGTCCTGCCAGCTGTGTATTTTTGGTTTCTTTTGTTGGCAGGATTCTGTAAATTGACAAAGTTTGTTCAATAAATATTTAAAATGTGTTCTCTGAATCATTACGGTGCACTATAACCCAATGCACTTACTGTGTCAAATTGTTAGTAGCGCTCATTGCAATCTCTGACAAAACACTGAGCAACTCAACATTTTGTAGACTACTATTGTCAATGTTTGATGTACATTTGAACAATGCATTTCATGTGTTAAGTAAACATGTGTTTTTTTTAAACTACTGAACAAGTAATTGACCTACCGGGTCAGTCTTCATGGTGTTAAGTGCCTCCTGGTGAGCCTTGTAAAGGTCATGTCTGCGGTCCACCTGTCCCTGAAAGCGCGGGTACTTCCTGACAGGATCATCAGGACCAAAGTATGGTGAGACCACACTGAGCACAGGTGTGTCATCCTTAGAGAAGATATAAGGTTTGAATATGGACCTGGAGGATGAGGAGCAAGAAATGATGAGATGGAGGAAGAAAAAAGAAAAAAAAAAGTAATTGACGCAGAAGTACATTCAAAAAGCTTTTCCAATGGGGCTTTTCCATCGAAACCAGTTCCACACTGAAGTGGCCTTGACTGGTTGCTTTTCCATTAGATTTTTGGGGTCTTATGGTTATAATGGAACTGCTTTGCAGAACCTCCTCCGAGGTGGTTCCAAAACGCAGGACAAGCGGGACCACTGTCACTATTATCTGATTGGCCAACGGATGTTGCGTTTCTTAAGCAATGCGGCAAGGAACTCAGCTGCACACACACATATAGTTTTTTGTCCTAAATAAATTTGATAACTTCACTATATTTCATGTACAGTAAAAAATCTTTATTTCCACTTGTTGACTGAAAATAGCATCCCATGTACTCAGGGCTCAGGTAACACCCAATCAATAAAACATAATATTTGTAATCCGAAAAATGAGCTTTCATCTGTGTAAAAACCTTTGTGCATTTGATGGGCTGTGATTTGCAACAACATCATGCAACAACACCATTGGCCGAAATTCACGAACTCATGAAATATTATGACAAAACCTCAGAAGTTGCAAGTGTTCATTGTGGAGTGGTGTCTTGCATAGTTCAGTTCATTCTTGCCCCAATTGATTGGTGCCTGTTGTAATGAAAAAGGAACGGCGGGCAAACCGGGCCAAATAAGGCCGGTCCGGAGGTGTTCAATCCTAAAGCCTATATCCGACTGAGGGGTGAACAATTGTGAGTGTTGTCATAATGTAATGTTACATTGTCTGCATGGTTCGGCAGTGTTCGTTCAAGGTCGCAAATGTTAGCCAAACAATCGCCTGGTAATTTAAATATTTCCAAATTTCCTTATGTCATGAAAACTTAATAAAACCTTTGGCGCCCATCTGGCGAATGTTTTGCTAACATTTGCAACCTTAAAAGAACACTGACAAGAGCAAAACATTTGTTGCCTTCGAAAACACCGCAATTGTTTGTGGCTCAGTGGGTTAGGGGATTGAAGACCACCGATGAAATGTATGCTATTATCCATCCATCCATCCATCCATCCATCCATCCATCCATCCATCCATCCATCCATCCATCCATCCATCTTCTACTCCGCTTGTCCCCGGGGTCACGGGCGTGCTGGAGCCTATCCCAGCAGTCATTGGACAGTAGGCGGGGGACACCCTGAACAGGTTGCCAGCCAATCGCAGGGCACACAGAGATGAACAACCATCCGCACTCACACCTAGGGGCAATTTGGAGTGCTCAATTGGCCTGCCAAGCATGTTTTTGGTACGTGGGAGGAAACCGGAGTGCCCCGAGAAAACCCACATGGGCCCGGGTAGAACATGCAAACTCCACACAGGGAGAGTCGGAGGTGGAATCGAACCAGCACCCTCCTAACTGTGGGGTGGACGTGCTAATCAGCATTTCACCGAGCCACCCTATACTATTATTGATCTGATTTAGCTTTCTTTTGATTTGGTACAATGAATGGGAACAAATTAGTTTGCTTCTCATATTTTTTCCCCACTTTCATTATTACTGGGCAGCAAGCAAACTGTAAACGAGGAAACGTGATTTTTTTTTTAAAAAATGACAAATCTTTTCTATTATTTTCAAAAATGGGATAGTACATAAAATCATATTATAGTATGTAGAGTACTAATCAGCGAGCTGATGTTTCTCATAGTATCTCACAGTATTGCTAGCAAGGTAAACATTTTTGAAATACCAAAAGACTCAAGGCTTTAATATGAGGAGCCTTTAGTCCATTAGTATTAATTGTTAAAATCCTTGTTAACAGCCAAAGAGTTTTTTTCCTTCAATTTTTGCAATTGCTTGCTTGTCAGAAAACTGCTCTGTCTGTCTGTCTGTCTGTCTGTCTGTCTGTCTGTCTGTTAAAGTCATTGTTTTCAGTATGTTTGGAATACATATTTGGGTAATTTGGGGGTTTAGGAATTTACAAACCGAGAGGGGTCTGGAGTAGCAGTGAAGAAGTGGATGCAGGGCAGGTTGGTGTTTCTGGGCAGTATCGACACCATACTGCCTGTGGTGCAAAAACCGCCAGAGTCCATGCAGATGCCACTGGGCTTGTCCCTTAGAATAGACATCATCACCTCTGCTGTCATGGAACCTAAACCATACAGGAAAATTACTGGAGAAGCCAATAGTATACATTCTGTACATAAGATAAGTATTCAACTCAGTTATCCAAATAGCAAACTTTGCACCCCGTGAACATAAGGAAACCCATTCAAGTTCACAATCCCAGAAATGAATTTACACACTGTATCTAAATACAGTCTCTTTAGTTTTAGTTATTGTCACTAACAATATTGGTCTTCCTAGCCACATATGATGTGCAAACATATTAAAATCAAACAAAAAAGTAGACGTCAGCCTATTATATTCATTAGTTATATATTTTTTCCCCTCTATGTGATTCTTGAAGTGCATTTTCAGACTTGTATTTTAAAAGGGGATGATAGTTATTCATGCACCAAATGTAATAGAGTGGAGCCTCGGTTTTCGAACGTCCGGGTTCTCAAACAAATCGGTATTCGATTTTTTTGCTTCGGATGTCGGATGAAATTCGGTTGTCGAACTCGCGAGATGAGCCGAGAGGACCCCCATGCCAACTGACTCCGTTCGTTATTACAATCTCGTTACTCTGAGGATTGCATCAACTCTAATCATGCCTCCAAAGGAAGCAAGTGGGAGCAGTAAAGCCATCCTAAAACACAAAGACGCTCTTAAAACAATGCGATAGTGAGCGCCCGGAGCGCTGCGGTTGCGCGATCGGACCAAATTAAGCTCCTTGCGCACTGAGGTCCACTTAAATTTTGGAAAGTACATCAGGACTTGAAAAATATTTTCTAAATTTCAGCTACGGCTCTGTCACAATAATGCGACCAGCGCGGTGCAGTTGCGCGGTCGGCGACGCACTACGGTTGCGCGTTCGGCGGTGCGCTCCCGTTGCGCGATTGGACAAAAATGCGCAAATGAAAAAAATGCTTAACAAAGGCGGGGTTTTTTGGGGTTTTTTGCTTTGAACGAATTAATTTCTTTCCATTATTTGTAATGGGAAAACATGATTCGGAATACGAACGATTCACTTCTCGAACAGCCTTCTGGAACGGATTGTGGTCGAAAACCGAGGCTCCACTGTATTTGAAAATCTTTACATATAATGCAATTAATAACAAAAAATAACAGAGTAAATTACAATCCAGCAACATCGTTTTATTATTTCTCTTTTTTTTTTTTTTTTTTAAATACAAACGGGCTAACCAAAGCCAATTCAGAATTTTCTGGGTCGTACTTTAAAAGCCTATGACCCTTACCGTCATGTTGCTGGAGCAGTTCTGCACCCCCCTTATAGCGCTTTTTGGCAAGCTCCATCCTGACAGGTTGCGTCTCCGGGCTGAACACTTGTGAAAAGTTAAACTCTCCTACACCATCCCACCAGCCCTGAGCCTGGGCCACACTCCGCAGCTCAGGATGCTCTGCAGAAATGTCGGTGCCGATGGTCAACTGGTTGGAGATGTTTGTCACACCCTCTGAGAAGAGAAATTGGCTTTTACACATGGGCTAAATGTGATTTTGTGGCTAGTCAGCAGGCATGCAGGCATAGTTTTTTTTTTTAACGTTTTTGTTTTTCTTTTAATTGTGTATGCTATTTTATGTTTGTACGGCGACCATGAGTGCCTTGAAAGGCGCCTTATAAATAAAATGTATTATTATTATTATTATAGTCAGTTTGTCAATTTCAAAGAACAGTGTTGCTTCGCTTTATCAAGGTTCACCTTTCACCTTGCTGTTTGGCGGATGTTTTTTGAGTGTGTCATCGTATCATGACTATTCATTTTAACAGCAAATGGAGTGCACTTACATATATAGTGCTTTTATCCACACCATAATGTTAGAAGCGCTTTACAAAGTCTCACATTCACTTATTCACATACCCGTTTGGAGTCACTCTGAATAACCAAACAACACTTTTGAACAACAAAACTCAGAACCTTATTCATGTGACGTTGAGGCGGAGGAAATCTCCATGAACTGTATCACCTGAGATCTTCTGTGCCGCCCACAGTCTTCCAGCTGTTTCCAGAATCCAGGCCTCATTACGGTCCACCAGAAGGAAAGTGTTATGGTAGCAAAAAGGATCTGGATCCTCCCTGCATTGACCTCCTTGTCCGTGCTGCTCCAGGAGGCCAGTGATGACGGTGAGCGCTGCCCGTGCACTGTCACCACGCTCCAGGCCCAACCTGAGGGGAGCAGAAATAATGCTTTTCTTAGCATATTTGTCCTTAAATTAAAATCAATAATGAATAATCATTTTCAGCAAAAGAACAGCAGGGAATTTTGAACATTTCTTCACGTGAGTCAATGTTGAACTAAATCTTCAGCTATCTAGAGATGTAGGTGGCGGATTGACCATTGAGTAAATAAAAGGTGTTTCAAAACACAATCTATTTACAAATCATTTACGAAAAGACTGAAACCTTGAGTTGCTCCAGATGCTGCCGTCAGTGTGTTCAGTAGCAGCTACCTCACCTCACAAGATCCATGCCCAGCAAAGCCTCTTCAGGAGCAACAGCCTCCCGAGTCCAGACTGCCTCATTTCCGATACAAACTCCCTGATCGTTGGCTCCCATTTCAGCTCCCCACATCCAAGCTGGTTTACTCAGAATGACAGCATGAGTCTGCTCCACTTGAGGGATCTGTATGTACGTACACTACAAATGAAAGAGAACAACAAAGTGGAAAGAGATAACTGAGAAGGAGATAAATGAGACTGATGACCCCTGGACTGTAGAGATATTTCCCAACACATTTCTTCTGTGTCAATTCCCAAGCAATCTTGTTCATAACTCTATCTGGTTCCAATAATTTCATAACTCGTCAGTTTCTTTACCACTTGTGACACTGGTTGATTAGAAATATCAGACATGCATTTATGATATCAGACACCGAAGTAAGGTTGTAATAGCGGCTTTGCTAACATTAAATACTGTATTAACGGAAGACCAAATGCTATTTTTACAACAAAAATAATAAACTTAACCTGATATTAAATATTCTTATGGTTTTCTTGCTATCACATTCTTGAACAGTGTACAATTAATTGAAACGTAAACAAAAGGTCTGAAAAAATTATTCAAAAATTTAATTTGTTGTTTTAAAATTAAGGTCAAAGTTGAAATATAGGATCATTTTCTGACTCGAGGGAAATACAGCTGCTGGCATGGCTGTCATTCTTAAGTTTAAAAAAATAAAACCCTAACTTAAACTGGTCATCAATTACGTATTACAATCCATTGCTTTTTGCTATTTGCGGGCAAGCTGTCCCCAACCAATAGCAGAGGTCCACTGTACATTTTTACTGTGATACATGTTTTTCTGTAAGTTACCCTCAGTTGCTATGCAATAAATAGCCAGTACTAGGTACAGTATAATATGAACTGCTGTTTGTTGTTGTTGAGCACCTGATCCCCAAAATGTCTATGTGCATCATTGAAAATAGGTGACTATAGTGATACCTCCAGTATGCTGCCGGGAGGGTGAGATGTTGGGAGACAATGTACTACCTCCTGCACCTCATCCCGGGGACGGTCAGAGTTCTTCCCAAAAATGACATGGTCATCAAGAGAGCCAGGCGGCAATGAAACAAAACAGTCACATGACATGGGATCTTCTGCCATCCTAAAACATACAGGAAATTCTTAGATTCTTATAAAAGAAAGAAAGAAATCCTCAAACGGTGCTCTCAAACACTGCAGATTCTGGAGCTATAGTAATACACGTTTTTTGTATTATGAAGTGTCATTTTCACAAGACAAATAATTAGACATTTTATTTGTTAACAGAAGACAGAAATGCAGGCAAGTTTGATGCTTGCTATATCTTCAATCACCATTTCCTTCTGTGCTTACATACTGAACAAATTTCAAAGTATCACTAAAAATACTTGTGGCAATATGGGCATGTGATGATATGTGATTTTAAGAATTGGTGTCTACTAATTTCAAAAATACTGTAATAACCATCCATTGCCTTAGTATACTGTATGCTTTATATTCTGATTGGCGTTGACATCCTAAAAAATCAGAACCTATTGATTCACCCCTCGTGTTCGTTTGAGTTCAGTGTAAAAACAATGATGTGCCTGCATGTCTTTAAAAGGGTGTGCAGCAATGTTTTTAATCCTCTGACGAATGTGTGTGTGCGTGCGCGTGAGTTTACGTGTATGCGTGCAGCACTGCAAAGGTGCATTTATGTGCCGACGAGAAGAAAAATATCCACGCAAAACCTGGCAAAACTCTGTTGAGTCCCAGAAGTGATAAACACCGACGACCTCTTCCACGCCAGCGACGGCTAAGGATTAGGGAGAGAGTTTTGTGCAGAGAGCACTTTATTGACTGTAATCTGCACAAATCCGCCCACCAACACAGCCGAAGAATCGCTCTGACTTCACGTTTACATCAACGTCAGCGTTTAATTCCGGAAATAAATTCAGCAAATGTGAGATGGTTGCAGGTTCCGTGTTTATTGAAAAAGAAAAGGCCTGAATATAAATGTTCGATAAATGTAACGCGCATGTCGTGCAATGTCTAATGCCTTTTTTGGGGGGTGGGGGAGACTGCTACACTAGTGCTAGTGTCAGAACAGTGTAAACTAGCGCAAGCACCATTACGATTGCTGCCAAATACTGAATTTACCTGTCGGAAATTGTGAACGCTGACAACACCGGCTGGGGACAGACAGGTTGGAGACACAAGAGTCACGTGACCAAGAAATCCTAAAGTGTGTACTTAAAGGACTCGTTTCTCCTGGCACTACCTTTATCTTGGTCTCCTGTCGCTCATGTGAGCTCGGGCTGCTAAACGCTGCTAAGGCTTTCAACATTGCTTCATTTTGTTTGCCAAAGTGCTCGACCCCGGAATGCCTACTACGGCAAGCCGTTTGAGTATTTCGTTGTGCTATGAGTGCACGGATCATCCATTGGGTGATTTCGGAATTGGGCGACGATAAGAACACTAACACTTTTGAAAAGCGACAATTGACTTATTTTTTGCCTTTTTCTTTTTAGTATTTTTTTTAAAGAAAGAGGACGGGGGGCATTATATAATTATTATATAATAATATATAATAATAATACTACATTGAATTTAATTCGTCCAATTCAGCCATCAACTTGATGAGATATTTTGATTGTCATATTGTGGTGTTCGTATACGGGGAACCTAAGGTTGAAGGGGGTGTGTTGACCGTGTGGTTTTATGTAGTGACGCTCGTCCATTGTGAGTCGTATTTTTTCCCTGCTCTCTAGCATGTCCAAGAAAGTTTATTGTCACATATCTCCTGCGTCTCCTTTTCTTCGGCACCACAATGTAATATATTAATGCTATTAGGTCGTACCTGGTTCCTGATATGCAGCATTGAAAGAAAAAATCAAAATTATTGCTGAATAGATTATTTACAGTTAAATAAAGAAATTTAAAATCCATTTAAATACTAATTGAACTTTATGTTGGAAATAAATGTTCATCTTGGACTTTTCACTCGAGGGTAGGGTACATTCTAGTTGCGTTAGCTGATATGTCAACAGGTCAAGGGGGAAAATAATATACTATTGTTACCATTACAATTTCTTTCTACAGTCTAGAAAATTTATCACAATGTTGTCTTCTTCTTCCCTAATACAATGATTTAAGTGACACTCCATTATGGCTGAAATCATCGTAGGTCTGCCCATAGTCACAGCATGACAATGTAATTTCTGCTCACTCATTTTCTGCTCACGTAGTTCCCAAAAAATAACTTCATCTGAATTATGAAAAAGTAGGGAATGTGCCACTAGTGAATTACCATCTCAAATAGACACTACCTGTCCAACGGCATTGCAACATTCTTTGTATGTCATTACGTTTGTCAAAACCAGAATGCTGTTGTGTTAATAACTGATACACATTGTAATTTACATGAGTAATGACACCCAAAAGGTGACTCAGTTTTTACCTGTTAGTCTTGTCAATGGGTCAGTCATATTTATGATGGCAGGCACATACAGATCGTCATGCACAAAACATTTTTTATATATATATAGTATTGTTGTATCTTGAGTTATTTTTATGCAGCGTGCAGTGAACAGGCTTATGGTAACTTTGGAATGCCGGAGGCACCAGAAATGAATTCTTGAGAGGTTTCGAGGAGACAACTTGTTACCTGAATGGCACTCATCCTCTTACACACCCCTGTTGGCCTTTCATCTCCTGGAGTGTGCTGACAGGCACTGCACATATTGTCTATCCTTATACACAAACAGCAAAAACACCATTGGAAATAGACACCCTCTTGAACCAAAGGCAAACACAAATGTGGGGTGACTCACACATACCGTACGTACAGTATTGCATAAACAAAAACCAGAACACAATATTTATTTATTTATTTATTTATTGCGACTAAGAATCACTTCTCTTGTCTAAGTGAAACCAAATACAATTAGAGCAGTGGTTCTTAACCTGGGTTCGATCGAACCCTAGGGGTTCGGTGAGTCGGTCTCAGGGGTTCGGCAGAGCCTCCACCGCGGAGGTCCGAACACACTTTTATTGTGTAAATTCGTGATAATGCATATCTGAACTGGTCTCGCAAAGGCACACTGATTTGCAGGTATGTAATTTGTTGAGTTCATGCATTGTGTTGGTTTTGTTCTTTGAACAAGGTGATGATCATGCACGGCTCATTTTGTGCACCAGTAAAAAACATCTATGTCTTGATTTGAAAAATGTTTTTTGAATGTTGCGGATATAAAACTGGTGGGGTTCAGTACCTCCAACAAGGTTAAGAACCACTGATTTAGAGATATAATAATACAGGCATTAACTACAACAAATTGGATAATGTGATTTACATTACAATACAATACACAAAATATACTAAAAATATAACAAACTATACAATAAAACAAAATAATATTCTAAATCATCATCATAACAACTGCAATATTAATAGTCATAAACAACTGTACAAATTCTGCTCCACCTAACAAAATACACCATAGTATTTTGTATTAGTATTACTTGAACCAACTGTACCGCTACCGCTCCTCACACCTGTACCATTGCAGACAGTAGCATCAACATTCACTGTCCAACAAAAAGAAGAAAAAAAAAGGGTCTGGATGCAAAAATTCTGGCCATCAAGGTGCAAAACAACAAACGCCAACAATTCCCTCCAGTGAACGCTGTGGCCCAAAATACCGAATACCAAACAACTAGCACAACCACCCTAAAATAAAAGTGAGTGGAGCTCTCATAACAGGCAGCCATTGTTGAAGTCCTGAAAAAAATATTTTTAATCATGAGACCAAAGACATGAATGGAGTCAATATTTCTCTATATAATATTCTATATCATCTAAAGTGGCAAGAAAATGGATACAGAATACAGTACACATACAAAAACAATTGGGGAAATTATGAACAATAGAGTCTTTGTGCTTGGGACTCCTTGTGTGGTTCCAAATGCAGTTCAAATATAATGTATAGGGCCTATGTATTTTAAGATGTCGAGCTCTCTCTCTCTCTCTCTCTCTCTCTCTCTCTCTCTCTCTCTCTCTCTCTCTCTCTAGATCACAGGTGTCAAAACTCAAGGCCCGAGGGCCAGATACGGCCCGCCACATCATTTTATGTGGCCCGCGAAGACAAATTGTGCATCAAATTCATGTTTTTTTTTTAAAAATTTGACTAGTTTTTACTCGTCTAATTTGAAAACGAGTTATTTGTCAGTTTGTTTTGTAGCTTTTACTGTATATCATATGAGGTGCTCATACATTTATTTGAGTTGACAGTCATAATGGCCCTCCGAAAGAAGCTATGACTACAATGCGGTCCGTGAAAAAAATGAGTTTGACACCCCTGCTCTAGATAGACAGACGGACGAACGAACGGACGAACGGACGGACGGACGGACGGACGGACGGACGGACGGACGGACGGACGGACGGACGGACGGACGGACAGATAGATAGATAGATAGATAGATAGATAGATAGATAGATAGATAGATAGATAGATAGATAGATAGATAGATAGATAGATAGATAGATAGATAGATAGATAGATAGATAGATAGATAGATAGATATGTTTAACAGTTTAGCAGTATATGCAAAACAGGAGGTCTGCTTCTGTTGTGAATTATTTTGCAGTTTTTTGTAAATACAGTACAGAGCTTCATTCAGAAATGAATTGTTTCAAAAGTCCAAAATCCTGAAATCCTTTTGTGTTGAAGAGGACTGAGTTTTGCATTCTCTTGCAACTCTTGCATTGATTTATTTGAATGTACTTAACATAAGTTTCAATGTCACCCCTTCATCTACTTTTAAAAAAAACAACAATTTAGACACCACCGGTAATTCCTTACCTGTCACAGCATGTTGGTGGAGCATCTTCAAAACAACTAGCAAACACAGACACATTGGGAAATAACTTCATTACTGCTCATTTTTGAAAAGGCTTAAAACCCAACTTGAAGGCAACAAGTTAAAAAAACACAACATGATTTGCAGCCAAATTAATTTTCTATGTATTTTGAATATGAAATAACAAAGACCTAGTAAGTCATTGGTATATAGGCTATATATTGAGGAAAACACCAGAATTCCAGTGTGTGAAATTGCCGTCCGAAGCTTCAATGGCAGGGTAGCAAACCTTTTTTCCTATTTTCTAAAAGTATGAAAAAATAGCATGCAATTTGCCCCTAAAAAATACTAAGTATTTTTTAATCACATTTCTTGTTCGAGAGCTAGATCAATCACACTGGGTCACTTGCACTGGAATGAACGCTCCAGTAATCAACAATTAAAAGGCCTTATTGCCATTTATTCAATGCAATTTATGAGTTTTGCTGTGTCATTGTTCTCCCAATGAAACAGAAACCCAATGTTTCATAGCTTTGTCACTTTAGACTTTAGACACTTTGTCCTTGACACTGTTTTTGCACACACACTTCCTGTTACTTCAGCATGAATTTGTGGTCTGTAACGTACACAAAAAGGCCTGTGGTTCCCAAAATAATGTTTACCTTCTTCTTGTGGTGTATGTAAGTAACTACAGTAGTTAATAGGTTTTATATTTATGTCACTGAGGTATAAGTGATTACTCTTGCAATTTGTCATCTAAAGGTGAACATTACTTTTTTGAGACAAAACAATGAATTTCCAAACTTTAACTTTAATAACCTTCCTTCTGTCTCCATATGTTCCTACTATTTGAAGTTTATATGAACATTTTATGCGCTGACTATTGTTGTTGTCATATCCTATGGGAACCTTGTCATCGTTTCCTTTTGACTGACCAGACTTTAGAGCAAAGCCTTACTTTCTCTCCATAGGCAAAGAAAATGTGAAAAGTAAACAGTAAACACTGAAGTAACCAATTTTCTTATCCTTTAAAGGAATGGGGTCGAAATACAAAAAGTCCTGCCTAGCAACAAAAACAGATATCCTCAAACCTCATTGAATAAAGTACATAAGCAGATAAGTATATTCACATATTAAATAAATAAAAGAAACATTTTAAGCGTATAATTATACCTACACACCAAATCAATAAAGAAGACATAACTAGACATTTTTAATAAGTGGTCAAGAGAAAGGTTTTTATAAATTTATGATCTGATACATATTTCTGAGCACTTTGAAATAACAAATGTTTTTTGATATATTGCTTGAATAGCTTAATGACCCTTAAGGAATTGTTTAATGCATGCCTGACGATTTTCTAAATCACGGACACTGCCAAAGTCGTCTATAAATGTTCAGTACTTGATTGGATCTTATGTTTTGACTAATGCTAGATGCCAGTTTTCGATTACTACTGAACGTTCTGGACAGAGGGAAATATTTTGCCTAACAAAGAAAAGATATGGTTGAAAGCATGATTAAACTAAGACTATGATGATGTAAGCAAGTACATGGAGATCAAAAGAACAAACAAACAAAAACATGGTAAGTGGTGAGTACAAACTTTGCATAGTCAGGGAACATTAATAAATAGATGATGTCACAGCCAAAAGCTCACATAATTCCGTACAAAATGACAAAATTGAAAGAATGATGAATGGATGAGGTGTGACAGTGTATGTGCAAGAATGGAGGAGAATGTTTACAGGAAGGTCACTTGGAGATAAAACCAGCAGGTGCCAGACGGAGACAGCCCAGCCAAAGATGATCGTCAAGGCTGAAAGACGGAAAGGAAAACAACAGCCCCCACACATCGAATCTCCCATAATCAGCACCCAACCCCACGGAACCAGCTCTCACCGAACCAGCACCCACTCCCATGGAATCAGACTCTCCTTCGAACTTGCCCCACCCCAAAGACTCATAACCCATCAAACTCGGCCCACAATGTGCAACTGAATATAAGCTGACCAAAGAACCTTGAACGTTGCCTTTTGTGAATGGAGACTTTCCGCTCTTGAAAGGCCCAGCGCTGTATTGTACCTTCCTGAAAACAGAGCTTTCTTGACAAGAATTGTGATTGAACTCAACCAACCTGTGTAAGTCTAATTTCTGCTTCAGTGTCTTAGCATTTTCCTAAATCTGAAGAAATCAAACGAGCACGCAGTGAGTAAATTGGATAACAGGTGATTGGCAATAGCTTTTGCCATGAGGCGCAGATAGCGCGCTCCCTAAATTGTGGACAAAATCCAACACCTTGTTAATGATTCAAAATCTCAAAAGTCATTTCTGGCCCAGAACGTTAAGATACCTTTTCCCCCTCAAACAGGTACTCACTCACTCACTCATCACACTGCCCCCCTCTTATCCTGCCTCCTCTTTCAACTTCAAACCCAGTCATTTTTGCAAGCTGCGCTTTGATTGTGGCAAACACCTGTATTTTGCAAAGTTAGACTTCCTCGCTAGCACCCTCCTCCCATCTTTGATTGTTGAACAGCAGTGGCGCCGTCATTACTGTCTGTACGACTGATGCCGCCCATCTTCTCCTCCCATTTTCCACCTTTGCCTTTTAACCACAAATTTAATTGCTGATTCTAATTGCTCTATTCTAAATTTCAAAATCACTTTTATGCTGTGGGTGGTTGTAAAATGCGGTGAGAGTTTAAAGTCAACACATAAATATGGTTCCGATTGCAGGAATAGCTTAACGGTTTGATGCACGACTTTTATGCTAGCCAGATGGACATTGAAACGCTGCATTTTTCTCATTTTACCAATAATCCCCCGGGAAGACACACCATTATGCTATGCTTTATTAGAGATCATCCCCTACCATCATGCCAGCTATAGATGAACATCTTCTGAGCTTCTCACCAGCTGTTTTGGTTCCTTGACAACACAAAGCTTCTTTTTTAGGCCGTTTGTTTCAGTGGCAGTGCCACCTGGATACTGAGATGATGATGTATTTCGTGTGCGTGCGTGCGTTTGCGGGCTGGATCCTATGTGTTTGATGAGGGTTTTTTTTTTCATGAATAATAAAACCTGTTTAACAAGACAAGAGATTTAAGTACTACATAAATGGAACGAGGAATGAGAGAAGGCGTCCGCGTTACGTGGAGGTGAGGACGGAGCAGGAGAGGGCGGGGCCTCAAGACAGTAAAGTTTGTCACACGATTGTGAGCGCAACAAAAAAGCTCTATCAGCTCGCGTGGAACATGTGCACATGACATATGATGAGGATGTTTCTCTTCTGTGGACTTTTTTCGGCCCAGTGGAAGAAGCAGGGTTGAATTGAGCCAAACTTCCTTCAGCCAATGTGACCTAATATTTCCCCTTCAACGGCAAGGCGAGTTTTCATAGTCAAACAGGTAATGCTTAAATTGTGACCATATCTTGACTACGAGTGTTTAAGATTAATTGACTGATTGAGGATGACACATCTACCTATCTATTGACAATCTGAAAAGTTGCCGTCAACCCCAGAGAAGAGCGTGACAATTCAGGTAAGAGGTTGGTTTTTTTGACTTAAAAAGAATTTACCGCGGAAGCCTATAATCTACTGTAATTGTAAAATCTAATTTTAGTCGTATATGTTTTAATAATACGTAATCCCAATTTGCAGCAGTATCATAAATCCATGGTTTCCATGGTGCAGCAGAAATGAATTAATGGGGTGCATGCCAAAATATGTTTGTGGTTAATTTTAATTACTTGTCTGGTAACATGATAATTTGGATGAGTTAGTTTGAATTATAATTAATTTAAAACAATGAATAAGACGCAACACTGCATTAACAACAAACATTTTTGGACATAAAGTACACTGCCTAAAAGTAGATTAGACATTAAAGAGACCTGGATCCATCTTTCCATCAATCGTTTTTGATGTTCCATCTATCTTATAAAAGACAAAAATATTCAAGCCCAGCCTGCCAAAAATACTAGTTTAAATACCCCACAACACGCGAGAACAAATATTACTTGTAATGCTTAATGGGTAAAATGTTAAATGTTGTACAAGAGGAATCAAGCCTGACCGGCTTTCTTAAAAAAAAAAAAGTTGCAATACTTGATATGTGCCATATGACAAACTGGTGACAACCCATAAATCAACTGTGAAATACATTTCTAGCGATATCACCCACAGATGTACTCTCATGAGAGCTCTGTGACTGTCTGTCAATCAGTGTAAAACTGTCGTGTCCAAACGAATTTTATTTTACATTCAAAAAATCTCACAGCGTTTCACGTGTCAAAGTAAAATGTTACAAAAAAAGTATACATACTGAAATAATGAAGTTGTTGTCTCAATTTCCTCAGAAATTGACTTACTCAAAATGAAGTCAGGGCCTACTGAAGTGAACACAAAGTGGATATACTTGACAGAAGCCATGCGTAATTCTTTTGTGTAGAGGACAACAGGATACACAGGTTTATTGTACTTTCTGCCATTCACTGGAAGAGCATTTCAACGTCCTGTCTGTCACTATGCATTGTTAGTTGATAGATAAACAAAGATACAGTGCAGCCCCACTAATTGTGAAGGATGGGAACTGGATTGCCCCACAAATAATATTGAAAATCTACTTTAAATTGACGGCCATTATAAATGATAACATTTTTTAACACAAAAAATTCTTGAGAAGCAAGAATAAACCTGCAACAAGCCTTTTCCATGAAAAATGGGGGGTTCTGCCCCCGATGCAAAATATACATTTAGAATAAATATTATTAATAAAATATTATCAATAAAGTTTTAGCCAACAAAATATGATAATTTCCCACAGCACGTCTGATGATATCCCACGGCATAATCACTGGTCTTTTCTTTATCCATCCATCCATCCATCCATCCATCCATCCATCCATCCATCCATCCATCCATCCATCCATCCATCCATCCATCCATCCATCCATCCATCCATCCATCCATCCATCCATCCATCCATCCTTCCTTCCATCCATCCATCCATCCATCCATCCATCCATCCATCCATCCATCCATCCATCCATCCATCCATCCATCCACCCATCCATCCATCCCTCTAGTCACTGAATCGCTTCTCCTCACGTTTGTGGGCACGCAAGAGCCTATGCCAGCTGACTTCGGGCCACCCTGAACTGGTCGCCATGCAATCGCAGAGTACACATACAAAAACAACCATTTGCACTCTCATTCACATCAACGAACATTTTGGAGTGCTCTGTCAGCCAACCATGCATCTTTAGAATGTGAGACAAAACTTCTCACAGGAACAGGGAGAACATGTCAACCACTCAGGAAAGCTGGAATCGACCCCTGCACCTCTGAACTGTGAGATAGACATATCTATTATTTATTTATTTATTTATTTATTTATTTATTTGTTTATTTATTTATTTATTTATTTATTTATTTATTTATTTATTTATTCATTCATTCATGCATGCATGTTTGTTTGTATTTATTTATTTATTTATTTATTTATTTATTTATTTATTTATTTATTTATTTATTTATTTATTTGCAGGAACCAAAATTTCTCCAGTGAAAGAAGTATTCGGGATGAAAACAATTACAACAACAAATAAAACAAAAAAAATCAAGCAATCAGACACCCTCAAAAATTTACACAGGGTGAATTTTTCGACAACCGCCTGCAGCGCTCGTATTTGAGCACATCCATTGTCAGGGCTTAAAAGGCCGAACAGGGGTAGAACTTTTAAAGGTTTTTGATATTCATTTCAGGTTGTCACTGCAGCATCCTGAAATGCAGACAGACCCAGTGCAGGGGATGTTGTAGGGACATCCAAAAAATCCGCTGAGCAGAGCGAATGTTGTAAGCAGATGTTGAGCTATGCAGCAACTGAGACAGACCAAGGAGGGTTTTATGCGTTAACAAGACCCTGTGAGTTTTTCGACACGCACAAAACTAGCTGTCCTCAATCATACAGGAACAGCGTCCTCATTTGTGAATATCAACCTTTCAGTCAAATGTAGTAAACATTCTGTAAGTTGCACTGTATTTTCTATGTTCCTATCATGCCTAAAAGCTTTAGTTTTGAGCCAAACATGTTTGAAGCTCAGAGCGGTAATTTCAAAATCACTATCCCCGCCACGAGTCCTGGTCAGTTCCACTTTGACATCTTTTGATTTAAGCTGATATGTGCACAATAAACCACATTTGCTACGAGAATTAACTACTACTTAAGTTTTAACGATATCATGTAATTAGTCTGAAGACACTGCTGATCAACACGAACTATTTCCCCTCTCTGCAAAGTATTTTTTTTATCCCCCCTGCCAATAGGCGACTTGTAAAGCGGGGGCACTGCTGGGTCTTGGCCAGGCAGGTTTTATGACCACAGCTCTGTCATTGCCTAGCACCATCATTTTCTTCCCAAGCCAGACCTCCAATTGCCCCAGCCCATCAACCCCACCCCTTCTCCCCTTCGCCCTCTGCCAGCTGTTTCACGCAGTATTCCCAGCACTTTGGCAAATGGAGGAGTAGGATGCTTTATGTATTTATTCTCAGTGTCGGTGGAGATCGGGCAACTATTCTGATGTATGCTGGAGTCACATTCCCCCAAAATTACAGAGCGGTAGCTGTGGCTCCAGGCCGACATGAAATAAATCTGTTTGACCCTAGGCACCGCACCTTTCATTAGGGAATTCCTAACTAATTGGTTTACAATTTCATTGCATGTCAGATCCATGTATTAGAGACTGGACCTTCAAGAAAGAAGACTACATTCGTGTTGACTCACCAAATGAAGATTGACTGAGAAAATATGTCTCTGTCAGTCAGCCTGACGCCAACTGTATGTAAAGCAAATTTGAAGTAGTCGTCTTAATGAGCTTTCTCTTGGAGTCAGTCCTGTTTGCTTTGTCAGATATGATAGGGATCTTCAGACCGAGATACTTAGCTTCTAAAGCTTAAGACTTTTTTACTGTTTCCTGCTGTAAAAGTAATTGTAGATCTTCGAGGATGGGGGGTGTGGTGGAAGTCAACAAGCTTGTTTGGAGCAAGGAATTTATTGTTTGGAGCCATGCGCAAGTCGCACCAGCTTTCGACTTGTTGTCGGTTTCTACAGACATGTTGCATTTTAACAAGCTTTGTGTCACCTTTCAAAAGAGCCCCTCCTTCTGCAGCTGACTGACATATTTGAAGGTGTAAAGAGTTGTTCAGAGCTGGAATGCTGCTAGGGTCAGGGTTCCGCTAGCATTTCCAAGTGTTTGCTCCTTATTGTGGAGGCACTTGAAGATTGTTCTTGATATTGTTTGTCTCTCTTTGTCACCAGACTGCAACCGGTGCCTCCGGTATGTTTAAGCTGAAATGTTTTACAGGGCTTCTTTTGTATGTTGCCTGAAGCCGTGTGATGCGTGAAGGGTTATAAATCAAGTGTGATTCATCAAAACAGGTTCTGCTGTCTGCCAAGTTTCATTTCATCTCAACACACCACAGAGACGTACAAATAGATTTTGGCCCGCAGCCATAACTTCTTCCTTTACCAAACTGCTCCCCTGTCAACACCCCTCCCTACCACTGTTCCCTCCTCCAACCTTACCAACATTTATCTCCCCCTCCACTACCTTTACACAAGACCAATGATGTTGTTTTCTTTGAGCTTTTCTTTGACTGTCCTCCATGGGAAGTACCTGGCAGCGGATACATGTGGCAGGCCTGTGCCTGGACATGTCTGTCTCCCCCTCTCTTCTGTCTGCACGGCCACGTAATGTGAGAATTGTAGTATCCACAGCAATGAGGGAGGTGTATGTTAAGATTGTTGTTTAAATGTTGCATTAAAGAGGACTCTGGCCTCAATGCTTGCATATCTGAAGTTTAGAAATGTCAGCACCACAAAGGTGTATACATAGTCTGGGAGGGGGGGGGGGGGGGTGACCTCATCGCTCATGGTTTTGTGAAGTCACTGATGGAATGCCTGCAACAAATAAAGAGCTGATGTATATGAATTAATCATTTGCCCTCTTTCTGTCTGCAGGTTTTGTAGTGCGTCGCCACCCTGCCATGTGGTAATCATCTGTACAACACAACAAGATACTTGAACAACAGCTTGTGTCGCTGATCTCATCTACACTAGTGCACCTGCAAAGCTCACATGGCCCACCCTTATGAACCCTGGCTTCGGACAGCACCATCTAGTGGTAGCACAGACGACATGCCCATCCCTTCCTGGTGGGACTTCCAGAGGGATATTCAGTCTGGGAACTGGATTGACCTCCACACAGGGCAAAGTGCTGACTTACCGTCTGTGAGTCCAGGCTGCAACATGGGTCTGCAGTCCTCTTTAGGCTCCTACAGTTCCGACCCGCAAATGTGCTCCCTGCCTCTGAGTCAACATCTACCAGCTTCACACTCACCTCACCTCTTCCCTCCCGATGGTTTCAAGATGGAACCACTGGCACCTGATATCTTGCAACAAGAACCTTATGCACTGGAAGAGCCACGGGTGAATGTGGTTTTGGCCCGGCCAAAGTCCCAGAGACGTTCTTCTTCCAGAGGTACCGGCCAGGCAGCGTGTCGGTGTCCTAACTGTGTACACGCTGAGCAGATGGGCCACAGCACGGATGACAGCAGGAGGAAGCACATGCACAACTGTCACATCCCTGGCTGTGGTAAGGCCTACGCTAAGACCTCTCATCTGAAGGCCCACCTAAGGTGGCACAGTGGGGACCGGCCTTTCGTCTGTAACTGGCTCTTCTGCGGCAAGCGTTTTACACGTTCTGATGAATTGCAGCGACATTTACAGACGCACACCGGTACGAAGAAATTCAGCTGTGCGTTATGCCCTCGGGTGTTTATGCGCAGCGATCATCTGGCCAAGCACATGCGCACGCATGAGTCCCCAGCGGGGCATGGAGAAGAGAGTGTGAATGGAGAGAGCAAGGGCTTTGATTCCCCCACACCTCCTCAGTCATCGTCAAACATGTCTGCACCTGACACCATCGAGCCTCCACTCAAGATGAAATGCGAGACAGACCCCTCCATCTCCAGTGTAACTGGCTAGTCTGGTCCGGCTAATTTCATTACTTTCTGAATCAAGTTTGATCTAAAAGGAGACACCATCCATTGCACTTTCAATTCTATAATTGAGCTGCATGAGTTTGACGCTAGAAGACTAAACAGATGGATCAGAACGTGTTCTTCTGTGGTTCAGTAAATTATTGATATTAATGGGACTATCAACTCAGTGATTTACGACTATACTAAAAACAATGGTGGATTGAATGTATTCAATTTTATCTTGTCGAGTGGTTGCACATAATTTTGGTAAACAGGCGCAGGTCTACTTCCGGGTGCAGGCCATCGAACGTGAGTTTGGTGTATTTGATTGACGGTATTGTGTATTGGGGTGATGCTTTTCCTTGCCGTATTGTCGGGCACGGTGGACTCGGATATGAACTTCGACCGCCCAGAATGAAGACAGAGCAGATACATTTTAAAAGTAGATTAGGACTACTGCTCTACTTAATTTTTTTTTGATCCAGATGCTTTTATTTTGTGCAACCACTTGATGAAATAAAATTGAGTAAATTCAGTACATCATTCTTTTTCAGTGTCCATATTTATGGGAACAGTGTCAACATGATAGAAAACCAAGACTACATTCTACAAGAAAGGTTTTAAAAACTATAACTTCTTTTTTGTTTGTTTATGGAAAATAAGGTTAGAGAATAACTCCCCCTGTCTGGATTTAAACCAAAAATAAATGGGTTCCTCCCTATGCACATATCCTATGGAATGTTTTGGTTGCGCTTTTTTTCATAATCCTGCTGCCTAACAAATGAAAAATACTTACTTCTCCTTGGCAGAGGCAAAGAAATACTGTGTTAGAATTGCTGAAGTTACCCACTCTGTTGATACCAGAGTGTGTTACAAATTTAAATTCTGCTAGGACACTTTTTACCTGTAGATCCAACAACAAGGGGTGCATCAGTTGGAGTTGCTATGGTAAATATATTTTATTAGTAAGTTACATTGATGGAATATTTTTTTTATAAAGAAAATTAAACAAATTGACCCATCACCTGTCTAACAAATAAATCCCACAAGTGATGCCAACTATGAACACATCACATCACAGCAGTTATTATGATGTATGATTCTGTACAAACATGTTTGACAACAATTATGTCAAGCATAAACAACTCAACAGCAACCTGATCAACAATGAAAAACTGAGTACATAATGGTCGTATAAAGTAGCACACGGCACTCTTTTTCTGGGCTGAGCACTCTTTCTATTCTAAAGAAAACACTGTAGAAGGAAGAGGTGACGTTTTGTTTTTTCCAGGTGAGGAACTTCAACACAACACGTGTTGGAAATAGGAATCTCATGAGTCTCATAGGCTGGATTTTACAATGCTATTTCCATATTTAAAGATTAATTTGAATCAAGAATAATTTGTACAAGATTAATTTCAATCACTGCAAATTTTAAAACTAAAAGAATTAACAGAAGGTATAACAAAGAATTAATGTTGACCTAAGATAATAATGACTAGTGTAACTAGTAAATTTACAATATTGCAGTCTTAGAAGATAAGAAATTTAACAGTGGTTGTTTTATTGTTGTGTACGTGTTGTGTACTACTGAGTATTAATATTTTGAATTGTAATAGTCTATGGCGTTTTTCTTTATGTTGATTTGAACAGTAGCACAAGATAGATACATTTGAAAAAAGGGTTAGTTGTTTGTCATTTGTCATGTTACGTTCTAGCTACTGTAATAAAAATGCTGAGGATGCGATGTATACTGTCTATACTATTATTGTCCTCTATAATTAATACAAAAAATGTGCGCATGTGAATTATTTCACCCCAAGACTGCTAATAATTATTTGCAAAAGTGGATGCAGTGGATCACATTGCAGTTGTTTGGTTAGGAAATCACACAGTCACACATGTATACCATCTGAAACTAGAATTTGCAATTTCTGGAGAAATTGCGTGTGAAGGTGAAGAAGCCGAATAAATACTTGGGGAATGCTACAAAATGATGTTTCAAGTTGGAACAGGTTGAAAAATGTAGAAATTAGAAGGGAAAAACGAAATTCTGTAAAATTTGGCTTAAATTTCAAAAATAGGTAGGCAAAGCATGAACAGTTTAAAGTTGGAATGGGTTGAATCAGTGGGAAAATGTAGAAATTAGAAATGAAAAACGAAATTTAGTGAAATTTTAAACATGAAAAAGTGAAATCTTTTAACTTGGCAATTTTGGGAATGTTGAAAATCTTTCCCAATGTGATTTGAATTTGCTGAATGATGTGGATTTCAAACTGGGACAATGTAAATGTGAAATACTGAATGTGCCAATGAATGGGGAAAAAACAGCGAATTTTGCAAAAACAGAAAATATTTAGAATGAGAAAAATGCAAGCGTTCATCACGTGAATATTCGGAATACGTCAAAAGTGGAATGGAGTGAATCGGATGAATTATGTGGAAGTAGTAGCAGGACAAAGAAGTGAGGAGAATAAAATAGAAGAAGAAGATTAAAGTTAATGGTGTAAATTAACATAAGTGTGAAGGCGAACAATAAAGTTTTGGTGTAGAATTCGCCTTCACACTAATAAAGTGAATAGTGTGGAGCAGGGGTGTCAAACTCATTATTTTCGCGGGCCGCATCGTAGTCATAGCTTCTTTCTGAGGGCCATTATGACTGTCAACCCAAATAAATGTATGAGCACCTCATATTATATACAGTAAAAGCTACGAAACAAACTGACAAATAACTCGTTTTCAAATCAGACGAGTAAACACTGGCCAAATATTTTTAAAAAAAATATATTATTAAAAGTGAAGACAATTTGCAATTCTAGAAATGACACACGAATTTGATGCACAATTTGTCTTCGCGAGCCACATAAAATGATGTGGCGGGCCGTATCTGGCCCCCGGGCCTTGAGTTTTGACACCTGTGGTGTAGAGTAACATAAGGACTTTGCCTTCACACTAATAATGGGTAACGGTAACATTAACAGCTGAAATGAGACAAGACTGTTGCTCCTGTAGATTACATAAAAAGCACTGATCTGTTCCAGATACAGTGGGGCAAAAAAGTATTTAGTCAGCTACCAATTGTGTCAGTTCTCTCACTTACAAGATGAGAAATGCCTGTAATTTTCATCATAGGTGCACTTCAAACATCCATCCATCCATCCATCCATCTTCTGTACCGCTTTGTCCCCACGGAGGTCGCGGGCATGCTGGAGCCTATCCCAGCTGTCATCGAGCAGTAGGCGGGGGACACCCTGAACTGGTTGCCAGCCAATTGCAGGGCACACAGAAACGAACAACCATCCGCGCTCACATCTAAGGGAGATTTTGGAGTGCTCAATCGGTCTACCAAGCATGTTTTTAGGATGTGGGAGGAAACCGGAGTGGCCGAAGAAAACCCATGCGGACACGGGGAGAACATGCAAACTCCACACAGGGAGGGTGGACTCGAACCCGCACCCTCCTAATTGTGAGGCAGACGTGCTAACCAGTGCCCCTCCGAGCCTCACTTCAACTCTGAAAGACAAAATAAAAATATCCAGAAAATCACAGATTTTTAAAGAATTTATTTGCAAATTATGGTGGAAAATAAGTATTTGGTCAATAACAAAAGTTCATATCAATGCTTTGTTATATACCCTTTGTTGGCAATGACAGAGGTCCAACGTTTTCTGTAAGTCTTTACAAGGTTTTCACACACACCGTTGCTGGTATGTTGGCCCATTCCTCTATGCAGATCTCATCTAGAGCAGTGATGTTTTAGGAAAATGGTCAAACGACAGGAGGCCAGCATGGGAGAGTGCCCGGCAAAAAACCCACGCAGGCACTGGGAGAACATGCAAACTGGCTGTGAAACCCTGGCTGTCTGTAATCAGGACGGGACTAGAAAAGCAGAATTGCTTCCTCTCGCTTCCCTTTTTGACAACTCATGACAAGAAGATGTGAAATGAATTTGTAATAAGTGTGTTGTTTATGTGCTTGCCGAAATAAACAAATCAAAACAAATATAAGGGCATATACCAACGTTTCTTAACATGCCCTGAATGCTAAAAATCAATTTACAACACCAGCCATATTGTTGCTTTGTCATCAGGGGTTCCCTCTCCCAAATTTGATCTCCCAAAGAGGGTTGTGACGAATAATATACTAAATACTTAATTAGTAACATAACATGTGACAACAATGATGTAACACAGATCAATCGTTAAAGTTGTCTTTTAATTGTAGCTATTTGTGAGTATTGAATTCACATAGCACACGTTGAGGCCTTGAATGCATCACGCTCTGAACAGGTGTTGTGCTCGATTTGGTTCCCCCGTGAGATTTTGTTCCCCCTGCCGCGGGAGCGCGCACGCCTTGTTTGGAAAGCGAAAAACCGATGCCGGACGGCGTCGTACGGCGTCAGCACTATGTTGTTTTCAATAAAAACATGAAGAATTCACGTTTGCGTCAGTCAATTTTAATTTTTATAAAGGATTATTCTCATTTGATGTCTTTAAATTCATCCGCGTTCTGCCATTGAAGCGGGGTGCATTCAAAGACCAGTCGTACAGACGGAACACTCACTCACGTCACCAAAAAGCAACGATATAATTACGTGAGCTCTTTGCATAAACCTCGATGCAAAGAAACTCCTCCTTTTGGGTACCGTTACATGCTACAAGGAGTATATATTACAAAGGAGACTTTATTCTCAATTGTAATCATCATTCATCCATCCATTTTACTACTCAGGTATTTTCAAAGCAAATTAATATTGTTGCATTTATTAATTTGCTTTAAAATGACAGCGCAATATAATTAAAAGCTGACACTCTAGCAATGTCAAACGTGTTCATTTAAGAAAAAGCCACACACGTTTTGTGATCAAATCTTTCATAACGACAATGATTTGAGAGAATTGATTTGAATGAATAATTGAAGAAATTTCAGTTCTGAAGGCTCCTTTTGTCCCAAGCAAAGTGAAAGGTGGTGGGATAAAAATTGTAACAGGAACGCCATAAAAAATGTCAAGCCGTGAATATTTGTGCCCCCCTCCCATTTTGAGAACGGTGAGTCCTGGACATCGACTGGCTTTTTTTCTGTCTTCCTGGGGGTCTGCTCAGGTAGTGTGGCAAATTTGAACAGGTTCCCTCATTCCTGGCCCAAGTTACAGGGGGGGAACATATCCTCACGGCATATCCTCAATATCTTTGGCCTTATTTTATTCAAACAACTTTATTTCTTTATCATATAACATACATCAAAAATAATGACTTTAAACTTTATTAAGAAAAAAAATTTTTTTTTAAATAATAAAATAAAAAATTTTAATTAAAAAAAAGCAAAATGGTCTTCAAGCAAGCTTCAAATATTTAGCATTTAATTTCTGTACATGCTGTACACAAAAAAGAGCCTTCGGTTGGAGGCTCCCCGACACATACAAGATGGAACCACCTGCAACACTCGTCACACTGAATCTGGTAAACAAAGAAAAAAGCAAGATCATACAATGCAGCACATTTACAATAATTTACAATGCATGTGTCATTCAATATATTTCTTAATCATCACATGCATTAGTTAACAAGACCTGACATAATTACCTATCTGTCGTCTGTGTCATGTGTAGCTTCCCCACAAACAAAGCACAAGTCAGATAAATCATCTGTGAAAACAAAGACAGAAGAATTGCTATCGTACTTCCCTGTGTAAAACTTAACTGAGTTGTATATAGCATTGATAGCACAGTCAGGACCATTCTTTGGGTGGCAATAACATCTCTTGGGTGCATATTACTTACCAGTCTCTAATAGAAGTGTGGTGGCAATTTGCAGCCTGTACCTATTTATATCGTGTGCCTTTGCTGAGAAATCTATTTCTTTATTTGAAAGAAGATGTTCTGCAAACTGAAAAAGACAATGTCAGATGTTGACAGTGCATAAAGAATGCCTTAAATGTTTGCCATCTTTAGCCTATATATATCGTACAAAAAATTTAACTGTCAGACAATAATTTGTTTTAGTCCTTTGTTGTATGAACTCTAAATTAGTTTTTTTGTTTTGAGTAATGTTTGATTAAGTTTTTGCATAGTTGAGTGATATGAGTTTGATAAATATAGTCTGTAAATCAAATGCATACTTTCAAAGCAAAGACACCACAAGAGGTTGAATCTTGTTGCCTGGGATGGGGGACAGTGCCACAAGTCCACCTGGAAACATTGCACCCTTTGTTGTGCATGAACGCCCTGAAATATAAGAGCCAGCACATAAACACAAATTTCAAGTTTTATCCGTCAATTACATAATTTGTATTGATAAAAATAAAAACCTAGTCCACTTTCAAAAGAAAGCGCACATCTTCAGTTAAATGTTGATATCACAATAGAACTCTGACTTTTAGAAGCTGTGCTTACCGGGTTGATTCCAGGCATTTTTTAATGTCCATTTGAGACTCACCAAGAGGATCAAGCAGTAAGGACCTTTTTTCTCCTGGCATGATTGCCTATATTTTAAACACAAAATATGAGGTTTTATTATTCATATGCATGAATTATCAAACATTTTGCACATAACTATATATTTTTTGCTGTAATGTTACTCCCTCTTGTGGCATTAAAACATTTCTTTACCGCCAGCTTCCAATGATTATGCTCATTGTCAATGCCAACAATAAGTTTGTATTCCACCGGGTTGATCTAAAAATAAACAGAAGAAAAAAATACGTCTGTCAATAATTTCAATAAAACGTGTAAAGAACAAAATTAATGCCAATTGAGTTTTTTAATAAAATTGTTATAATGTCTTAATAACGTTGTTGGGCCACTAATTGGCCCGGCAACAATATTAAGGCATTTAACTTCTTAACTTCATTGATAATTTTGCAAGATATAATTCAATAAACAGTACTAATACAGACAGACCTTGAGTCTCTGGCTCTTTCCATTCCATAAATTAGTCATTGCAAATGAGTCAATATAGGAAACCTTTTCCACGCTGATTTGGTTGCGTTTGTTCACCAACAACAGGAGGTACGCGTTTATAACCTGTAATTGAAACGGCAAACAAATTGAAACAGAAAATATTGGTGGTGGGGGTGGTGACTGGAGGAGCTGAGGCTAGAGGAGCAGTGGCAGTGGGAGCGGTGCTTGGAGGAGCTGCGGCTGGTGGAGCAGTGGGAGAGGGAGCGGTGGTTGGAGGAGCTGCGGCGGGAGGAGCAGTGGCAGAGGGGGCAGTGGCTGGAGGAGCTGAGGCTGGAGGAGCAGTGGCAGAGGGAGCGGTACTTGGAGGAGCTGCGGCTGGTGGAGCAGTGGGAGAGGAAGCGGTGGTTGGAGGACCTGCGGTGGGAGGAGCAGTGGCTGGAGGAGCAGTGGCTGGAAGTGCTGAGGCTGGTGGAGCAATGGCAGAGGGAGCGGTGCTTGGAGGAGCTGCGGTTGGTGGAGCAGCGGGAGAGGAAACGGTGGTTGGAGGAGCTGCGGCGGGAGGAGCAGTGGCTGGAGGAGCAGTGGCTGGAAGTGCTGAGGCTGGTGGGGATGGTGACTGTGTCATCCATGAGGATGCTCCTTTTTTGTTTTCATACCTATGAGGCACTCTTTGTTTATTTTCTTTGTATGGTTTTAGGTGGTCAATGTTTATTTTGGGGACCAAGGCTCCATTCTCATCCTGGAGGTCAGCTGTCTTACCCTCAATCGCCACAATTTTGTATGGCCCCAAAAAATTGGGGTTCAATTTTCCTCCCTTTCTTTGTTGAGACCTGATATTTTGTCTTAGAACAAGATCTCCTATGTGTACAGTTCGTGTGGTCCCTGAGATTGTTTTTGGGTGCCTTGTTTTTTCCTGCGCTTTTCTTATGTGTTCTCTAACTTGCTCAAATAGTTGGTCTTGTTCGTTATGGTTTTGTGCCATAACTTCCATCCCCACCACATCCTCCACAGTGCCATCAACCTTCAGAAAAGGCAAACATTTGCTGTCATGATTAAAGTGTCAACAAGTTTTAGTTTTATATTTGTGTTTTACAATTAAGATGTACCGAAACAAATTCAACAAGCAAATTGTCCTTGATCGTATAAAAACTTCTCCATGATACTGTATATCCTTGTAATGGATCATGGATCTTGATGTGCCAAAATCTTACCTCGTAGTGTTCTGGCACTTGAATGGGGTAGCGTGCCTCTCTGCCGAACATTAGAAAGTAAGGCGAGTACTTTGTTGTCATTTGTTTTTTGGTCCGCAAACCAAACATAACTGCATCCAAATATTCATCCCAGCTTTCTGGATGCTGACAAACCACTTTGCTCAGAGCTCTAAAAAACAAAATCAGTTTTAAAATTGCGCTGGTGACAGTGTTGTTGTTTTTTTATTAATTTTGGAGAATTGTATATAAATGACTCCAATGACAATTTTTAAACCAAAATGTGTTTTTTCGGACCTAACAGTTTTTATAGTGCATGTTATTTACTTTGAAAGTGCCTTGAAAACAAAAGCAAACTCATGAGCGACATCATAACAAGAAATTGTCAAAGATTAATGTGGGTAAATGAAGTACACTCACCTTTGAATTGTCCCATTTAATTTTTCCACCAACCCATTAGTTTGAGGGTGGTATGGTGAGCAAAGGCTTCTTTTTGTGTCAAGCATTTCACATACTCTCTTGTTGATCTGCAGTTGCCAGGGGAAAGAATAAGTAATTGAGTTGGGCAATTTTGCAGTGAAACAGTGTTTGAGAATGTGAGCTTAACATCATCAATACACTGGCTTTGCATCACAAATACACAGAAGGAAAATACAACACCCACAAGTGCAACAGTCACAAAACACGGACAAAATACAATGAGCACTAAGAAACGTTTTTTTTTTTATTTTATTTTACTCCAGCTATTTTATGAAGTTCGACATCCTTTCGTTGCTTTCATTGGCCACACAAAATAAAGTTGCAGGCCAGATATGCCCTCAGGGACTTGTATTTGACAGCTATGATGAAGATAATTTCTGCCAAACACTGTAGTACTTACTGCATTGACAAATTCTTTGCCTTGATCTGTCAAGATCCTTTTTGGCGACTCAAATTGGTAGACGAATTTTAGGATACAGGCGGTAACATCAGCAGCAGACTTCGACCTCAATGGATAGGCTTGAGGCCATTTTGTGAAATAATCGACCATCACGCAAATATATTGGTATCCATCTTTTGTCTGAGCCAGTTTGCCAATGAGGTCCATCCCCAAGAGTTCAAATGGCTGAGACACCTAATAAATAAATATTTATAAAAACAAATTGTGTTAAACTGATGTTGCTGAGAAAAATAGTTATATAAAGTATGCCACATACAAAATACTATATAGACCTTGGGTCAAAATAGAGAACATTATTTGGATTAACTGACCTGTATAGGCATGACCTCTGTTGGGCTTTTTATTGATATGCCGGCTGCCTGACATTCGTGCACTGGGACACCTGACAATGGCAAGTTTTGTGGAAAAGTAGTCATTGTTAATAAATGCATGCAAAAAGAAGGGGAAGAGCTTAGATAATCATTTTGAATTGTTTGCAAAAGATACAAAGGAATAGTTTCATTCATTATGTTTGCAGGCTTAAAAAAAATGAACAAATAAGTATACTCTTTTTGTATTGTTTACATACCCACTCATTAATGTCAACAGACATCGCTGGCCAGTAATATCTCAGAGAGATGCTGTGTGTTGTTTTATTTTGCCCGGCGTCTGCCCCTGCCGGGCTGGCATGAAAACTCTTAAAAATTTCATTTGCCTCTTCAGCACCACAGACAACCTTCACTTGGACTGCCTGGCCTGTGCCTTTTTGGCGGCAATAATACAGCTCCCCTCCTGAGTCGAAGTAAAAATAAAACGTTGAATTAGCACCATACTTGTGGTAATTCATGAAGTACTCACTCAATACACCTAATTGCAAATTTGCTACTTGGACCAAAAAAAAAAAAACAGTTTCATAATATATCAAATGTTCACTCAATGGGTCTACAACCAAATATGTTACTTTAGTTTGATAATTTATCAAATATTTACTCAATAGATCTACAAATAGTTACTTGAAAAAAACATTAGCTTGAGTTGCACTCAACAAATTCAACAATTTCCTTCATAGTGAGGTGTGTTATATATATTGCGTTCAACATTTTATAAGTCAATTATTTGTGTTATAGAGTAATTACTCTAAAACGTAAGTTTCTGACGTTAGTGTAGAAATTAGCAGGTTCTGCAATGTGAATTTTTGGTGCGTCTCTGGATCTAATTTGCTTGATTTATGTACGTTGTGTATCTTACCCTCAACGTCGTAAAACGAAGCTTTTCTTCTCAATACGTACTTCTCCTTCTTCTTAATAACATTTGGGTATTGACGTTTTGTTTAGTAGGCAATAATTTGTTGGTAAATAGTTGGGTCCATCGTGCGGCAGCGTATTGTTGTCAGAAAACAAATGGCGAAATGACATGAAGTCCGCACTTACAAAGTGGGGTAAAATAGGTGCTTCGGTGACAAGTTTGAATTAAAGACAATATTGTTTGACCAACAAAAAAAAGAAAGCATTATTATCTATTTGTTTATTTATTTATTTATTTATTTATTTATTTATTTATTTATTTATTTATTTATTTATCATCCAATATTGTAAAGTTATCAGTGCACAAATCATTTATTTACATTTACACCGTTTTAAATGGGGGGGGGGGGGGGGGGACATATTCTAACAGGGCACCCGTGAGGATATGTTCCCCCCCCTGTAACTTGGGCTACAGACTCAAGGGCTGTCCGTATTAGTACTGTTTATTGAATTATATCTTGCAAAATTATCAATGAAGTTAAGAATTATGAATTATTCATTCAAATCAATTCTCTCAAATCATTGTCGTTATGAAAGATTTGATCACAAAACGTGTGTGGCTTTTTCTTAAATGAACACGTTTGACATTGCTAGAGTGTCAGCTTTTAATTATATTGCGCTGTCATTTTAAAGCAAATTAATAAATGCAACAATATTAATTTGCTTTGAAAATACCTGAGTAGTAAAATGGATGGATGAATGATGATTACAATTGAGAATAAAGTCTCCTTTGTAATATATACTCCTTGTAGCATGTAACGGTACCCAAAAGGAGGAGTTTCTTTGCATCGAGGTTTATGCAAAGAGCTCACGTAATTATATCGTTGCTTTTTGGTGAAGTGAGTGAGTGTTCCGTCTGTACGACTGGTCTTTGAATGCACCCCGCTTCAATGGCAGAACGCGGATGAATTTAAAGACATCAAATGAGAATAATCCTTTATAAAAATTAAAATTGACTGACGCAAACGTAAATTCTTCATGTTTTTATTGAAAACAACATAGTGCTGACGCCGTACGACGCCGTACGGCATCGGTTTTTCGCTTTCCAAACAAGGCGTGCGCGCTCCCGCGGCAGGGGGAACAAAATCTCACGGGGGAACCAAATCGAGCACAACACCGGAAAAGGAAGATTACCTACCGGAAACACAACAGACCGTAGCAGCACACTCGCTACGTTGTTCCCAGCCTTCTCGACCTTCGTGTAAATGTAAAACGTTCGTTTACCACCGGTGTTTAGAAAAGGACAATAATCTTCATTTTCCTCGCTTTCATTAGTAACTAAAACAAAGGTTTAAACATGGGGGGCGGCGATCTGGTAAGTTATCTGTTGAAAGCTGCCATTGCATGAAATGCCAATTCCTTTCTGTTTACATCATCAATTACGTCTTCTGTTACAAATTGAAGCCGTTTATTTAAATTACCCTGCTACTCAATGAATTTCTATCGTCCTATGTTAGAACTTAAAGAAAAGCTGGCACCCGCAGACTATGAAAAATATCGAGCGTGTCTGGAAAGCCGAGCAAAAACATGAATCTGAATGTAAGAAAATCGAGGAGCTTCAGAAGGAGCTAAAGGAGGAAAGAGCCCGCGAAGAGATGACGAGATACGCTGAGGAAAGCGGTGCCATCAAGTTAGTTTTCAAGAACACAGCTTTTGGCCTCAACATGGAAAACGTTCGAATGTCAGTCAGGTTTTCTCATTATGTATCGTTTGTACAGAAAGAAGGATGATCGTCTGGACTGGATGTACCAGGGCGTTTCTAGTCAGGTGTCCAGAGATGAGTATCTCATGGGTCGTGCCATTGACAAGCAGATCACTGATCAATATGAGGAGCCTGAAAGTGGTCCATCAGCAGAGACTGGCCTTCTGCCTGGCTCCATCTTTAGTCCCATCACGGCTACCTCCAGCCTGGACATGGCCGCCAAGATCCGGGAGGATCCTCTTTTTGTAATTAGGTAAAACGTTGTTCTGCTCCTTTTCAAGACCTGTTGTTTTTACAATACTTCAAACTAAAGTGTGCATGAAATCTTGTGTTTTGCATTCCAGGAAGCGTGAGGAGGAAAAGAAAAGAGAAGTATTGACGAATCCAGTGAAGATGAAGAAAATTAAAGAAATGGTAAAAAAGAATTAAAAAGCTTTCCTACTACAAATTTTGCTGCTTTTTGATAACTTTTATGGGAAACTTTGTGTCACGGTCATAGTTGCGCCAGAACCTCAACAAGAAAGACAAGAAGAAGAAGAGGAAGAAGGACAAGAAGGAAAAGAAAGGAGACAAAGAGAAAAGAAAAGAGAAGAAACACAAGAGAAGCCACTCAACTTCGAGTTCGGATGAACAAGATGACAAAAAAGACAGGTACACAAGGTTGTTTGATAATTAAAAGTAGGGTTGAGAATGATTTAGAAAACAAATCCAATTGTGATCCCTCTTAATATTGTGATTAAATAATTAATAAATGCGGCTTAAACATAACTGTATATATTATAAGGCAGATTACAACAATATTGCAAACAAATCTGTGGCTTTATGACTTCAACTTTTCATGTTACTTGTAACAATCAACTGTATTTATCACTTTAAAACAAACACCGCTGCATACAAAGTGCTGTTCATGCAGCAATAATAAGTCATAGAATAACAAACACGGTTAAAACAAATTCATATTAAAATATTTTTTTAAAAGATGCGGGGATCCCATGTTAACATGTTTGTATAGCTTATTAATTACTTAGAAACATCTACTGATTTAGATCTGAATATTACTTTTAAACGTGTCTTTCAGGTTGCGCACACCAGATGGAGTGACCTCTTATAACAAATCTCATTCCCATCATCTGCCCGGCTATGGCCTCCTGGTCAGTAAGCAGCAAAGTGTCATGTCACACATATTATCAGTGGACCCACGACCCTTACTCTTCAATCTTCTCTTTACACCCTAGCTACCTGCCGGCAAACAATACCAGTCCTCTGCTTTGAATCACTCAAAACGCCACGAGAGGAGCCGAAGCCGATCTCCTGCAAGAAAAAATGGGGAAAATCACCGCTCTTCCTCACACCGAAGTGACAGGAAGATAGATGTCAAAGGTTGTAGCCCACAGAGACAGCGTTACCAAAGGCAGCGGAATCATGTGTCAAAGTAAGACTTGGGGATATCGGTCTGTCTGTCTGTGTCTGTCTGTCTGTCTGTCTGTCTGTGTGTGTGTGTGTGTGTGTGTGTGTGTGTGTGTGTGTGTGTGTGTGTGTGTGTGTGTGTGTGTGTGTGTGTGTGCGCGCGCGCGCGCGCGTCTTGTGTGTGCGCGTCTTGTGTGTGCGCGTCTTGTGTGCTTGTATACACTGGAATCAGTCTGTGCCATCAAAATCATTTTTGTCACAGCCTACATTGGCATTATGTTTTTTTGAGAGCCGTTATGATTGTGAAACCATATTCAGTGTGTTGACCCCTTTATTTGCTGGCGATAGGAACAATCGACATTTGTTGTAATTGCATGGAGGGTGACTTTATTTCAGAATCGGAATCAGTAGAGATGTTACTTGCATGTTTCCTGGTCCTGGACAGGTACAAGTCTTGGATAGATGGGAGGTTGGTCCCGATTATCTTTTCCGCAGACCTGATTGTCCGTTGCGGTCTGTGCTTGTCCTGTTTGGTGGCCGATTCAAACCAGACAGTGATGGAGGTGCAGAGGATAGACTGGATGATGGGAGTGTAGAAGGTCTTCAGCTGCTCCTTGGCTAGTTGAACTTCCTGAGCTGTCTCAGAAAGTACAACCTCTGCTGCAGTGACGTGCAGTGAGGTTCATGATTGCAGTGAGGTTCATGACTGGGGAGGCACTGACGCCCCCACCTGAATTATTAACTTGTATTAAGACAACACTGTCCTATAATGCAGAAACTGATTTATTTTGTATTTAGCAGTTGCGGGTTGGTCCCTTAAGTGCTGCTGGCATGTAACAGGCAGATGAAAATTTGTATTCCCGTTTGTGATACACTCAACCTTTTTGGTTAAAAAAAGATAGGGTCATAACAGGGACATGGCATAGTTTGTACTGTTCATGCATTGCCAATGCCTCTCTGCATGTAGGAACACTTGTGTGAGATTGACTAATGTGATTATCTGTGAAAGAAAAACAGATTGTTGTACTAATTTCCAGCAGCATTTAAGCAAAGTTTGGCTTGTTGTCATGCTTTTCTTGCAGGAAGCTCTCTGCTGAGGAGCTGGAGCAGAAAAGAAAGGAGATGATGGACCAGGCCAAGAAGAGAGATGAGGACCGGGAGAATAACGTGAGAAGATACAGGAAGCAAGATGAGCAGGAAAAACTGCAGGAACAAAATTCCAAGCATGACCGTCATGCTGGTTTTATCCAGTACGTTTGTCTTTCGCTCTCCTATTTCTATACATTTTTTCTAACCCAAACTCAATTAAGTTTCACTAGTGTTGTAGTCAAGAGCACTCAAACTGAGACCAAGACTTTACCGCGACTTGAGAGTATAATGTAGAGACCAAGACTGTATATCAAAGTAAAACCACATCCCTTCAAAAAGAAAAAAAACGCGGAAATAAATTAACAGTATCTTTACATTCATTACATTTGCAATGAAAACAAAATCTGCTGTGTTGATTTTGAAATAGCACAATGAAACAAATTTCAAATCTAAGTTAATTTGTGTTTTAATGTCTACAAATTATGCGATCATTCTGCATTTCTCACTGATCACATTATTACTGCCCTGGTCTCGACTGGTCATGATCTAAAATCTTGAGTCTGCACTGTCCTAGGCAAAGACAAGTAAAAATACCTTTGATGTCGCTACAAGACAGAGACCCTTAAAAATTGTCCTCAGGACTAAGAACTACAACACAAAGTTAGATCATCACTGAACTCACAGATCATCTTCGTGCTGATATTGCTGTCAAGGAGAAATATCAAGTCTTAAATTGTACAGTTTTTGTTCAATAAGACCTCTTTCCATTCTTGCAGTGATATGAAGTTGGAGAGTGCTGCCACGTCTTCTTTAGAGGACAGAGTGAAGCGGAATATTCACTCCATTCAAAGGACACCGGCTTCGTTGGATAATTTCATGAAGAGATGAACATGAACAATATTGTACATAGTGACTTAAAAAGAGGCAACAAACATTAATCAATATCCTTAGTAGAGGAATGGATGTTGTTTTGAGATGAACAATAAGCCTATGTCTACATAAAATCAATTTTCAGTCCTGTAAAATAAAATTATTTCGTAGAAACTGTTTACCATTGGTGAAAAGATTGTATTTTTCCTTTCAAATTTTCCAGACAATTGGGACTTTTGATGGTTTTATCACAAATGTTATTTCCAGAAGTCTTTTCAATTACAACTTGTATTGCTTGACCTCGCTATACTAAATTTCCAACTTGGCTAAATAGTCATACGGAACTGATCTGAAGTCACAACAAGATAACACCAATTATTTTGAAATGGCTTGATGAAATATGATTTTTTGGTAACTATTTTTAAACATCATGATCGCAAGTGGATAAAAGTGGTTGATTGTATAAAGATGTCAGCTATTTTTTGTTTTTTTCCCCCGCTAATGCCCAGAGTGCCCTTTATAATATTCCTCCCATAAAAAGTGGATACATTAATTAATTGCAACATACACATTTTCACTGCATCTAGTAACTTATCTCATTTTGTTATATTTCCCACCATATATATTTCCAAGTAACTAGTTACTTGGGAATAGTAAGTTAGGTAAATACCGACAATTATGAGTGGGAAAAATACAGTATCCAACATCAAGCGTAATATTGTTGATTAAAACATTAGTCAAGCTACATTTTCTCATTTTGTGCCACATTGACAATACCACGTTTGACAGATGAGAAGGAACCAGACTTTTTTTTTTCACTTTAAAAGAGAAAACGACTCAAAATTAATTCCCCTATATTCTAAGGAAAGGGAAGAAAAACATAGACACTCGCAATATTTGGGATATGTATGAAAGTTGTTCAGAAACAGGTCTAACTGTTATATGCTTTAAATCAAGCCTTCCTGGTGTGTGCTCTGAACCAATGTAGTTCTCACACTCCTTTGTTCACAAGAGATTGTTGAATGTTGTGTTCTACTTCATTGAGTCATATTGTACCTTTTCACCAAACACTGAGCAGTCAAATAATACTTAAAATAACATTTACATTAGAACAATTTTATTTTCCCGTTTACGTAATGAGACTTAGAAGTCCGAAGTGAACCTGAACGTCACTCAAGCAAACGGGTGGTCGCTAGTCAGTATGGTGCCTTAACTAATAAAACAGCTCCTTAAATTTGGGATTTACGCTGTCGACCACTGACAAAAGTTATCAATTCGTGCGAAAGTATGAAAATAGTGCCCTTCAGGTGAACCAGTGGGAGCAATAAGCAATACATTTGGATATACGTCACTTTCTACCGAACAGGTGAGCTAATGACTCAATTAGCATTTAGGGCCACCCTCATTACCATTATTAACCTCGTACGTGCGCTAGTCACACTAATATAACTTAAACTGACATATGATAACAAATATGTACGATTTTGTTGTAAAGTTTGGATGCGTTTATTTATTGTACAGTATATGTGAAAACAAGTGGGCCGTGTCTTTGCGAAGTACAAGCAATTACGTGAGTGTCGATCGCCTCCACTGCGATGGGGGCGCTCTTAATCAGACTTTACTTACTTAACAGGAAACAGGAAGTAACGTGACCTGGCGTGTGAAATAAATTGCCTGGTCATTATCGTCAAACATCGTTAAAATACTGAAGGAATGGGGTCGAAATACAAAAAGTCCTGCCTAGCTACAAAAACAGATATGCTCAAACCTCATTGAATAAAGTACATAAGCAGACAAGTATATTCACATATTAAATAAATAAAAGAAACATTTTAAGCATATAATTATACCTACACACCAAATCAATAAAGAAGACATAACTAGACATTTTTGATAAGTGGTAATGAGAAAGGTTTTTATAAATTTATGATCTGATATATATATTTCTGAGCACTTTGAAATAACAAATGTTTTTTTGATATATTGCCTGAATAGCTTGATGACCCGTAAGGAACTGTTTAATGCATGCCTGATGATTTTCTAAATCACGGACACTGCCAAAGTCGTCTAAAAATGTTCAGTACTTGATTGTATCTTATGTTTTGACTAATGCTAGACGCCAGTTTTCGATTACTACTGAACGTTCTGGACAGAGGGAAATATTTTGCCTAACAAAGAAAAGATATGGTTGAAAGCATGATTAAACTAAGAATATGATGACGTAAGCAAGTACATGGAGATCAAAAGAACAAACTTTGCATAGTCAGGGAACAGTAATAGATTAATGATGTCACAGCCAAAAGCTCACATAATTTTGTACAAAATGACAAAATTGAAAGAATGATGAAAGAATTAGGTGAGACAGTGTATGTGCAAGAATGGAGGAGAATGTTTACAGGAAGGTCACTTGGAGATAAAACCTGCAGGTGCCAGACGGAGACAGCCCAGCCAAAGATGATCGTCAAGGCTGAAAGACGGAAAGGAAAACAACAGCCCCCACACATCGAATCGCTCATAATCAGCACCCAACCCCACGGAACCAGCTCTCACCGAACCAGCACCCACTCCCATGGAATCAGACTCTCCTGCGAACCTGCCCCGCCCCAAAGACTCATCACCCATCAAACTCGGCCCACAATGTGCAACTGAATATAAGCTGATCAAAGAACCTTGAACATTGCATTTCTGAATGGAGACTTTCCGCTCTTGAAGGGCCCAGCGCTGTATTGTACTTTCCTGAAAACAGAGCTTTCTGAACAAGAATTGTGATTGAACTCAACCAACCTGTGTAAGTCTAATTTCTGCTTCAGTGTCTTAGCATTTTCCTAAATCTGAAGAAATCAAACGAGCACGCAGTGAGTAAATTGGATAACAGGTGATTGGCAATGGCTTTTGCCGTGAGGCGCAGATAGCGCACTCCCTAAATTGTGGACAAATCCAACAATACTTAAACTGTCTTTTTCTTGAATAGTCATTTACTTTACAAACGACATCTGTTTCACGTCATTAAACGAGATAGGTTTTAAAACAAAATTCTCGCTGGATCATGTGACTAGCGAAATATAGCCGAACATTCTATTCATTTGTAGCACGCAAAGCAACAAAATTGTCCCATTACAATTCATCATGTGTTTGTAATATTGGTGAACACCTGTAATTGGGATCTTTGAGTGTAAAATAACATTGTAATGCCATTTATAGAGATAACTTTCTTGGTGCTTTTTCATTTACCAACATAGAACACGTGACTTATAGAACCCAGCAATTACTCAATATTTATTTGTTTTTATAGGCCCCAAAGCGGCACAGCTGTCCTCATTTCGCTTACAATGTCTTGGCGTGTAAATGTGTGCTGTTGTCGCTAGGTGATGTTTGTCACTCTCACTTTAGGTTGTAGTGCTGGAAATGACTTGGTCCCCGTTTGACTGCCTTGGGTTATCGCTTCTCGGCCTTTTGGCTAAGATCAAGTTTAGTATCTGTTCTTATCAGTTTAATATCTGATGCGCTCCCCCTTGGGAGCATGGGAACCATGTAATAAAATGAATTTTCTAGAGTAGGAGGTGGAATAGGGGCTTGCTCCGTCCACTCCACACATCAACCTGGTATTGCAGTACATCCGGCAATGGTGCACCCCCTTTTCTGGTGAAAACAATACATTTGTTATCATGGTGTTACAAGTTGGTAGAGATGTTAATGTGGAATTGTTGCAGCATAGCATGTATAAAAGTAACTTAACGGAATCCTGAAGAAACATCAACTGTTTTTCTTTTAAAATATGTACTATAGACTCGATTTTAAACATGCATGACATTTTGGTCATTATTGGAACACCTGTAATTGGGTTCTTTGAGTGTCAAATAACATTGTAATGCCATTAATCCAGATAACTTTCTTGGTGCTTTTATATTGGACCGACATAGATCACGTGACTTATTGAACCCAGCAATTACTCAATATTTATTTGTCTTTATAGGCCCCAAAGCAGCACAACTGTCCTCATTTTACTTAGAATGTCTTGCCGTGGAAATGTGTGTTGTTGTTGCTTGGTGACGTTTGTCACTCTCACTTTAGGTTGTAGTGCTGGAAATCACGTGGTCCCCATTTGACTACCTCAGGTTATTGCTTATTGGCCTTTTGGCTAAGATCAAGTGTAGTATCTGTTCTTATCAGTTTAATATCTGATACGTTCCCTCTCCGGGGACCATATGTTAAATTGATTTTTGTAGCAGGGAGGTGGAATAGGAGCTGTCTCTGTCCACTCTACGCATCAACCTGGTACTGCAGTACCTCCAGAAACGGTGCACCTCCTTTTCTGGTGAAAATACATTTGGTATCATGGTGTTTGAAGTTGGTAGAGACGTTAATGTGGAATTGTTGCAGCATAGCATGTATAAAAGTAACTTAATGGAATCCTGAAGAAACATCAACTGAATTTCTTTTAAAATATGTACTATATACTCGATTTTAAACATGCATGACATTTTGGTCATTATTGGAAGACCTGTAATTGGGTTCTTTGAGTGTCAAATAACATTGTAATGCCATTAATAGAGATAACTTTTTTGGTGCTTTTTCATTTGACCAACATAGATCACGTGACTTATAGAACCCAGCAATTACTCAATATTTATTTGTTTTTATAGGCCCCAAAGCGGCACAACTGTTCTCATTTTACTTACAATGCCTTGCCGTGGAAATGTGTGTTGTTGTCGCTAGGTGATGTTTGTCCGGCACGCTGCTCTGGCTTATTCATTATTTAATTTGAACTATTTTAATTAAAATCTCATATCAGCAGTCTTCACACATAAAAACACTCAAATAAGCACATGGAATCAAAAACTTGTTTTCGATCGTGCGTACCACTCCGTTCCGAAGTCTTGTTGTCTGAATCAAATCTTTTAACTCCGGAGTTGCTCTTCCTTTACTGATGACCTCCTGCTTCGACCGAAAATCCATAGTTGAAAATCGTTTGGATATATAATCCTCCATTGTAAAACGAAATGTAAAAACAAACAAAAAAAAAAACGTATGTAAAACTAAATAAATAGACGACTGCTCCTCAGTTGTTCACTGTAAATTTGAAGTGGACATATCTTATTCTACAGGTAGGCGCATGAAGCATTCCGGGATCAGTAGCACCCACTGCCATAAGGCTGGAGAACCTTTTTTCGTAAGGTATCTTTTCAAAGCCGTTTTGTTCATCTAAAGCAGGGGTGTCAAACTCAATTTTTTCGCGGGCCGCATTGTAGTCATAGCTTCTGACTGTCAACCCAAATCAATGTATGAGCACCGCATATTATATACAGTAAAAGCTACAAAACAAACTGACAGATAACTCGTTTTGAAATCAGACGAGTAAAAACTGGTCAAATTTAAAATTAAAAGATATTAATAAAAGTGGACAATTTGCAACTTTAATAATGACACACGGATTTGATGCACAATTTGTCTTCGTGGGCCACACAAAATGAATTGGCAGGCCGTATCTGGCCCCCAGGCCTTGAGTTTGACACCTGTGATTTAAACCCTAGTTTGAAACCCTAACTCTAGTATGAACCTTAGTTTAAAACCCTAGCCCGAGCTTTCAACCCTACTTTGAAATTCTAACCCTTCTTTTTGTTTACATTCACTGAAGCTAAACCCGTACAACTTGAGACGTCATGAGACGTCACTTCCGGCTGGCGGCTCGGTGCAGTCAAACTCGTCCGTGCGGCAAATTTTAATTATATTTTTCAGAGAAACAGCTTCCTTTTCGTTGTTTCGAGCGTCAATTTATATTTATAAGCCCATAAGCTAACTAAAACCGATTTATACATATACCGGTGTCTCTAGCCCTTTAATACACACTTACTAACCGAATGGCAGAAAATGAACTTTGGCGGGTATGTTCCTTTAACGCGCCTCAAAGAAACTATGTTGTCCATCGACACAGCCAATGAAATGGTTCTTAAAGAGCCAATCATATTCGAGCAACACAGCCAATCATGTTTGTGTGTATATGCTTAGAGTTTCTCCAAATTTGTGTAGTCACACCGGGAAGCTAGTCTTTCAAAATTCCCTGCGAGGCTCAGTTTAAAGTCCTGTTTGTGACACTTGGACTACAACATCTTAACAATGGTAGGAATAAGCAACAATACTGAACGATGGGCTTGAAAGTTGAATGTAAATCTAAGTGGATGGAGATCCCAGCCATGCTAATCGTTTAGCATGGCCGGGAAACTAAGTACTATAGGAAACATTTGCATGAACATATGTATAATACATACAGTGTACGGAAAAAAAACGTTGCATAATGTTTACAAAGTAGTTCAAATGCAGGTTGAAAGTCACATTTGAACAATGGGTCCAAAATGGGGAGAATAAATGTGGCTCTGAACCGTTCGTAATAGCTATCTAAAATCGCATACCATATATTCTACATAACTCTGTGATACACGTAATTGCGCACTCTCCAGAAGTATTTACCGAACACATACTGGAGAAGTACAATACAACACAATAATACATCTTTATAGTGAGTTCACAACAGCAGCAGTTGCAAAATATGAATACAACAGCACGCTAAAAACGTTGTCAATGATACAACTGTAACAACTATTTCCACATACGTCTTATTGTTTGAAGTGGTTATAGATGAGAGGGAAGCTTGTTAAGTCTCCCACCACCAGTGGATAAGAAAAGTCTGAAGAACAGTAAAAAATGTTTTGTTTCATCTCATATTATTTCTCCATGTAATATCTGATTCTCAGCGTTTTTGATACCATATAATTGTGGCCTCTCTCCTTTGTCGCCCACCATGCAGTCTTTTATGTCCTATAATGGAGGGGCCGTCATGGCCATGAGAGGGAAGAACTGTGTGGCCATCGCATCCGACCGCAGGTTTGGCGTTCAGGCTCAGATGGTCACAACCGATTTTGAGAAGATCTTCCCCATGGGCGAGAGGCTGTACATTGGACTTGCCGGGCTAGCCACTGACGTTCAGACAGTGTAAGTGTTTGTGACAGTTTGAGTTAAGTCATCACCGACATCATTTTTTGTGTGTCTCTCTGTTGCAAATAGATCCCAGAGGCTTAAATTCAGATTGAACCTTTACGAGCTGAAGGAGGGGCGCCAGATCAAACCCAAGACTTTCATGAGCATGGTGTCTAACCTCTTGTATGAACGCAGGTCTGTGCCATTTCATGGCTCCATATTAGTCTCAAAAGCTGCGTAGAGATAAGATGAAAGGTCACAGTGATTTTTCTTGGTAGGTTCGGACCCTACTACATCGAGCCTGTGATTGCCGGGCTGGATCCAAAGACCTTTGAGCCATTCATCTGCTCCCTGGATTTGATTGGATGTCCCATGGTGACGGAGGACTTTGTTGTGAGCGGGACATGCTCGGAGCAAATGTATGGAATGTGTGAATCCTTGTGGAGACCTGACATGGTAAGTTGAGTGTCAAAAGCCATTGCAGCAACCACCTGCAATTTGTGAAAATTCAAAATGTAAACCAGGGGGTCCTGATGTGGTGCCTAATGACATTTTCTGTTCCCTAATTATTGTGATAAAGCAGGGGTGTCAAACTCATTTTTGTCTCAGGCTACATCGTAATCATAGTTTCCTTCGGCGGGCCATTATGACTGTCAACCCAAATAAATGTATGAACATCTCATATTATATACAGTATAGGTTATACAACAAACTGATGACTAACTAGTTGTGAAATCAGAGACTGGTAAAAACTGTTCGAATTTTTAAAAAGATGAATGGTAATATAAAAAACTAGCAACACCATTTTTTTTTAAGTGAAGACAATTTGCAATTGTAGCATTGACACAAAGTCGATGCACAATTTGTCTTCGCGGGCCAGATATAATTACACTGCAGGTTAAATTCTCTTTAATCGGTAGTCAAGAGGTAGCACTCAGGTTCGTCACACCTGACCATTAAAAAAATAAGGAAGAAAAGACCACTTTTTTCTGCTTGAAATAAATAAATTTTGACAGCCTGCCCTTGACCATAGCTCAGCCCATTTCAAAACGATCTGTTCAATCAAATTTGTTTATTTTCTCTGATGTATTCTTCGTGTGTGATGTCACTTTTTGGCAGGAAAGTCCATCCTCATAATTTTTAAAAATGACTAACAGGAGTCATTAAAACCCCAGTAGCTGAAAGCATTTATTTCAAAAGAAGACGTCTGTGCCTTGCTTAATACATTTTCCACGTGTCTTGTTTGATGGTCACACAGGAGCCAGATGACCTCTTTGAGACGATTTCACAAGCCATGCTCAATGCAGTCGACCGGGACGCAGTCTCCGGCATGGGCGTTGTCGTACACGTCATGTAAGTATGGTGACACTGTTGATGGGTTGGAGCTGAAACGTTGCGGTGATTGACATGCTTGTCTTCTCTTCCAGTGAGAAAGACAAGATCACCTCCAAAACCTTGAAGGCGCGGATGGATTGAAACCCATCAAACGTTCACATTAAAACAATGCATTTGCTGTTTTTTTCCCATTCATATTGTCAAATAAACTTGTTTACACAGTCAGACTTTCAGCGTAAATAAATGAGTTATCTACAGCTTGATGTAAAACTTTAGTTAAGAGTACAATTCAGGCATTTAAAAAAAAAAAAAGTGACTACACAGTGGAATTCAATGGTTTTGTTTTGATTAGGTTTGAATTCCTCATATCTGCTGGGTGGGCAGGTTTACTTGTCAGTCACTGCATGTCCTATCTTGTTTTATCTGATATTAAAAAGATGGTTTACCTTTAGTTTTTAGTTGCCATGAGGTCAACAGTTATGTTTTTGTTGAACTTTGAAACACTCAGGTGCTCCAAGTGGGACCTTTCCTTCTTCCAAGCAATTTATAAATTAATAATTTGTTGGGCCCATGCGTTTTGTCCTGCTCTATACATGCAGCATTCCAATAACCAAAAAGTAATCAGACAAGATAAAACTCCCTTTAATATGCAATGAATCCATTTTCAAGTAACCTTTTTTACTAATGTCTGTCATTAACAAAACAATACTGTATACAAACACAAAATTGCTACATCAATGTAAACAAGATATAAAAAAAACAAAATTCTTATTATGAAAACATAATTTCTGCTGAATTCCCCCTTTTTTAAATTAATCTTTTTTTCTCTGACCAACCTTCACACCAAGTTTACGTTTATGATTCCAAAATATTCAAAATTGATATGGAAACGTAACATTCAAACACCAATTTTTTGTCTGTTTGTCCTGTATTCATTATAACACTTAAATGTTACGTTGAGTGGTTCAATGTTAAACGTACTGGTGGGGTCTCGTGTGCACATCAGCCATGCATTTTTGATAACTGCATTCATTTAGTTATTGTAGCACATCAATATGTACGTTAATGTTTGATTGGTGACCAGTTCACCCCGCCTACGGCCCAAAGAAAATTGGGGAAGGCTCCAACATTGCTGTGACCCTCAACAGGATAATGGATAGATGTTCCTTCCAAATTGTCAACAGGTTTGTTTGTCTGTTATTGATATGGAAAGAGAAGCTTGAAAAAGACTCAACAGTACATCGTGCTGTCTTTTTTTTGTGTGTACACATCTTATGGAAATGAAAGGAATTACAACATATTAGAAAGTGAGAAGACGGTGCTTAGAAATGGCTGAAGCAGACACTTGTTCAAGGCATCAGTGAGACAGTTTCTGTGCTGGCGAGAAGGGTGATAAGGTAGGATGAGAAAACAGGAGTAATAATTTAGACAAAAATTCAACAAAACCAAAGTGGTCAGGATGTTTTTTCTAAAATTAATGGAGGGGGGGCATTGTTTGATTATTTGTGTTAAGGGGTTTGTAACAGCCTCAAAACATGACCTAAGGATGCTGAAGAGGGTGAGGAAAGACAAGAAAGACTTGGCTGAATAGATGTACGTGCGTGCGTGCATGTGTACACGTGTGACAGATCTGTGGCTGGGCAGGCTTAGTGGAGAGGAGTTTATGACAAGATATTAGACATGAACTCATAGAAGCGCTTGGAGTACTGCTCGGGGTTCACCGTTGAGATCTCGGCCCCTGCCTGGAAAACAACACAAAAGATGGACAAATGCATGAAAAGGAATCTTGGAAGATGATACTGCCAATAACATTCTTTCATCAACTTCCTACAACCAAATAGAGGACCAGCAATGTTTGTTAATATCTTACCATTAAATGTACAATATAGCCGGCAACATCATGTGAGAAAACAACTGAGCACTTGCACCACTTATTCCCACTCACGCACAGAGCAAAGCACATTGTGCTGAATCTAGATTTTTTTTTTAAACTGTAACACTAAGCATTTAAAATTTCATCACAGTTTATTGGTAAAAAATCACCATTTCATCCCCATGAGATCATTTGACGGCCTTTGATCATTGGTGCAAATTATTGTTGAACACTTGAGCAACCAAATGGCTAATATCAATTGTGTCTGTGCTACAGTCTTGTCACTCACCCCGTGTTTCACAGTTTTGGCAGCGTGTGCAGCTTTTTTCTTCGCATCATAATGTGTGAGGATGTCGATGATCGCCATGAAGTACACCTCCTTCTTGACAGCACCTAGCGGCAAAAAGTAACTCATACTTAACTCATACATACATAACTCGTATTTTCAAAACAAAGACTAGCTGTTTCAATTACGATGTAATAGCTCGGTGGGTAACTAAAGAAAAAAAATTGCATGCCGACGGTACCACTAAGTGACATGCAAAAAATAGGAATGCAAAAAAGTGCACTGCATTAAAAAGATCCGAAAGACATTGCTCACTGTCATGGCTCTTGATTGCGTAAACATCAACAGAGGGGTCAAAGTCGCCGGGCCCTAAGAATGCACAGTTAAAGGGGTTTCCAGGGCTGTCGGGTGGTGTGCCAAAGGAGCCAGTGAGTACGCCGCCGCCCATCCCGTCATTCTCATACTCTTCTTCATCTGCACCAGCCTCCACATCCATCTCCTCCTGCTCTGCTCGTTCCACGTCATGGATCCCCACGAGAAGACTGTAATCCATGATCTTGAGAGTGGCCAGGAACTGAAACATCCAACATTCCATTTGATACCACAAAATAATTGCGCAGCTGTAGCTCAAATGTGTGTTTCTTTGAGAAACAGAGGACTAAAGCACTCCTTCCTTCAATATTACACAGTGTTGCTTCACGACGTAAAGTGTTATGCTTCAGTCACACTTACCTCCACATCATGTTTTAGCTTCTCCAAAAAGTACTTCTTGTTGTCGTCTCCTATTTGCAGCTTATGGCCTTCATTCAGGAAGTCGTTATCTTTTAAAGTGGGGAGCTCTTTTGCCTGAGGAGAGCGGACAATAAATAGTGCATGTATAATTTTCAACCAACTCCACTTTGTCTGCACAACAAACCAACTTGATTGGAATAAGCGGTCAACAAAAACAGATCCAAAATGAATTTCCTACATTTATTTTTGTCTCATTTTGGGGTAATAATCAAATGCACCTTTTCCTTGTCGCTTGCTTCCCTTGAGACTGTGGAACCCTGAAAGAAGAAATAGCGGTATAAATAGAAATGACGGGAATAGATGATACAAAAGCATGCTTCTGACTTGGTAGAAACAATATTTAGCAGGTGAAAAGATGCAAATGCCATATAAGAAATTCTTAGCTGGGAGTCGGCCAAACATTCACAACTAATGGCAGTAGAGCCATAATAGAACAAGGACAAAGATAAACAAGGGAAAATATAGTTCAGCTTCCAAGTCGTTGGCCACGAAGAGGTTTGTTGTTAGCATTGAGCACACATGCCAAAATACCTTCAGGTCGTATTTGCGGTGAACAGTGAGGCGATGGCTGAATACATTCCGGGTCACTACCATGTACGTCTCCACCCCGTCCACTGTTAGCCTGTACATACCCAGAAATTGAGGGAGCAGAGTGTTGCCATGACACTCCACTATAAACTGTGGAAAATGGAGAATAGAGAGGAAGGTCTAAGACAAAGAGTGGCAGTGAGGTAACAAAGACGCAGAAGGAAGAGATATTCTTCTCCCCTTGCGCTGCACATTCAGAAGGGAGAAATACGTAGTTTCTCGGATGCAATCAAAAAACACAAAATACCTGCCACAATAGAACATGGCGGCAAGCATTCTACCTGGTGGTACTTTTTTAGGATGTTGTGCATCTCAGCGATGTCCTCACTGGACACAGTTTTGATAACAAATCGATGGTCGTAGCTGGAGAGGAACCGATTGCCAAAACGACCCTGGGGGTCGCTGTTGAGGGGAGCACTCCGCGTCAGAGAGTTCTGCGAGAGGGAGAGAGAGAAAAGGACAGGATTCCTTAAAGAACCCTCCCATATTGGCAGGAGCTCATCCAATTACAACACTACTACTTGTCACTAAGCGCTTACCTGGTAGTCTTGGTCATCGATGGAAAACCTCTCCCTCAGGTTTCGGAACACCATGGGACAATATTCTTTGAACTTAAAGCGACTAGGAAGGTTTTCTCTGACAAGGGAGAGTCACACAGTCAAGCAATGTTATGCTTGCTCCTCTTTGTCTGACTCGTGCACAATGTTACAAATTGTTTTTCAAATGTAATTGTGCCTTTTGGATGAGAATATTACGGCATCCTTTTGCTAACATCCCATTCAAAAGGAGATTCAACACTTTGACGTGAGTGTGACAAGGAAGCAGCAGACTTTGGTCACAATGGAACGGGAGGAATACTCGACATTCACTACACACCTGCACTGTCTGATACGTTGCAATTTACCTCTCTTGAAAGAAATCATTCCCACTTTGGAGAGATACGGAAACGCCATTTCCAGATTTAAAGGTAGCATATTTGACTTTTTCATTCTTTGGGTACAAATTGTTGGATGTCTGGAGGGCCACCTTGTGTAAAATTAACAGAGTAAATTTGTTGTCAGCAGCCCATTTCCAAAAATGCACCTGTGAGCAAGTCATTCTAAATTTCACTTAATTGTGACGTAACAGAGCAGTGGAGGCAAAAAGTAAACGGAGTAAACCGCATTGAGTTTTGTCGGACGCACAGATTCGTGTTAACGTCTGATAAGAAGAATATATTTGATGGATACCCCAACCCATTTGTGTTTGCTGTCTGCACGACATATACATATACACATAAAGTCAAAAAATCCATGGGAGAAAATACACTGCTCAAAAAAATTAAAGGAACACTTTGAAAACACATCAGATTTCAATGGTGAAAAAAGTTTTTGGGATACCTATACTGATATGGACAGTTTAATGTCTCAGGAACAAAAGGACGGCACATCTTTTGATGGAAATAAAAGTTTTCAGCCTACAGAGGGCTCAGTATATAATCACCCCAAAAATTTAAGTGAAAAAATGATATGGCAGGCTCGTCCATTTTGCCTAAATTCAATTTCTGCAACTCAAAATTATTTTCAATAGCTTGTGTGGCCCCCCCAAGCTTGTATGCATGTTGACAACGTTGCGGCATGCTCCTAATGAGACGATGGATGGTGTCTTGTGAGATGTCCTCCCAGATCTGTCTAAGGGCATCAGTGAGCTCCTGTAAAGTCTGAGGAGCAACCTGGTGGCGTATGATGGACCGAAACATTATGTCCCAGAGGTGTTCTATCGGGTTTAGATCAGGTGATCGTGAGGGCCATTCAATTGTGTCAATTCCTTCATCCTCCAGATACTGTCTGCATATTCTTGCCACATGAGGCCGGGCATTGTCGTGGATCAGGAGGAACCCAGGACCTACTGCACCAGCGTAGGGTCTGACCATGGGTGCAAGGATTTCATCCCGATACCTAATGGCAGTCAGACTGCCGTTCTCTAGCCTGTAGAGGTCTGTTTGTCCCTCCATGGAAATGCCTGCCCAGACCATCACTGACCCACCACCCAACCGGTCATGCTGAATGATGTTGCAGGCAGCATAGCGCTCTCCTTGGCTTCTCCAGATCCTTTTACGTCTATCACAGGTGCTCAGGGTAAACCTGCTCTCATCTGTGAAAAGCACAGGGCGCCACTGGCGGACTTGCCAATTCTGGTGTTCTATGGCAAATGCCAATCGAGCTTCACGGTGCTGAGCAAGGAGCACAGGGCACACTACAGGACGTCGTGCCCTGAGGCCACCCTCGTGAAGTCTGTTTCTGACTGTTTGGGCAGAGACATTCACACCAGTAGCCTGCTGGAGGTCATTCTGTAGGGCTCGGGCAGTGCTCAACCTGTTCCTCCCAGCACAAAGCAGCAGATATCGGTCCTGCTGATGAAATGAGGACCATCTACGGCCCTGTCCAGCTCTCCTAGAGTAACTGCCTGTCTCCTGGAATCTCCTCCATGCTCTGGAGATTGTCCTGGGAGACACATCAAATCTTCTTGCAACAGCACGCATGGATGTGCCATTCTGGAGGAGTTGGACAATCTGCGCAACTTCAGGAGGGTTAAGAAATCCCCTCATGCTCCCATTTGTGATAATGACTCTAGCTAAAGCCAACACTTGTGGAAAACTGTTAAAAAAGATCAACAGGAGGAACTTGAAATGGCCTCCACCTACAAAAGCAGTCCTGTTTTGGGGACCATCTCGTTGTTGCCCCTCTAGTGCACCTGTTGTTAATTCCATCAACACCAATGCAGCTGAAACGGATTAACAACGCCCTCTGCCACGTACCTGACCAAAACCTTATCAGGAAGGTCTAATTGAATTCATGCCATACCCTGATAAAAATACTGTTCCTTTAATTTTTTTGAGCTGTGTACAAGCCACCTTTGTGGGGCTTGCATCTCAGCTCAACAAGCAGCTACGCCTCTTGTCATTATGCAAAGGAAAAGTGGGCTCGGGCAGGGTGACCAAATACTTTCAGCAAGACAAAAGAATGGGCTGTGTAAAGTGTGCTTCCAATCTTAATCCTTGGGTGTATTATGACAGAAGCATGCAGGTGAACTGTTTTAAATTGTGAGAAAAAGAATCTCTTCCTTTCATTGCCATAGTGAGGGGTATGAATCAAATTGACTCAAATTCAGGCTACTTTTTTGGGAGAGGCATCAGACTGTACATGTGTTTGATTGTATTTCCCAACAACAAAATTGTGGATTACAAAAGAAAAGTTACAGAATATTTTAAGGGCAACAGAATATACGTAGAAGCAGTCAAACACGACAAAAGAATTGCGAAAATATTTTACAGCAACAATCTTGTCAATTTTTTTCAGATGTGCGATCAGGGCAATGAGAGCACGGGAACATGAATGTACCTACTTGTTAAATAGGTGGTTGTCCACTTTGATCTTACTGTAGGCTTTAAAATCATCTGGCATCAGCATTACAGGTACAGGCACATTACTTAACTCGTTAATCTGAAGGAGGAAAAGAGCGGTGGATCAGATAACTGGGAGAAAGAGACCAATAAATCTTGTCAGCACTGTAAACAAGTCAAATAAATAGAATTAACCTTGCTAAAAAGGAAAGGCAACTCGCACGTTTACCAAGAGTAATCAGCCATCAACGGATGTGCTGTTGTGCTCAAACAATACTTGAGAAGAATATTATTCATTTGCAGGACGATCTGATTTCAACTCAAAGAGGTTCCGTTTTGTCTCGAGATTGTCAATCTATGAATGTATTCAGAAAGTGGCATAACCATCAAGCACAAAACCAAATTTGAAATGTCTGAAAGGGTCAAATTGAGCACATTTGCATGGTACTAAAACAACCTTTTTCTGATGACACAAACATTATCCAAGGCGCAATAAATCTTTTTCCAACCAAAGTACAATAAATAGAGAGCAACTCATTTTTGTATTTCCATTGCCAAAAATGGAAGCAGCAAAACAATGTCCGCACCATTCAACTTCAGTTGGCCACCAGACGATTGTCCCTTTTGGAGGGAGACAACAAATGGTGGAACAAATCCTTTAAAATGCAAGAATAAATTCACAACAATACGTGTAGAGGACAGAAAAAGGTCTGAACGGTATGTGTCTTCAACAAAACCTGATTTCTGGAAACACAAAACATATTTGACAACAAATTCTAGCTAGATATTACGTTCCTTGGCTTAAACCAAATTATTTCCATGGGTATCATTTTCACCCTGTGGCGTAAATACAAGCCAGAGCACTGTTTTACTGTTTGAAACTACCATTGAAAGGTAAAATTAACTGTATTGTCACATAAAAACATGGCTTTCTTAACACTCACTGAAGAACATCAAAGGAACGGGACTTCACCATTTCAAAATAAATGATCTCCGGGCATAACTTTCTGAAACAATAAAAAAAAAACGACAGAGTGAGGCGTGCAATAAAATGCAACAAATCCTTTTTTGTCAACATTAGAAGTTCAAAGTTTCCTTACACCAACATAATCCAGAATCTAAACACCAAAAATTAGCAGCTTCAGGCTATAAAATGCATTCCACTACGGCTGAGCAGAGGAAAGCTTGTCTGTCTGACGGTTTCCTGCCCACACCACAAATCAAAATTGCCCATAAACGGCACCTGCACACCCATTGAATATCAGAGATGCCGTAAAAAAAAATCCTCACTCTGTGTTTTGATCATTTACTGATATACTTACAGTATGTTGCATACATTAAAAAGGCAAGTCTTCATGATTGAAAATGAATATCGCCTATTAGACAAACCGTAACCTTTGTTGTCCATACTGTGCGACTCAACTGGCTCAGCAAAAAGTGAACGTGATGCATGCAAACCGGACAAATAAGGAACAGGTGCACAAGCTTATGGAATTCAACAAAAGTGCTGTAAATTTGAATATGGATTTTTTTTGTCAACAACACTGGTCAGTAGTAGATTTCTACTGCTTCTTTTAGTGGCTAATGATGTATTTAATAGGAACAGTGCAGCATTTGTAAATTGCTCTGAGGTTAATTTAAGTACAGGGCAGAGCCCTGTTATAATTAAACTAAAGTTGGCAATGTCACACTCAACACTAGTAAGTAGTAATAAATTGAAATGACAAAGTGGTTGACAACCGCTTTTTTTTTTTTTTTTTTTGTGCACGCGTGGTGGATGTGCACCCTATATCATTTTTCCCCCCCGAGGTCATGCCACTAACCACATACCGAGCCGAATTGGCAATGATGCCGGAAAACGATTTCATATTGATTCAACACAAAGGTAATCAGCCGGCTTTCATAGAGGACTACAGAAATCTGTTTTCTAGCGAGAAGCTAAAATTTTGATTTAAAGCTCTTCCATTTTAACTAACAGAGGTAATCGTTAATTAATTTAATAAGATAAACTTTGGTGATGATTGATCACAGTATTCAAAAGTAAAGAACGCGTTTGACAAATTGTGAAACAGAGGACGTCTCAAGCTCTGACCGCGGGGAAAGTAAAATCGCAACAAACAAACATGATGGAAAGAACTGGAATAGTTGATGCAACTCCTGCATTATCTATGATGACGCATGCACAGTCCAGTGAGTGGCTACTACAAATCGAGTTCCTTCTGCAGCAGCGGAAGTGAAAAAGAGAAACCTGCTTCTTGCCGGTCACACCCCTCCCACCATGCCTGCACATTCGGCAACAGCTCTTTCTGTCCATGACATTGGTAACACATGCAAAAAGTTACGACGTGCTTGGAGTTCAAATGTGCAGTCGACCTCATTAGTGTTGTATATTAAACTGCAGGGTGGTGCACCACATACACATGCACGCGCCAGTGTGGTTAAACTGCATTGCAACTGTGAGCGGCTGACAACATGAACGGTTTTACGTGTTCGAAGCACACAAGCATCACACTAGAACTAATATCAATAAAGGAATTGAGCTCACGTCGTTCCTCTCTGCAGAGGCGTAACGGTGGCTAACAAACCAGCTAAATCAAAACAGCAACATAAACACACCATTCGAGAGCTGATGTAAGTACAATGAAAAAAAAAGTTACCGTGTGATTCACACCCCACATTAAAACGCTGAGGATTGGTTCGCTTGCACGGAACAGTTTCACTTTTTGTCCTATAAAATGCTTCTTTTTCGTCTTGGTTTTGCTAGCGCTGACAGGCGCTGCGCTGGTGCAGTTGGATGACATGTCTCGGGCTGGCAATTCAGAGCACGCGCCAGGGCATTCACTGTCGTTCGGAGCGTCTAAACAGCACCCCACCCCCCTAAAAAAATTGAAAAGCGATGAGCTTTAAAAAAATTCTAAGTGCATTGTGCTCGTCGGTCAACTCGAAGCGAGTCTCTGTCTTGGAACTGTCTGGTTGGGAGTCAGGGGTAGTCGAGCATTTTGCGCCGTCACCACCCTTCCTCCTCCCGTACAGGCCGCGGGTCCTCACAGCAGCTAGCCAGCCATCAGGCTATAGCGGGCTTTGCGTTTTAAAAACAACCCCACACGGCGAACATTAGTCCAAGAGCTCCTCTTGCACCTCTCCTAATATTTATAACCCACAACCCATATGACTCGGGTTCACTTTGAACTCGGTAATCTCATCCTGATGCGCCCAAAATTGTTGACAGTCATCACCAACCAGCATTGCATCCGAGGGTCTCCTCAAGATGGCGTCTTTCGCGCTTTGGACAACAGCGCTTTCACCAGGCTCCCGTGTGAACTGCCTCACACTGAATCTTTTCAGAATAGAACTTGTTTCTCTTCAAAACTCAACTGTAATTTGTGAAGACTATTTCAGAAAAATGTTGCCTCCAAGCCCCATGGTATTTTTTTAATTTGAATAATTTTGTCAATAATATTGACTGGATATAAATGTGGAACTTGCCTGCTGAATTAAATACTTGAGTAACAACAAAATGAACAAGTGTTATAACTCACAGAGGTTACCCATGCAAAGTTTTCAAAAAGTGTTCATAAAACACATGGACATTGATTGCTCTTTTTGTAAGGATTGCCTCTGTGTTTCCTTCTCAATGTTTCTTCCTTTTCTCATTGATGTCCAATTTGATCTGTGTGAACTGTTGAGACCCTGCACTGAGACTTTTGTATTTTGGGTTCCATAAATAATTTGATTTTACTTCAAAGCAGTGATGACGTGTACACGGAAGAAACAACCCTTTACTTATTTTGACTATGCACATATATGGGCCTGTTCTGTCTTGATTCACGTTCACGTCACTTGTAATATGCACTGATTTCAATAGCCAGGCTAGTGTATTTTAACATTTGAGTTTCCATATTTAATTTTAAAACCGCAGATAAAGCGCGAGGTGAGACTGACACTGCTCTGTGGCGGCTATCCACACTGAAGGGGGCGCAAAAGGGCATGCGGATTACTGAATTCTATTATTCTTAAAAACGGATCTCATCGCATTGAGTAGCTCAAGAATAGTGAGTGTAAAGGTACAGGTAAAACTTTCAGACAACCTCTCAGCTTTCTGACCAAAACCACTTTGATCCTTTCCATATTTTACCGGAGACGACCATGTTATTCCAATTTGCCGCGTGGAAAGCTCAATCTCGCCATTGAAAAGACTCAAAACATCCTTTCATTCACAAGTATGTATGTATTTATGTATTTATTTGGTTACAAGTAAAATGCAATGCATTGTTTAATTTAGACTAAAATTAGCTCATTTTAATCTAGATTAGACTATGAAAAAATAAATTCAAAACTAGGTTTTGATTTTAAAATTTATTTTGTCGAGCATCTGCATTCAAAATGCTTGAGCGTTATAATAAAATTGTTTTTATTTATTTGTTGTTTTTCCATGGGTGACATATTGGGGGGGGAAGCCTACTTTTTTTTTATTTTGCACACCACTCAATCTAATTCATGTAGCCAATTTCATAAGTACGAATTTGCAATGACTAATACAGAAGTGTACATCCCATTGCAGGTTGTTTCTTAACCACTGTAAATAATGTTCCTTACTGGCAAGTATTATGTCTTTGAAAATAATTGTTATGCACATTTAACAGCTTTTGACGTCAGGCTGCGAATGGTGAAACATCTATTGCTGTTAATGGGAAGTATGCCAGCCACTCCGTTTCGTACTTAAATTTGGAAAGCTTGACGGTCAGACCCTCACCAGTCATGAACCTCCTCACCCCACATTTAACTCAAGGGGCCTAAAACATCGTGACAAAATTTGCTTAAAGTAAAATAAAATAATACGCGAAAATGCACATGATTCTGTATTGTGAAGCATATAATGCAAGTCGACGCATCAAGTCGTTCAAAGTTAATGTGTCATAAAAAAATAATTCAATTTGATAGACAGTACAAGGCAGATAGAGAGATAGAGAGTAGAACAAATAACTTGTGGAGTGGGGGGCACTTACAAAGAGGGCAGGGCTCCCCCCAAATAAATAACTTTGATTGCTTGCTACATGTAATGATGCTATTGATAAGCAACCATGCGTTCAAATGGCCACCAACGATCGACAGTCGACTGTCCCCCCGAATCAAATTATTTCTCTATTTGAGAAACATATTTTAAGAAAACAATTGCTATAGTACTGTACATTATTTCTGATGAATAGTTTATACATCATAAATAATGTACATATATTACAGCGCATTCTGTGAGCTGCACTATAGCTGCAATATGGTCAAACAAACTGGTGAGCAAAAAACGCAGCATTACAAAGCCAAGCAAAGGTGCCCCCCGTGCGTAGAACTATTGGCAGACAGACAGCAGTCAGCAGCGCGAGAGCGGCCCACACAGGCTCGCCGTGGAGTGGACACCCCGTGTGCCCCGTGAACGAGGCGACAAAATAATATCACGTGATAGAAAATGGGCAGTCCTCTGACGGGGCTGAAAAAAGCCATTTTCTGGCGCTGCTGCAAATTGTAACCAAGTGCTAAGAACGTATCTGGATCCTCGTTGGGAGGAGAAGGAAGCGTTGATGTCAAATCAGGTACGAATCTAGCTCGGCCAGCAGATTATTGTGCGCGGCGACGCGACGCACCGCGCCGCTCGTTTGCTTGCAGCGCACTCCCTCTGCACGGTGTCACATTTTGAGCCTCTCTTGTTCGCCTCCTCATACAAGCCCTGTCAGTGAATTTAAGATGGCTGCTTTGTGTACCAATGTGATTTTCTGAAGCTCTGCGCCCACTAAGTGTTGGCTTTTTTTCCGCCCGTTGAGTTCCGTCGTGCCGCTAGCTCGAACGGCGGAGCTCCGCACAAATGGACTCCCTCTTTGTTGGGGCTCTGGCCAAACAGCGGAGCTGATGCACTAAGAGGAGGCCACACAAGAGCTATTCAATAGTCAACTGCCGTGTACCACCACCACTCGGGCGGCATTAGCTGCACGGATCACCCCATCAAAGCTTCGTTTATCGCTGCAATGTTTGCAGTTATTATGGCGGCGATTGGCTGGCTCTCTTTGTTGCAGCTCGTCAGTCCAAGGACGAGCTGCAGACATTGTCTGTGGGACTGACGATATGACGGATGGCCAATAGTCCCATGAAGCATGCTCGCCTCCGCCTACCCTACCTGAGATTTCAAACAAAAACAATGCCATTTACCATTTGTTGTCTCCTGCAGATCTTCCCAGATGGAGAAAATGCAGCCCAATAGGATTAAAATCACAGACCTTAATTCACATCTCACTTGTCCACTATGTGCTGGTTACTTGGTTGATGCTACGACCATTGTAGAATGTCTCCATTCCTGTAAGTATCATGCTTTATTCACGTCTATGAAATAAAAAAAAAAAAGTGTGGTCGCAGTTTGGGCGTCTGGCAATTATTTCAGATTCAGTATACGTAGCCAAATAAGGAGTTCCACAATCATGTCAAACGAAAGTGCTGTTTGTCTTTTGAACTATATTTTGAATGGCTGAAAGAAAAAAAAAACATCCAATGTTGATGCCTCAAATCCTGTAACAAACACTTGAAATCCAAATAATTGTGATTTGAGTTTTTTGTACAGCCTTCTCTTCAGCCAACGGCTGACTGAATCAAACTTAGTAGGTGGTTTTGAGTTTACAAAGGGTGGATGTGCAATGAATGAGTTTGAGCAGCAGCACAAGAACTCCACATTCAGTTACCGATATATTGTTTTTGACATGGGTTTCAAAAGTATTAATGTTCATTACTGCAATATTTTGAGTTAAATCTGTACCGATCCAATATTAAGTATCTGTATCGGCACCCCATCCGGCTCAGAATCGAATTTAGTCACACGATCAGCCCGATCCCATTTCATGTGTTTTTGTGGCATCAACTCACTTTACGGTTGATTTAAATCCTAATGTCAACATGTCTGCTATGTGGGCTTACTTTTCACTACAACCAAACGATAATCAAAGAGTGACACACAATTGATGTAAAGCAAATGGTTTCTCATGGAGCAATTTCATTAACAGCTGTCATAGACTTAATGGATTTTTTTGGAGCCAATGTATGAACTTCCCTCTCGACATCACATTACAAGAACAGTGCTAACGGAGCTATACAACAAGTCTTAACAATGTACAGTTTAGGTTTTGCTGGGGTTTAAGAAGCAAAAGATTAAAATATACTATTTTGTTCTTTATTATAAACGGACTGACAGTGTCAATTTGTTGAAAACAGCTAAACACTATTGTTCAATGTGTTCTAAGTAACACCACCTAAGTAATCCTTTTAGTCTGTATATGGTTCCTTCCATGCTTTAGGGTTGAAGTAAAAAAAAGGGAGGGGGGAGTAATCTGTATCACATCTGTATCGGAAAGAGCACGTTTTAACAAACTCTGATCAGATCCAAAACCCAAAAATCTTGATGGGAACATTACTAGTTTGAGTATGGCGAGTCGTCATTGTTGGTTTGCATCTCATGCAGGTACACTATCCCACAACGTTATGTTTATACGTATAAAAGTCCCACAATTGCACGATTTATCTGGATTAGTGAGTTGAACAATGATAAACTCGATTCAAAAAAAAAAAAAAGAAACATGCTTTTTTTGTCTGTGTAAGGAGCGGAAAGTACAGATATAAGTAGAAGTACAAACTAGGCTAAAAAATAATTAGTCTCCTAAAGTATAAAAACCCCAAATTTCTACTTAAGGTAATAAAGTAAAATTACTTTGTTTGGTAATAAAGTAAAAATACTTTACCTTACTTAAGTAGAAAACAAAGTATTTTTACTTGTTTACTTTCCACCTCTGTCGTTTTATTTGATTATTTGATATGAATAGGTCCGGGATTATTTTTCAGAACAATATGTACTGTAATTAGGATTTAACAACGCTGTTAGCGTGGTTTAGTAGCAGACTGCAGTGCATTTAGATGTGTGCACATTTTCAGGGGCCAAAGCTGGCATAAAAATATTACCTTGTGTTGTAAAAAATTGTTTTAGTAATCGTGATTGCCTGTGGTTCGTCTCTCTGTGTAGTTTGTAAAACATGCATCGTTGCCTTCTTGGAGACCAACAAATTTTGCCCTCGATGCGACGTCCAGGTTCACAAGACATGTCCACAGCTTAGCATCAGGTAAGCAAGCAATTACTATCATTTATTTAAGACATTTGTTCATTAAAACAACTGTTTTCATTTAGAGCTGACAAAACCCTCCAAGATGTAGTATACAAGCTTGTTCCGGGGTTGTTCAAAGGTAAGACCTCCCATATTTTTGTGTTACAAAGCACCTTTGAAACACGCTTTGTTTCATCTTGCTTTGAAGTCATTGCTCTGATTTGTTGTTATCCACTGTCCACAGATGAGATGAAGCGGAGGCGAGATTTCTACTCCGAGACTCGTGTTCTGGAACCAGGGGAAGTGGTGGAGACGTTTAACATTGCAGAGGATGAAATCATCAGTCTGTCAATACAGTTCTACGAGAGGAACAAGTGAGTTGATCTTTTTTTGGGTGTATGTTTATTTTCAAGATCAAATTTTAAACTGACAAAAAAAAAAAAAAAATCACATCTTTGACCTATGATTCATTTCAATTTTAGACAATTCAATTGACAAATAAAATGATGATGGAGGTTAAAGTTGACCCATGCCATCTTCAGAGACCGTATCGAGTGAAATGCATCAAATGTAAATTCGTCGAGCTGGAATCGCCAATGTCACTGATTCATTTCTATTTAACAACAAATCTACTATTGGTCAGTCCACACATTTGGGTGTCACTTTTACAAACTACCGGCCAAGTTTGAGCTATGTTTCCCAGAAAATTAATAATTGCAGACTTAGATAGCGCTTTATATACATGATATGTTTGCTAAAATGCCAGATATTCCGTTATTTGAAAATGTATTAATATAATCAGTGGATGCAATGCTGCTGTTTTGTTGTATCTACAGATTTTTTTTTTGTGATTGTAAATCATTGTTGTAAAACAAGTATTCACCTTTTGCTAGTCACTCTAATGTACTTAATGGAACAACGTTCAAATGGAACAAAGTTCAACGTTTCACACTATACACTGATTTTCTGAATTTGCCTGCAGAACTACCGAGAGGCAGTGTGCAGAGGTGGATGGAGACAAGGTAAAACCTGGTTTCACTTTAGACATAAGGATTACTGTCGAAAAATCTGAGCCAACATTCTGTTTCATGCTGATTTTTGTGGTCCTCACCTCGGATTTGTGCTTTCTTTGTTCTCAGTCCAACGGTAAACGCTTCCTGCAGTGCCCAGCAGCCATGTCCGTCATGCACTTAGCAAAGTTCCTCAGAAGTAAAATGGATATACCCAGCAACTACAGGGTAATCACACATTTAACATATAAGCAATGCCCAATATGTATTGTCAAACCATAATCATAAAACATGGATCTAAAATAAAAAGATTACTCCTAAAAAGGGACTTGATTATGACCCGAGAGCATTATCTGTTTCATGATTGAAATTCGACTGCAGAATCAGGCTTTTTGGGGCCGATCAGCGATGAGATTTGAAAAAGAATGATAATCACTGATTCCATCAGAAGATGGCCAAATATATATTTAAAATATAAATATAACATGATGTTTCCAATATCTCCATTACTGCAAGAACATCTACAGTCATTTTTGCTAAAGGTATTTAACAGCTGTAAACAGTCCACACTTACTTACCAGGTATGCCAAGTCGCCTATACCTGCAGAACAGAAAAACAACGCTCTTACTTTGTGATTGGATGGTTAAGGGGGCAGGGCGGAACTTCTGCCTCTCATTGCAAAGACTTTCCGGTTCCACAACACCCAATAACGCTAAATATAATTAAGCGTGCTCACTACATTTTAGCAGCACAAAACAACCTCAGATGAACGAGGTATAGCCGGTTATTAAAAATCTAGCAGTAGTTTCTTTGTATGTTCAACTATTTCAGGGATTGACCTTAATGTGGTTCGACGTTCTGCAGCTCATGTTGCTTAATGTGTGTGTTTGCAGGTAGAGGTATTGTACGGGGATGAACCTCTGAAAGACTACTACACGCTAATGGACATTGCCTACTTCTATGAATGGAGACGGGTGAGTTAGAGAAAGTCTTTATGCTTTGTATTTTATTGACTGAGATACAGTGCCGTAAAAAGTATATCGTCTTCTTTCCAATGCCCTTTTTTTTTTTTTTTTTTTTTTTTTTAACAGTGTTGCCAATTTAATGTTGACAATTGTTAAACAAAGATAACTCAAGTAAACATCCAATTGAGTTTTTAAACAGTGATTTTATTTGTTAAGGGAAGGCAGTGAGGATACTAAAATTTACCTGGCCCTGTGTTAAAAAGTAATTGGCCCCTAAATTTAATATAAGCAGTAGAGCACTTCGGTCGGATACAAGTCCAGGATAAGTCCATTTGTTTAATGATCAGACATTAAAGTGAGGAAACTGCAAAAAAAAAAACAAGAAAAAACAACCTGGGGTAACTGCCCAAAAAAAAAAAAAACCACCTTTCACAGCATGACACAGGCATTAATAAAGTGCAGATTCAACACATTTCAAAAGGTCAACAAGGTTGATACACTGATACTGGTATCGAGTCGATACCACAAGTTTGTACTTAAACTCATGACACGGGAGTGGATATGAGCAGCCATTATTAGTGTTATAGCAGCGTTAGGAGACCTTACCGCATAGCATAGATCACCATGGTGACTTCCAGCAAAGGGACAGTTCAGCTAGCGCACAACTGGAGTCATGTCAGCTGTGTCAAAGTACAGTGATCCCTCGCTACTTCGCGTTTCGTTTATCGCGGCTTCACTACATTGCAGATTTTGTTTCCAAATTAAAAAAACATTTAAAAGTCAAAATAAAACTTCTAAATTAAGGGAAACGTGTCTAACCTTTAGGACAATGTAGTATTGCTCCAAATGTTCCGTTTTCACGTGTTAGCACGATCGCGAATTAGCATCTTTCCGCTAACTCGTTAGCCTGCCCAGTACTTCTTGTTGGTGACCGTACTTCGTGGATTTCACTTATCGCAGGTGGTTTTTGGAACTAATCATCCGCGATAAACGAGGGATTACTGTATTTCAAAGTAAATGAGAACGTCAAAGGCAATGTGGACTGTAATATTTGCAAGGCAAACACCAGTATAACACCAGCAACTTGATAAAACATTTGAGAACTCACCACGACACAGAGTATAAAGCATTTGCCAGCAGAGGAACTTAAAGAAAACAACCAACTTTACAATAGACTTTGCAGAAGTGAGAAAAGATGTCTTCGAACAATTGCACGAGCAAAAAAATTTACTAGTTTGATCGCAGAATATATCGCTCTTGATGATCAACCGCTGTCGCATGTGGATGATGTGAGCTTTAGGCATCTTTTGAGTGAACTTGAGCCACGGTATGAAAAACCTAGCCGCCACATTATAGACCGTGTTTTACCAAAGGTGCACAAGAATGTAAAAAGGCACATTACTGACTTGCTGCAAGGAGTTACTACCCTTAGCTTCACTATGGACGGACAAGTAGTGTTAGCCCTGTGTCAGTTTGATAGCACAGTGGATTGACGGTAAATTGCATGCAAGACAATTTAGCGGCTCTCACACAAGTCAGGCTATAGTGACTGTATCTGATGATGCAGTTCTCAAACTTAAGTTGATGTCATTTTTATTATTATTTATTTTTTGCTGGTAAACTTCAACCAAAGAATTTAAGTTATTTATGTAGAAGCGGCGTTCTTAAAATGTTTTTATAGTTTTAGAAGTATATTTGAAAGTAAAAGAAGTGAGCCATTTAATGTTGACTGTTAAACAACTATAAAAATAGTTTACAACTGTAACATTTGCTGCTTATTGAATTGAAAAATAACATTTAAGTTTGGTTGAATTATATTTTTCATATTTTTAAAGACAATGCAACTCGTACTCGTATTGGCAAGTACTGTAATCAAAATGTACTCGTAGTTGTATCAGTTTTTATAAAAGTGGTATCGGTACATCCCTAGTGACATGTCACATTTCTTTTTTTTTTTCCTTTGCCTTCAATGTTCACCTTTATGTACTGGAATTTCAGTCATTTTTTTTAAATGGTCCTCCATGCAAGGCTGTAATTTCTAAACTACAAAGCACACCCTATTTAAAACTGCTGCAGCTGAATTTAGCCATAAAAAATATATGTATGTACATATATTGGCCACTTTGCTTCATTAGCTGCTACTCAGCCTAATTAATACTAAGGAAGGTCACGTTTACTTGCATTCATTGGATATATGCAAAAGATTTTGCAATTCAACAGCAAATGTCTAGAATGGAAATTAAGATTTTTTTTTCCCAGTAACAAATAGATATGTAGTTGTTCATAAGCAAATACTAGTAAAGGATTGAGATTGGACCTCTTTACTTCCAAGTGAATCTGAGCAATCAAATGTATACCTGTGTGCAGACTGGGCCCATTCCCCTGCAGTACCTGGTCAAGCCCACTAGGAAGCGTAGGAGGCCGTCTCAGTCTGCCGTCCAGGGCCATTCTGATGGCATCAACACCAGCCCAACCTCAGAGAGCGATTCCCAAAGCGACAAAGTCCACAGTCCTGCTTCAGCGCCGCTACCCCGAGCCTCCACGCAATCCTGTCCTGCGCCTCACAGCCTCTCTCCCACCATCCAGAACTCCAACGGTACTACTGTGCCCAACAACACTCAGCGACACGCTCTCTCCTCTAAACAGGGAGGCTCCGCTCGGAAGGTGACCGTCAACGGCACAAGCTCGGCGGCCAGCAAAGAGGATGCCAGGGGAGGAGAAAAAAGTGGGATGCCGCCTACAACCTAATGTCTGCTGTGTATGATAATGAGGGAGGACAGTATTTGGATTGCTCCCTTCTTTCTACGGAGCAAAAAATACAAACTGGAGCCTGGTTCCTTTTGGACTTAAGAGACAGTTTTCATCTTTAAACATGACAGACTCGAGTGGCAGCCAAATAGATACATGCACGTGAGTGCATTAGACTAGAACACTGCACACATAGACTGTACAGTGTGTATCGAGTGTGGGCATGTGTGCGTACATATGTATAAACGTATCTTTTATACAAGACATTGTAATCATTTTGTATTGTATATGCAGTGGTTGTTTCATTTCCACCGTTCAAGTTGTACATTGATTTGGGTTCTGTAAAAATTGAAGGAGAGCATTGCAGTTGAAATAACTGCACCATTCGAATATAAAGGTAAAAAAAAATAGAGCGATTCTTGCCTTATCATTCAATAACTGCTGTATAAGTGTCCAATATAAGCAAGAAGTTAACACATGACTCTCATGACAAAAACTGTTGATGCACTTTCCTTGACTCTGGCCACAAGTTCAAACCAACAAGTATTTGCCACCATGAGAAGGAGCTTTCACTTTTTAAGCACTCCCACACTCGCTTGTGTGTGCGCGCGCGCGTCAGACTGCCGTAATTTTGTCTTATGTCAGAACTCAAAAGGGATTTGAATACATGAACATGTATGTTGTTTCATAAAACTCAGCATTCCGTATGTTTCCGTTCAACAAAACAATGCTTTAAAAAACAGCCATATGTGCATGTTTTAGGTCAATAAAATGTGTACTACTTCGGTTTTTTTCCAACAGTGTCCAATTAATAATTTTCTGAGAACAGCAAGAAGTTGTGAATCATACTGTGAAATAAAAGTTCAATGCTGGGAGTTTTCTTAAAACATTTATTTTGACTCTTATCTATATCTCTAAAGTGAGCTTTCAATTAAAAAAAAACATTTAACCGTTCTTTTAACAGTTCTATCACAATCATAAGTATGTATAACATGTTCTGAATTTACAACCACAGGCCATTGTTCTAAATCGCCACTGAGGTTGGACACAGTTAAGCCAAACAGTCCTTCTGGGAACAAGGCCCATTTGAACTATCAGGTCTGTTCATGCAGCGGGGCAGACATGATGAAGTCCTGCTTGTGCGTGCCATCGCAGTATGGACGGTTGTTAGTGTATTTACAGCCACACAGCCAAACTGTGACATCTTTTTCCGGGACAAAGCGTAGTGGGGACAAGCCCGGGGCTTTGCTCTTGTGTGCTCCATCACAGAAAGGCTGAAAGATCAAAGAATGAAATAATCACTTTGTGACATCATAATGTGATGACCCGGTCATTCCCTTGGATCAAAACAATCTTGGTATATTTGACTAAATTCCCTTCTTAAAATGCAGACTTTTGAGTTGATGAGTGATTAAAGAAAAGCACTACTTTGGGGGTGTTTTGGGTAAGGAATTAGCATTTTAACATGGCTAAAAGCTGAAAAAAGTTAATTTTGCATGATATGGCTCCAACTACAGTAACCAGACCATATATTAGAACAATAACTCTCAGCATTCCTTTGCGAATTTTGTTACCTTGTCTTTCCTAACAGAATAAACGGTCTAGAAAAAAAATGGAATAAGAGAAAGTGCACTTGTATAATATATAAATAGTTACACGTGGCTTGTACCTGTTTCTTGCTGTGTCCACAGGTGCACCAAGCGTAACGCTTCCCACCGACAAGATCCACTTTGAAAGGTTTCTTTGAGGGGATGACCGGTTGAGGAGGAATTGTGGAGAGATGGACCTGATGACAGTTGTGCATACTTCTTTTACTGACAAAACTTTTAGAATGATCCATCCTTTTTCTCTCCTGCTTGTCCTCATTAGATTAACGAGTCAGATGGAATCTACCCCAACAAGGACGGGATAAGTGAGTGATTATTGAATTATACTCGAGGTGCATGAATGCATGCTCACAACTCGTAACCAGTTCGTCCAAACAAACAGAAGATTTAATGTCTTTAAGGTGACGTACACACCACGCAACCATTACAGATTCAGGGGCATTCTAATACGGATGGGAGTAAAAAGAAAATCGCTCATTTAGGATTAATACGTAATTAAACTACGTCAGAAATAGAAAAACGTCATGCTCAGTTTAGCATTTGCATATCAATATAAAAAGGCTATTAAACAGTGGCACCAATAACAAAAACAGATTTGTCTTTACCTTGGAGGCCATTGCTATCCAAGACTTTTTCAAAATTGAAGTAATCCATCTGTGATCTAATTTTGCCACCAGGATGTTCATTTTTTCCATTATTGCTGCAGCTGTGACGTTCAATCTACGTAACACAACACGCCGTTACCTTAACTGGAAACGACTTTTTTGTTGTTGTTGTTGTTGTCATAGCAACATCTTCATGAATATATATGAGCAAATAACATTAGATAGTGGAATTCCAAACGGTGATACACTCACTTGGAATCAGCTGTGTCATCTTGACCAAGGTGTAAGGAAGGTTGGGTCGCTTGAGTAACATCCAAATCATGTGTTAAACATCTAGCCAATCATAAGGCCAATAAGATTTGAGTGGCAGGTCAGGAACGTAATAGGCGCGACGAAACGTACGCGGAACACCCACGAAATGTTTGGTTGATGGGGTCGTGCTCGAACCGGAAGCAGAAGCAGCGACACGGCTACAATAAAGTTGCACATTCAAATGGAATTCTGTGGCTTTAACACTTCTGCTGGCAATTGGATAGACGCCAACACGCCTGCGACAATGGGACGATAAACAGAGTAAATAATGGATAGATGTATATCTAGTGCTTTTAAAAAAGGAACCCAAAACGATACAATATGAACGTTTGTACAAATCCAAAAACATCAAACAAAAGGCACCAAGCATTTTATAACGTAGGAAAATGAAATGAGATCAGTAAAACAGGAAAAGTCGTTCTTTGTAAGAAAAGTCAAATAAACACTTAAAAAAATTGTTACGTTTATTCATCCAAAACGTTTTGTTTTGCTTCACTAGTTTGTATAATTTAAGAGTATTAAATTGATCTCCCAAATAAAAATGAGGTATGTACCCGAAACAAAAAAGAAACCAGAGTGACCGGCTAAAAACAAAACTTCCATCTGACAACAAAACTTCCATCTGACATTATTGTTTTTATAAATTAATCTAGTTTTGCTGTACAACTCAGGTAAAGATGTGCGTTTAACATTTTTCCTGAAAAGCTTCAATAATTGGGTGCATACATAGTCTGAGATGTAAATTTGCTCACAGGGTTAGTGCAAATTCTAATTAGACATTGATGAATCACAGATATTTGTGTCAAATGTTTATGCACACAAATTAGTGAATGAGGCCCAATTTTTTTCGACTGAAGAGGTAAAGAGTACATGACTAACAGGCGTTAGAAATTGAGGTATGTGGTTTAATTACAACATAATACAGTAATTGTTGTACACATAAGAATTGGTCAGTTAAACAGTCTCTTGACTGACTTCACTACATCATTGTAGATGACTTTGAAATGAGAACCATCACAATAAGGAGCATTTGTTGTGTGCTTGCATGCACACAGCAGGACAGTCTTGTCTTTGTCAGAGGTGAAGCGGAGTGGAGAAATGTTTGGTGCTTTGGTCTTGTGAGCGCCATCACAGTAAGGCTGAGAGAAAGAAAAAGCAGTCAACCCAAAAATGGAAATTGTGTAAAAGTTAGAAAATTCAGATTTTACCTCCCTTCCAGATTTCTCTCTGTCTCTTTTTCCCCATGTTTGTTGACACAAGTAAATGTAGTTTTAAATTATACCGTATTTACCATTAAAAGTTAATATTTATTCAAATATTTATACCTCATTAGCTTTCACGTACAATTAACAAATTTAAAAAAGAGGTTTGCCATTTGCTGTCGACTGAAAATGTGCTTAGGGCTCAGCTAAGGACCAATCACGGCACATGTTGCGCATGTCAGATGAGCCGTGATTGGTGGTAGCCATATTACTCATTTCTGACGAGTGTTTTTCAAGACATTAGTAATTTACTTATTTCTTCAAAATAAATTGATAAAATTGAATGCAAGCTGTATACTGAGATTGTTAGTCAAAAATGGACCATCCTGGCTGGATGGTTCTTTAAAAGTCCGAGGAGGACAGAGCCCCCCCACATCCCCAGTACCATCTGCACCCATGCTCAGCAGAGTTTGTTAAATGTGCCTTTTCCCTTTGTCATCATGATACACGAGCAGCTAATTTTTCAGGCCTTCTACTCCAATCAAAGTGGTGGATATACTTTCTCACAGACAAACCTGTTTCTTGCTGTGCCCACATGCACACCAGGCATAGCGTTTTCCAGCGCACAGTTGCACCCTGTACGGCAACCGAGCTGCAGGGACAGGCTGTGTAGACTCAGGACGAATGTGCACCTGTAATGGATGACAGTTCAGCTATAAAAACAAGCTAATTCTGATTCTAAAAGAGCACCAAAAAAAAAAAATCTAAACATTTTTGTAGATTGTTTTTGTGTTGTCATTTATTTAAAGACACATTAATAGACTATATAAAAAGTCACGTTAATAATAATGTATTACTTCCTGTTTTTTTTTTTTAAAAAAAAGAGCATTCTCAGCAGATGGAACATTTGTAAAGAATTGTTTCATCAAAATATAACTCGAATACCAAACTATTCAAAGGTGAATATAATTGAATAAATTAAATATTGTGTAGCAACCCTTTCTGTTATAATTATATATATTATAATTATGAATTATTTTCTCAACGCTAATATTTATTGGTCTAGCCCCCGTTTAGCCCTAGGAGAGAAAAAAAAAACTGGAGTCATCCCTGTGCATGCTTCTTGAAAGTGCATAGTAAGTAATGTGCGTAAGAAAGTGACTTAAATGCGAATAAATATCCCACAATGTCAAGATTATAAAAATGATGTTAGTATTCAATGCTGGTCTAATCAGAGGACAGCAAGTTAAATTCTTATGCAATGCAGTGTTTAACCTCAACCGGCACACAGGTGTTTTTTTTCTGTTTTGTTTTTTTATGGAGAGAGATTTGTGTCAAAACTATTCACACAAATACACCCTCGATTTTCCACATGTGACATCTGACATGGATTGAGAAGCAGATGGCAAAGCCTGACTGGTTCATATTTATGAGGCTGAACCAATAATCAATAAGGAGTTCAGAGGATACCAACCGTTTCCAACAGCCTTGGAGACATCAATGAGAGACACAACTTTGATGGGGTGATTCGTAATTACAATTCATTTCGTCCATCCATTATCTGTACCGCCTGTCCCCACAGGGGTCGCGGGCGTGTCAGAGCCGATCCCAGCAGTCATCGGGCAGTAGGTGGGGGACACCCTGAACTGGTTGTTCACCATTCGCAGGGCACACAGAGACGAACAACCATTCGCACTCGCATTCAAACCTATGGACAATTTGGAGTGCTCAATCGGCCTACCAAGCATGTTTTTGGGATGTGGGAGGAAACTGGAGCGCCTGGAGAAAACACGCAGACACAGGGAGAACTTGCAAACTACACACAGGGAGGGCCAGGGGTGGAATCGAACCCGTAACCTCTGAACTGTGAGGCGGACGTGCCACCCTCAATTAATCAATAATAGTAATAAAATATAGCGGGTTAATAACGTACTTTCCGGCCTATAAGTCGCTCCGGAGTATAAGTCGCACCAGCCATAAAATGCCCCAAAAAGTGAAAAAAAAAATATATAAGTCGCTCCGGAGTATAAGTCGCATTTTGGGGGGCAATTTATTCGACAAAATCCCACACCAAAAACAGTCATGAACGAGCAACAACAGGCTAAACGATAGCAACAACAGGCTAAACGATAGGTATGCTAACGTGACAAACACAAACAAAGAGCTGAGAACGGGCCTGATGTAACATATAGAGTGATTAAGGACAACTATTACATGAATAACATGTTTATAAAACCATCGGTGTCACTCCAATTCAGTAACTCCATCGATCATTCGATACGATAGCAACAGGCTAAACGATAGGTATGCTAACGTGACAAACACAAATGAGGAGCTGAGAACGGGCCTGACGTAACATATAGAGTGACTTAGGACAACCATTATATAAATAACATATTTATAAAACCATCGGTGTCACTCCAATTCATTAAATCCATCGATCGTTCTTTGTCAACAATGGCTGCACGCGGCTGAGGGCGCTTGCACTTCAAAATATTCCACAGGCTCATATAACGATATATAAACTATATTTCAAATAACTATAATATAAGCAATAATATTATCAAACCATCCGTGCACTTTAAATCCATTAAATCCATCGATTAAATTCCTCGTCCTTTGTCAACATCGCCGCGCGTGCGCCCTGACGTCAGCCTCGTCTTTATTCCACAGATCTAGTATATAACTATATTGTAGCGTTAACAAAGTACAAGGATAGACGTGGGTTTGGTAAACGGCTCTTTATTCCACAAAACAAACTTCCAAGCGTGTGGCGGCGTGGACTTCCAGACACGAGAGCTCCATGGCATAGGACCGGGCGTGCGTAATGGCCATGTCCGAGCCCCATGCACCGTTCGCGGACAGCCACTCGGCCGAGCGCCGGCCCCCGACCCAGTAGAGTAGGACCGGGCGTGCGTAAAAGCCATAATAGTTTTTCAAACCTTCTATGTCACTCCAAATCCTTAATTCCTTCAAACTCTTTGTCCTCCGTGTCACTTAGAAATGATCACCGCGAATGATGCCGGTATGACGTGGGTCGCGCCGCGCGGTGCCACTGACGTCACTTGAAATAGTAATCCATTGGTACATCACGGTTCTCCAAACTTTCTTTCTGCTGCTTGATTACTGTTTTCAGCTGCATATTTTACAACTTGAAGTTTGTAACTTGCAAAATATGACTTTCTTTTTGGTGCCATTTTTCTTAAGCCCACCCAGTTGATGAGTCACGGCCAACGGTGAAATTTAAAGCGCCCTCATCCGGTTTTGTCTGAAAATATAATTTTTTTCAGATGTAGTTTTTTGTTTTGTTTATTTGGTTGTTTTATCAAAGTCAAAGTCTGCTTTATTGTCGATTTTTTTTCATATACCAAGACACACAAAGAGATTGAAATTACGTTCCCACTATCCCTCGGTGAGATAGTACACATATGCATACAAGCAACACAAAAAAACCCAAGAAGGCATAGACAATGAATAAATAAGAGTGTTGAATAAATGATAAATAAATAATAATAAATAATAATAATAAATATAAGAGGAGCAAACCGACAGTGGACTTGGATATGGTGCTTTAAAGTGTTAATTGCTTTATTTGATGTTTTCTCTATTTTTTATGTTTTGAATATGTTCAAGATAAAGATATAAAAGCATGTTAAGTGATCAACTATACTAAAAATAACATGGGAAGTGGTCAACTATACTTTTAAGTGATGTCTTAATGATCAAGTAAAAATTTGTGAAAAAAAAACATATATAAGTCGCTCCTGAGTATAAGTCGCCCCCCCACCCAAACTATGAAAAAAAACGCGACTTATAGTCCGGAAATTACGGTACTAACTCGCTGATACTAACACACGCCTGATAGCATGTACCCCGAGCAGCGTGTGATCGATTCTCGTTCAGTGGCAGTGTGCATGTGGGTGTAATGGTTCTTTGTTTATATATGTACCCTGCCAACTTGCTGGAGACCAGAGTGTAACCTGCCTTTCAGAGTGTAACCGGGGGGTGTCAATGTTATTTGACACTCCGAGAACCCAATTACAGGTCTTCCAATAATGACCAAAATGTCATGCATGTTTAAAATCGAGTATATAGTACATATTTTAAAAGAAAACCAGTTGTTGATGACGTTTCTTCAGGATTTGGTTAGGGTACTTCAATACAGAGTAAGCTGCAACACTTTCACATATTGTCTCTACCATTTGCTGTGGTTACCTCTGACATGAGGCAATCAGTTATTGTTTTCACCTAAAGAGGGGGTGTTATCTCTATTGATGGCATTACAATGTTATTTGACACTCAAAGAACCAAATTACAGGTGTTCCAATAATGACCAAAATGCCATGCATGTTTAAAATCGAGTATATAGTACATATTTTAAAAGAAAAACAGTTGATGTTTCTTCAGGATTCCGTTAAGTCACTTCTACACATGCTATGCGACTAAAACTCCACATTAACATCTTAACCAGCTTCAGATACCATGATAGCAAATTTATTATTTTCACCAGAAAACGGGCTGCACTATTCCTGGAGATACTGCAATACCCGGTCGATACGTGGAGTGGACAGAGCAAACCACTACTCCACCTCCTTGTTCCAAAAATCAATTTAATATATTGTCCACAAAAAGGGAACATATCAGATATTAAACTAATAAGAACAGATACTACACTCAATCTTAGCCAAAAGGCCGAGAAGCGATGATAACCCAAGGTAGTCAAACGGGGACCAGGTCATTTCCAGCACTACAACCTAAAGTGAGAGTGACAAACGTCACCTAGCAACAACAACACACATTTACACGCCAAGACATTATAAGTGAAATGAGGACAGTTGTGCCGCTTTGGGGCCTATAAAACCAAATAAATATTGAGTAATTGCTGGGTTCTATAAGTCACATGACTTATGTTGGTCCAATGAAAAAGCACCAAGAAAGTTATCTCTATTAATGGCATTACAATGTTATTTGACACTCAAGGAACCCAATTACAGGTGTTCCAATAATGACCAAAATGCCATGCATGTATAAAATTGAGTATATAGTACATATTTTAAAAGACAAACAGTTGATGTTTCTTCAGGATTCCGTTAAGTTACTTCTATACATGCTATGCGATAACAATTCCACATTAACATCTTAACCAGCTTCAGATACCATGATAACAAATTTATTATTTTAACCAGAAAAGGGGGTGGACCATTCCTGGAGGTACTGCAATACCAGGTTGATGCGTGGAGGGGACGGAGCAAGCCCCTATTCCAAACATCAATTTAATATATGACCCCCAAAAAGGGAACCTATCAGATATTAAACTGATAAGAACAGATACTACACTTGATCTTAGCCATAGGCCGAGAAGCGATAACTCAAGGTAGTCAAACGGGGACCAGGTCATTTCCAGCACTACAACCTAAAGTGAGAGTGACAAACGTCACCTCGCGACAACAGCACACATTTACACGCCAAGACATTGTAAGTGAAATGAGGACAGTTGTGCCGCTTTGGGGCCTATAAAACCAAATAAATATTGAGTAATTGCTGGGTTCTATAAGTCACGTGATCTATATTGATCCCATAAAAAAGCACCAAGAAAGTTATCTCTATAAATGGCATTACAATGTTATTTGACACTCAAAGAACCCAATTACAGTTGTTCCAATAATGACCAAAATGCCATGCATGTTTAAAATCAAGTATATAGTACATATTTTAAAAGAAAAATAGTTGATGTTTCTTCAGGGTTCCGTTAAGTTACTTCTACACATGCTATGCGACGACAATTCCACATTAACATCTTAACCAGCTTCAGATACCATGATAAGAAATTTATTATTTTCACCAGAAAAGGGGGTGCACCATTCCTGGAGGTACTGCAATACCAGGTCGATGCGTGGAGTGGACGGAGCAAGCCCCTATTCCACCTCCCTGTTCCAAAAATCAATTTAATATATGGTCCCAATAAAAGGGAACATATCAGATATTAAACTGATAAGAACAGATACTACACTTGATCTTAGCCAAAAGGCCGAGAAGCAATAACCCAAGGTAGTCAAACGGGGACCAGGTCATTTCCAGCACTACAACCTAAAGTGAGAGTGACAAACGTCACCTCGCGACAACAGCACACATTTACACGCCAAGACATTGTAAGTGAAATGAGGACAGTTGTGCCGCTTTGGGGCCTATAAAACCAAATAAATATTGAGTAATTGCTGGGTTCTATAAGTCACGTGATCTATATTGATCCCATAAAAAAGCACCAAGAAAGTTATCTCTATAAATGGCATTACAATGTTATTTGACACTCAAAGAACCCAATTACAGTTGTTCCAATAATGACCAAAATGCCATGCATGTTTAAAATCAAGTATATAGTACATATTTTAAAAGAAAAACAGTTGATGTTTCTTCAGGGTTCCGTTAAGTTACTTCTACACATGCTATGCGACGACAATTCCACATTAACATCTTAACCAGCTTCAGATACCATGATAAGAAATTTATTATTTTCACCAGAAAAGGGGGTGCACCATTCCTGGAGGTACTGCAATACCAGGTCGATGCGTGGAGTTGACGGAGCAAGCCCCTATTCCACCTCCCTGTTCCAAAAATCAATTTAATATATGGTCCCAATAAAAGGGAACATATCAGATATTAAACTGATAAGAACAGATACTACACTTGATCTTAGCCAAAAGGCCGAGAAGCGATAACCCAAGGTAGTCAAACGGGGACCAGGTCATTTCCAGCACTACAACCTAAAGTGAGAGTGACAAACGTCACCTCGCGACAACAGCACACATTTACACGCCAAGACATTGTAATTGAAATGAGGACAGTTGTGCCGCTTTGGGGCCTATAAAACCAAATAAATATTGAGTAATTGCTGGGTTCTATAAGTCACATGACTTATGTTGGTCCAATGAAAAAGCACCAAGAAAGTTATCTCTATTAATGGCATTACAATGTTATTTGACACTCAAGGAACCCAATTACAGGTGTTCCAATAACGACCAAAATGCCATGCATGTATAAAATCGAGTATATAGTACATATTTTAAAAGAAAAACAGTTGATGTTTCTTCAGGGTTCCGTGAAGTTACTTCTACACATGCTATGCGACGACAATTCCACATTAACATCTTAACCAGCTTCAGATACCATGATAACAAATCTATTATTTTCACCAGAAAAGGGGGTGCACCATTCCTGGAGGTACTGCAATACCAGGTCGATGCGTGGAGTGGACAGAGCAAGCCCCTATTCCACCTCCCTATTCCAAAAATCAATTTAATATACAGTCCCCAAAAAGGGAACGTATCAGATATTGAACTGATAAGAACAGATACTACACTTGATCTTAGCCAAAAGGCCGAGAAGCGATAACCCAAGGTAGTCAAACGGGGACCAGGTCATTTCCAGCACTACAACCTAAAGTGAGAGTGACAAACGTCACCTAGCGACAACAACACACATTTACACGCCAAGACATTATAAGTGAAATGAGGACAGTTGTGCCGCTTTGGGGCCTATAAAACCAAATAAATATTGAGTAATTGCTGGGTTCTATAAGTCACATGACTTATGTTGGTCCAATGAAAAAGCACCAAGAAAGTTATCTCTATTAATGGCATTACAATGTTATTTGACACTCAAGGAACCCAATTACAGGTGTTCCAATAATGACCAAAATGCCATGCATGTATAAAATTGAGTATATAAGTACATATTTTAAAAGACAAACAGTTGATGTTTCTTCGGGATTCCGTTAAGTTACTTCTATACATGCTATGCGATAACAATTCCACATTAACATCTTAACCAGCTTCAGATACCATGATAACAAATTTATTATTTTAACCAGAAAAGGGGGTGGACCATTCCTGGAGGTACTGCAATACCAGGTCGATGCGTGGAGGGGACGGAGCAAGCCCCTATTCCACCTCCCTGTTCCAAACATCAATTTAATATATGACCCCCAAAAAGGGAACCTATCAGATATTAAACTGATAAGAACAGATACTACACTTGATCTTAGCCATGGGCCGAGAAGCGATAACTCAAGGTAGTCAAACGGGGACCAGGTCATTTCCAGCACTACAACCTAAAGTGAGAGTGACAAACGTCACCTCGCGACAACAGCACACATTTACACGCCAAGACATTGTAAGTGAAATGAGGACAGTTGTGCCGCTTTGGGGCCTATAAAACCAAATAAATATTGAGTAATTGCTGGGTTCTATAAGTCACGTGATCTATATTGATCCCATAAAAAAGCACCAAGAAAGTTATCTCTATAAATGGCATTACAATGTTATTTGACACTCAAAGAACCCAATTACAGTTGTTCCAATAATGACCAAAATGCCATGCATGTTTAAAATCAAGTATATAGTACATATTTTAAAAGAAAAATAGTTGATGTTTCTTCAGGGTTCCGTTAAGTTACTTCTACACATGCTATGCGACGACAATTCCACATTAACATCTTAACCAGCTTCAGATACCATGATAAGAAATTTATTATTTTCACCAGAAAAGGGGGTGCACCATTCCTGGAGGTACTGCAATACCAGGTCGATGCGTGGAGTGGACGGAGCAAGCCCCTATTCCACCTCCCTGTTCCAAAAACCAATTTAATATATGGTCCCAATAAAAGGGAACATATCAGATATTAAACTGATAAGAACAGATACTACACTTGATCTTAGCCAAAAGGCCGAGAAGCGATAACCCAAGGTAGTCAAACGGGGACCAGGTCATTTCCAGCACTACAACCTAAAGTGAGAGTGACAAACGTCACCTAGCAACAACAACACACATTTACACGCCAAGACATTATAAGTGAAATGAGGACAGTTGTGCCGCTTTGGGGCCTATAAAACCAAATAAATATTGAGTAATTGCTGGGTTCTATAAGTCACATGACTTATGTTGGTCCAATGAAAAAGCACCAAGAAAGTTATCTCTATTAATGGCATTACAATGTTATTTGACACTCAAGGAACCCAATTACAGGTGTTCCAATAATGACCAAAATGCCATGCATGTATAAAATCGAGTATATAGTACATATTTTAAAAGACAAACAGTTGATGTTTCTTCAGGATTCCGTTAAGTTACTTCTATACATGCTATGCGATAACAATTCCACATTAACATCTTAACCAGCTTCAGATACCATGATAACAAATTTATTATTTTAACCAGAAAAGGGGGTGGACCATTCCTGGAGGTACTGCAATACCAGGTCGATGCGTGGAGTGGACGGAGCAAGCCCCTATTCCACCTCCCTGTTCCAAACATCAATTTAATATATGACCCCCAAAAAGGGAACGTATCAGATATTAAACTGATAAGAGCAGATACTACACTTGATCTTAGCCAAAAGGCCGAGAAGCGATAACCCAAGGTAGTCAAACGGGGACCAGGTCATTTCCAGCACTACAACCTAAAGTGAGAGTGACAAACGTCACCTCGCGACAACAGCACACATTTACACGCCAAGACATTGTAAGTGAAATGAGGACAGTTGTGCCGCTTTGGGGCCTATAAAACCAAATAAATATTGAGTAATTGCTGGGTTCTATAAGTCACGTGATCTATATTGATCCCATAAAAAAGCACCAAGAAAGTTATCTCTATAAATGGCATTACAATGTTATTTGACACTCAAAGAACCCAATTACAGTTGTTCCAATAATGACCAAAATGCCATGCATGTTTAAAATCAAGTATATAGTACATATTTTAAAAGAAAAACAGTTGATGTTTCTTCAGGGTTCCGTTAAGTTACTTCTACACATGCTATGCGACGACAATTCCACATTAACATCTTAACCAGCTTCAGATACCATGATAAGAAATTTATTATTTTCACCAGAAAAGGGGGTGCACCATTCCTGGAGGTACTGCAATACCAGGTCGATGCGTGGAGTTGACGGAGCAAGCCCCTATTCCACCTCCCTGTTCCAAAAATCAATTTAATATATGGTCCCAATAAAAGGGAACATATCAGATATTAAACTGATAAGAACAGATACTACATTTGATCTTAGCCAAAAGGCCGAGAAGCAATAACCCAAGGTAGTCAAACGGGGACCAGGTCATTTCCAGCACTACAACCTAAAGTGAGAGTGACAAACGTCACCTCGCGACAACAGCACACATTTACACGCCAAGACATTGTAATTGAAATGAGGACAGTTGTGCCGCTTTGGGGCCTATAAAACCAAATAAATATTGAGTAATTGCTGGGTTCTATAAGTCACATGACTTATGTTGGTCCAATGAAAAAGCACCAAGAAAGTTATCTCTATTAATGGCATTACAATGTTATTTGACACTCAAGGAACCCAATTACAGGTGTTCCAATAATGACCAAAATGCCATGCATGTATAAAATTGAGTATATAAGTACATATTTTAAAAGACAAACAGTTGATGTTTCTTCGGGATTCCGTTAAGTTACTTCTATACATGCTATGCGATAACAATTCCACATTAACATCTTAACCAGCTTCAGATACCATGATAACAAATTTATTATTTTAACCAGAAAAGGGGGTGGACCATTCCTGGAGGTACTGCAATACCAGGTCGATGCGTGGAGGGGACGGAGCAAGCCCCTATTCCACCTCCCTGTTCCAAACATCAATTTAATATATGACCCCCAAAAAGGGAACCTATCAGATATTAAACTGATAAGAACAGATACTACACTTGATCTTAGCCATGGGCCGAGAAGCGATAACTCAAGGTAGTCAAACGGGGACCAGGTCATTTCCAGCACTACAACCTAAAGTGAGAGTGACAAACGTCACCTCGCGACAACAGCACACATTTACACGCCAAGACATTGTAAGTGAAATGAGGACAGTTGTGCCGCTTTGGGGCCTATAAAACCAAATAAATATTGAGTAATTGCTGGGTTCTATAAGTCACGTGATCTATATTGATCCCATAAAAAAGCACCAAGAAAGTTATCTCTATAAATGGCATTACAATGTTATTTGACACTCAAAGAACCCAATTACAGTTGTTCCAATAATGACCAAAATGCCATGCATGTTTAAAATCAAGTATATAGTACATATTTTAAAAGAAAAATAGTTGATGTTTCTTCAGGGTTCCGTTAAGTTACTTCTACACATGCTATGCGACGACAATTCCACATTAACATCTTAACCAGCTTCAGATACCATGATAAGAAATTTATTATTTTCACCAGAAAAGGGGGTGCACCATTCCTGGAGGTACTGCAATACCAGGTCGATGCGTGGAGTGGACGGAGCAAGCCCCTATTCCACCTCCCTGTTCCAAAAATCAATTTAATATATGGTCCCAATAAAAGGGAACATATCAGATATTAAACTGATAAGAACAGATACTACACTTGATCTTAGCCAAAAGGCCGAGAAGCGATAACCCAAGGTAGTCAAACGGGGACCAGGTCATTTCCAGCACTACAACCTAAAGTGAGAGTGACAAACGTCACCTAGCAACAACAACACACATTTACACGCCAAGACATTATAAGTGAAATGAGGACAGTTGTGCCGCTTTGGGGCCTATAAAACCAAATAAATATTGAGTAATTGCTGGGTTCTATAAGTCACATGACTTATGTTGGTCCAATGAAAAAGCACCAAGAAAGTTATCTCTATTAATGGCATTACAATGTTATTTGACACTCAAGGAACCCAATTACAGGTGTTCCAATAATGACCAAAATGCCATGCATGTATAAAATCGAGTATATAGTACATATTTTAAAAGACAAACAGTTGATGTTTCTTCAGGATTCCGTTAAGTTACTTCTATACATGCTATGCGATAACAATTCCACATTAACATCTTAACCAGCTTCAGATACCATGATAACAAATTTATTATTTTAACCAGAAAAGGGGGTGGACCATTCCTGGAGGTACTGCAATACCAGGTCAATGCGTGGAGTGGACGGATCAAGCCCCTATTCCACCTCCCTGTTCCAAACATCAATTTAATATATGACCCCCAAAAAGGGAACGTATCAGATATTAAACTGATAAGAGCAGATACTACACTTGATCTTAGCCAAAAGGCCGAGAAGCGATAACCCAAGGTAGTCAAACGGGGACCAGGTCATTTCCAGCACTACAACCTAAAGTGAGAGTGACAAACGTCACCTAGCGACAACAACACACATTTACACGCCAAGACATTATAAGTGAAATGAGGACAGTTGTGCCGCTTTGGGGCCTATAAAACCAAATAAATATTGAGTAATTGCTGGGTTCTATAAGTCACATGACTTATGTTGGTCCAATGAAAACGCACCAAGAAAGTTATCTCTATTAATGGCATTACAATGTTATTTGACACTCAAGGAACCCAATTACAGGTGTTCTAATAATGACCAAAATGCCATGCATGTATAAAATCGAGTATATAGTACATATTTCAAAAGAAAAACAGTTGATGTTTCTTCAGGGTTCCGTGAAGTTACTTCTACACATGCTATGCGACGACAATTCCACATTAACATCTTAACCAGCTTCAGATACCATGATAACAAATCTATTATTTTCACCAGAAAAGGGGGTGCACCATCCCTGGAGGTACTGCAATACCAGGTCGATGCGTGGAGTGGACGGAGCAAGCCCCTATTCCACCTCCCTGTTCCAAAAATCAATTTAATATATGGTCCCAATAAAAGGGAACGTATCAGATATTAAACTGATAAGAACAGATACTACACTTGATCTTAGCCAAAAGGCCGAGAAGCGATAACCCAAAGTAGTCAAACGGGGACCAGGTCATTTCCAGCACTACAACCTAAAGTGAGAGTGACAAACGTCACCTCGCGACAACAGCACACATTTACACGCCAAGACATTGTAAGTGAAATGAGGACAGTTGTGCCGCTTTGGGGCCTATAAAACCAAATAAATATTGAGTAATTGCTGGGTTCTATAAGTCACATGACTTATGTTGGTCCAATGAAAAAGCACCAAGAAAGTTATCTCTATTAATGGCATTACAATGTTATTTGACACTCAAGGAACCCAATTACAGGTGTTCCAATAACGACCAAAATGCCATGCATGTATAAAATCGAGTATATAGTACATATTTTAAAAGAAAAACAGTTGATGTTTCTTCAGGGTTCCGTGAAGTTACTTCTACACATGCTACGCGACGACAATTCCACATTAACATCTTAACCAGCTTCAGATACCATGATAACAAATCTATTATTTTCACCAGAAAAGGGGGTGCACCATTCCTGGAGGTACTGCAATACCAGGTCGATGCGTGGAGTGTACAGAGCAAGCCCCTATTCCACCTCCCTATTCCAAAACTCAATTTAATATGCAGTCCCCAAAAAGGGAACATATCAGATATTAAACTGATAGGAACAGATACTACACTTGATCATAGCCAAAAGGCCGTGAAGCGATAACCCAAGGTAGACAAACGGGGACCAAGTCATTTCCAGCACTACAACCTAAAGTGAGAGTGACAAACGTCACCTAGCAACAACAACACACATTTACACGCCAAGACATTATAAGTGAAATGAGGACAGTTGTGCCGCTTTGGGGCCTATAAAACCAAATAAATATTGAGTAATTGCTGGGTTCTATAAGTCACATGACTTATGTTGGTCCAATGAAAAAGCACCAAGAAAGTTATCTCTATTAATGGCATTACAATGTTATTTGACACTCAAGGAACCCAATTACAGGTGTTCTAATAATGACCAAAATGCCATGCATGTATAAAATCGAGTATATAGTACATATTTCAAAAGAAAAACAGTTGATGTTTCTTCAGGGTTCCGTGAAGTTACTTCTACACATGCTATGCGACGACAATTCCACATTAACATCTTAACCAGCTTCAGATACCATGATAACAAATCTATTATTTTCACCAGAAAAGGGGGTGCACCATCCCTGGAGGTACTGCAATACCAGGTCGATGCGTGGAGTGGACGGAGCAAGCCCCTATTCCACCTCCCTGTTCCAAAAATCAATTTAATATATGGTCCCAATAAAAGGGAACGTATCAGATATTAAACTGATAAGAACAGATACTACACTTGATCTTAGCCAAAAGGCCGAGAAGCGATAACCCAAAGTAGTCAAACGGGGACCAGGTCATTTCCAGCACTACAACCTAAAGTGAGAGTGACAAACGTCACCTCGCGACAACAGCACACATTTACACGCCAAGACATTGTAAGTGAAATGAGGACAGTTGTGCCGCTTTGGGGCCTATAAAACCAAATAAATATTGAGTAATTGCTGGGTTCTATAAGTCACGTGATCTATGTTGATCCCATAAAAAAGCACCAAGAAAGTTATCTCTATAAATGGCATTACAATGTTATTTGACACTCAAGGAACCCAATTACAGGTGTTCCAATAATGACCAAAATGCCATGCATGTATAAAATCGAGTATATAGTACGTATTTTAAAAGAAAAACAGTTGATGTTTCTTCAGGGTTCCGTGAAGTTACTTCTACACATGCTATGCGACGACAATTCCACATTAACATCTTAACCAGTTTCAGATACCATGATAAGAAATTTATTATTATCACCAGAAAAGGGGGTGCACCATTCCTGGAGGTACTGCAATACCAGGTCGATGCGTGGAGTGGACAGAGCAAGCCCCTATTCCACCTCCCTGTTCCAAAAATCAATTTAATAAATGGTCCCAATAAAAGGGAACATATCAGATATTAAACTGATAAGAACAGATACTACACTTGATCTTAGCCAAAAGGCCGAGAAGCGATAACCCAAGGTAGTCAAACGGGGACCAGGTCATTTCCAGCACTACAACCTAAAGTGAGAGTGACAAACGTCACCTCGCGACAACAGCACACATTTACACGCCAAGACATTGTAAGTGAAATGAGGACAGTTGTGCCGCTTTGGGGCCTATAAAACCAAATAAATATTGAGTAATTGCTGGGTTCTATAAGTCACATGACTTATGTTGGTCCAATGAAAAAGCACCAAGAAAGTTATCTCTATTAATGGCATTACAATGTTATTTGACACTCAAGGAACCCAATTACAGGTGTTCCAATAACGACCAAAATGCCATGCATGTATAAAATCGAGTATATAGTACATATTTTAAAAGAAAAACAGTTGATGTTTCTTCAGGGTTCCGTGAAGTTACTTCTACACATGCTACGCGACGACAATTCCACATTAACATCTTAACCAGCTTCAGATACCATGATAACAAATCTATTATTTTCACCAGAAAAGGGGGTGCACCATTCCTGGAGGTACTGCAATACCAGGTCGATGCGTGGAGTGGACAGAGCAAGCCCCTATTCCACCTCCCTATTCCAAAAATCAATTTAATATACAGTCCCCAAAAAGGGAACGTATCAGATATTAAACTGATAAGAACAGATACTACACTTGATCTTAGCCAAAAGGCCGAGAAGCGATAACCCAAGGTAGACAAACGGGGACCAAGTCATTTCCAGCACTACAACCTAAAGTGAGAGTGACAAACGTCACCTAGCGACAACAACACACATTTACACGCCAAGACATTATAAGTGAAATGAGGACAGTTGTGCCGCTTTGGGGCCTATAAAACCAAATAAATATTGAGTAATTGCTGGGTTCTATAAGTCACGTGATCTATGTTGATCCCATAAAAAAGCACCAAGAAAGTTATCTCTATAAATGGCATTACAATGTTATTTGACACTCAAAGAACCCAATTACAGTTGGTCCAATAATGACCAAAATGCCATGCATGTTTAAAATCAAGTATATAGTACATATTTTAAAAGAAAAACAGTTGATGTTTCTTCAGGGTTCCGTTAAGTTACTTCTATACATGCTATGCGACAACAATTCCTTATCTTAACCAGCTTCAGATACCATGATAACAAATTTATTATTTTTACCAGAAAAGGGGGTGCACCATTCCTGGAGATACTGCAATACCAGGTCGATGCGTGGAGTAGACGGAGCAAGCCCCTATTCCACCTCCTTGTTCCAAAAATCAATTTAATATACGGTCCCCAAAAAGGGAACGTATCAGATATTATACTGATAAGAACTCAGTGGCCTAGTAGTTGAGTGTCCGCCCTGAGACTGGAAGGTTGTGGGTTCAAACCCCAGCCGGGTCATACCAAAGACTATAAAAATGGGACCCATTGCCTCCCTGCTTGGCACTCAGCATTAAGGGTTGGAATTGGGGGGTTAGATCACCAAATGATTCCCGAGCGCGGCACCGCTGCTGCTCACTGCTCCCCTCTCCCCCAGGGGATGGATCAAAATCACATGGGGATGGGTTAAATGCAGAGGACAAATTTCACCACACCCAGATGTGTGTGTGACGATGATCATTGGGGACTTTTGTTGCTTTGCATGCTACAAATGAATAGAATGTCCGGCTATATTTCGCTAGTCACATGATCCAGCGACAATTTTGTTTTAAAACCTATCTCGTTTAATCACGTGAAACAGATGTCGTTAGTAAAGTTAACAAATAAATGACTATTCAAGAAAAAGACAGTTTAAGTATTTTAACGATGTTTGATGATAATGACCAGTCAATATATTTCACACGCCAGGTCACATTAATTCCTGATTCCTGTTAAGTAAGTAAAGTCTGATTATTCGCGCCACCATCGCAGTGGAGGCGATCGACACTCACGTAATTGCTTGTACGTCGCAAAGATACGGCCCACGTTTTCACATATACTGTAGAATAATAAATAAACGCAGCCAAACTTTACAACAAAAACAAAAGTGTACATATTTGTTATCAAATGTCAGTTTAAGTTATATTAGTGTGACTAGCTCACGTACGACTTTAACGAGGTTAATAATGGTAATGAGGGTGGGCCCTAAATGCTGATTAAGTCATTAGCTCACCTGTTCGGTAGAAAGTGACGTTTATCCAATTTTATTGCTTATTGCTCCCACCGGTTCACCTGAAGGACACTTTTTTCATACTTTCGCACGTATCAATAGTTTTTGTCAGTGGTTGACAGCGTAAATCCCAAATTTCAGGAGCTATCTTATATAGGGGTGACCAGATTTGGGTTGCTGAAAAAGAGGACACCTCATATTGTCGAGGACAATCTCTCACATATCTCAATGGTTGGCCTCTGTTTTTCTTTTACATTTTGTGTAACTGTTACATCTTATCCTATCATGTGTTACAGCCTATGCCGACAGTGGGGTGATGCATTGATGAAAGCATTGCGAAACCTGTTCTTTAGAATGTGTTCAAGATTTACAAAAAAAAAAAAAAACTACTCTACAAAAGGCAAACGGTATCTGTTATGTTTGTGTAATGAGGTGTGCCAAAGGTGAGTGAAAAGGCGTGGCGACTTGGCACCATAAAGCAAAGCAACTTTAGGTTTTTGTTTTTCTTAATACTCACATACATACCGGATTAATGTAACACAAACATAAAACTTAGCACTGGATTTTCCTGCTGACAATGTTAACGAGATAAGCACCAAAACATTGAAAGAAAACCTTACCAACTTGGAGGGAGCAAGTAAGAGCTCCTCAGGTCGTCTAAAATGTTGCAAACCCCTCCAGACCATGTTCATGTTGTGAATAAATGGAGGAGAATAGTAGCAAAAATGGAGAAAGTAGCACGCAAGTTGCTCCGTACTCTAAAGTGATCTCAAATTCCCAACGAGTAAGCTGACGGGCAATTGGTTGTAAAATGTAAACAAATTGCGTAGTACGCAATGTCCTCCCTTCCTCTTCCTAGGCTCACGCCCTCTCACGGCGGAACGTGAACGAACAAAATCGATTTCTTTCTGAAGAAACGTCGCTCATTCAGTAGTTAATTGCTTAATACGATGGTTTAAATTTCTATTATACACAGTTCACGTTTGTGAGCAAGCAGACTGAGCAAAAGCGATCACACCCGTTAAGCCTATTTTTAATGTGCAAATTAAAATTAACTCTTTAAATTACTACTTCTTAAATGTGTTGTATAGTGGTCTAAAGCAGCGTTCAAGTTGTATGCACATGATACTTATATTATGTCGTGCAAAAAAATGCATACATGTCAATACATTACAACGGTACCCCCCCCCCCACACACACACACACACACACACAACAAAGAACTCATTTAAGACAACATATGAAACAAATCAGCAAAATACATTTATTGACAAAAAAAACACCTGTATTCATCGGTTGTTTTAAATTTAAACACAAAAGTATCAAAATACTCTACAGGGATTTCATCTGAATATTGTCAATTCATTTTTTTATCACTTCTTTCAGGCAATTACACTGTACAATGACAATAGGCTTGTCATTACGATTGGGTGCTCATTTAATTTTTATTTTTTTGCCAGGGAACAATGCATTTAAAATCATGCATAGTAATAACTTTGTATTTAACGATATATTTGATAAATCAAACCACTGCATTTTATGCATTTCTGATTCCAACAAGTAACTTGCTTTCCATCAAACCTCATTGTGAGACGGTTGCTCGAATGTTGTTACACTGAAGATACACAGTACGACATTCACAACATGGATTATGTTGGTTAACCCAAATTCAAAGCTTTAAAAAAAAAAAAAAAAAGTCTTCCACAAAAAATATACAACTCATAATCAACACAAAATAGTTTTGGGCTTACACTGCCCCAGTGCAACATGGGAAAGGAAAAAATGTTTTTTCCACGCCTCCCTTCCATGGACATTGTCTTCTCAGGACATACTGTACTTGGTAAAATTATAGACGTCCCACTTTTAATATTGAAATGTTGGCTCATCTTTTTTTTTATAAAATCAACATTATAAACATTCCCGTTGTGTCATTGCTACAGTATTTAATCACCTCATAGAGAGCTGTTTAACTTGCTTTCTGACATCTACAGACAACACTAGGTAGCACTCAAGATGTCACACGATATTCAAAATTGAAGAGGTGAGGAACCAGACCCTTGACAATTGCTACAGGGGGGAAAAAAAGAAGAGAAAAACACAAAAAAACAAAACAAAAAGAAAATCCCATCTGTGATGGTAAATCACTGAATATGGGAGCTACAGAATGGAAGCATCACATGGCAAGATGAAGCTTTCCAACAGTCATGAATGAGAGCGCCCGTAAGGATCACCTGCACCTCATTTTACCATCTTCTGTGCAAGTATCACCACAAACAACACACCATTTTGACAGCGTTTTCATTATATTGTAGTTTACATCCTTTGCTTGGACACCACTGTGCAGGATTTCAATTTAGTACTTTTCTCTCGCCTCACAAACAAAAAAATATTGTAGGCAAACACAAAAAAGATAGTAAAGAAAGACAGTATAGTTATGACTATCAGGCTATTCACATATTTCATTTCATGAAACTGGTTACTTATAAAATGTATAAATTGGCTTATGATGAGTGCCATCTACCCCTAATAAAAAGACTACCAAAGAGGGAGTGCGATTGAGCTCTTGAGCTCAACCTTTTCTCTGTATGTTTAGCATCGTTAAGGCATTATCTATCCAGTATTGCTAAAAAAACAGCGAGTTAGCTGACGTGAAAAAAAAAACATGTTGAACAAAAATATATGCTGTACTGTATGTACAAAACAACTGAGTGCCAATTCTGATTAAAAACAAAGTCAACATAGCTACTAACATGACAAGTGCAAACTTATTCATGAAAAGAAATTCTAACTTCCAAATGTTTGGTTTCATCCTCTTAATCTCCACAGCAACTAGAAAGATATAAAGGTCTCTGGTTTTGAATAGAAGCAAGTACACACTAATGCCAGTTGTAGGGAGGAACAACACACTATTTTGAATATTTAGACATCAGTAAATAACTACAACATGGCTAATGACAAGATTTTCTGTGGCATTTTATATTCAGTATAGGTAGTAAAAGGAGTTCACACCAAATGGAGGCCACACATCAGCGTAGAAAAACACGGCAGAAAATTTGAGGTAATATACCTAGATTAACATTGAAATGCAACTGACCACATTTTATCTTTGTTGTTGTGACGTTTGGCTTGTACCGTCAGTAATCGGCACAGCAAGTCTCTTGCATGGTATAAAATAAAATGTAAGCAAGTGCCTGGAAGAAATGTGGGTGCAGTGATCACAAAGGGAAGACAACATTTCCAGGAAGACAAATGGATGATGTGGCTCACATGTGGATGGAATTAATGTCATTCATTTCCAAGAGTCTAAATATGGAAAAATCTATGGAAAGGATTCATTAAGGGTCAGTGCTTGAGATTATGCTTCAACCCAAAAACCAAGACCACACCTGTTAGGACGAGTAAGGTGTCCACATAAGCAGGCCCGTTGGTCGAGCTAATAAAATTAGTGCAATTTAAGAAGAGACCACAGTACTCATGATCTCTGAAAAGCTGCCAGTATACAAACTATTAAAGAACTTCCAAAAAATCAACTTCTATACACAAAAACGTAACCCCCCCCCAAGTCCATCCTGTTGTACGGTACATTCATTTAAGACGACAAGAGTAGAAATGACGTCCTCATGTCATGTGAGTTGAGCTCAGTTATACCTCGAGGAATATCTTCATTTAAGATGGTGTAGTATCACTGGGGACTTCATCCATTCTTGTCTCCACCCTTCTCACCTGCAGCCTGAAAATTGACAGTTAAAAAAACTTATCAATGATGATTGACCACTTGCAGAATCACTCACAGGCTTGTGAAGGACGCCCTCCTGTCGACCAAAGAGGTTTCCCCCCTGGTTGCCCTGCAGAGGGCAGGAAGTGGCTGAGGCCAGCAGGTTGGCAGACTGGGCCAATAAGGGGGAGTTTGGCGCGGACGTGAGCGCTCCTGCCAGTGTGAGGCGCTGCAGCTCCCTCTGTCTCTGCTGCTGAAGCATCTGGCAAATAACTGTTCTCTGCTCCTAAGAAGACAGGATAGGAAAGTTTGTTGAGTTGATCAAAAACCGATCCAATGACAATTCCCGCAGAGCTTGTCAAAGTCACTCAGAGACGATTAGCAACTTCCCTTAAGTATCCAATATGCAACACTTTCTAAAAAATGCATTTTCTATTTCTCCCATGGAATTGAAGATTTCGACCAAGAATCCGATTTTGCTGTTTCCTGTTATTTGACTTCATCAGGGATTGTTTATAACAAAGACCATTGTCAAACATAAGCATGTCCCATATATAAAACAGGACAAAAAGCCACAGTTTGATGAATAACTTTGGCGAATGAATGAAAGAATCACTGTTCATAACCTTTATGGACAGAATTTCTAAGCGCAGCCAAGGCATTGAGGGTGTCTGGTTTCGTGGCCCCAGTTTTGCATCTCTGCTTCTTCCAGATGATGTGGTACTGTTGGCTTCAACAAGGCGCCATCTCCAAGTCTCACTGGAGTGATTCGCAGCCGTGTATAGCGGTTGGGATCAAAATCAGCACCTCCAAATCTGAGACCATGGTCCTCAGTCGGAAAAGGGTGCCGTCCCCTGCCCTGCCCTAAGTGGAGGAGCTTTTTCATGAGTGAGGGGATGATAGAAAGGCGCATTGGTGCAGCGTCGGCTATGATGCAGGCTTTTATCAGTCTGCTCTGGTGAAGAAGGAGCTCAGTCAACAGGTGAAGCTCTCAATTTATGGTCAATCTGCGCTTTTACGGTCATCTATGTCACCAGATGTAGGTCATGACTGAAAGAACAAGATCCCAGATACAAGCGTGCCCTGGGGACAACCCAGGAGATGTAGGGGAGAGTATGTCTCCCGGCTTGCGAGGGATTGCCTTGGCATTCAAGAGGCTGGGGACAGGGTTGTCTGATCTTCTCTGTGAAACCTGCTGCTGCTGCAACCCGACTCCAGACAAGCGGGAGGGGGATCAACCAGTCGGAAAGAAAATGTTGCAGGAAATAGTGTATATGAGTAACATGCAACTTTAGTTTTTTGTTTTTTTATGTAGCTGACATCCGAGTGGGACTGAGAGCAGGACGGAATAGGAATTATTTCCACAGGGGGCAGGAAGGGACAGAATCTTTTTTATTATGGTATGGGACTGGATGAAAATGCACTTCCGTGTCAGCCGCCAACATTCTACCCAGGACACACTGGAGAGACTATGGCCAGGAAATGCCTCGCGATAGCCTTGCGAGAGCTTGATGAGAGTGAAGTCAGACTTCCCTTCTAACGTTGATGCCTGAGCGACCTGACTCCGGATTAATCAAACAAATTGAATAGATAGAATTAAGATATTACAGGAGTGAAATTCTGTGATGTGAGGAACTGCTGAAGTTGTTGCTGCTGCTCCAGAATGATCTGTTTGTGCTGCTCTGATAGAAGTGAAGACCTGAAAGATGGGCAAGAAAACAAAACCATTAGTCAGATTTACATGTTACTAACTAAAGATACTAACATCTTGACGGTTGGGGTGATATGGGACCAACAAAAGCTTGCTTTGCTATTTAGTCATTTTGGTTACGTACGAGCTCGCAGTCTTTGGAAGCTGAAAGCTCTGTGCCAATGTCTGGGGGTTGAGGGGAGGCGGCTGGGGGCGCAGAGCAGGGAGTGTCGACTGGGCGGCACTCTGGAGAGGAGAATTTATTACCCCGTTTAAACCGCTGAGTGTCCCATTCATCAGCTGAGGACTTCCTGAAAGAGATGCGAGTAGCCCGCCCGCCACAGGCTGAGTGGAGCTGCCAGCCTGATTGATTTGCCCCAAACTGTCACCTGAACCTCGCCCATTCAACAGGGATTGACTCAAGGAGGCGGGGCTTTGTTGAGGGGGAGGAGTACTCTGGAAGGAGAGGGAAGAGCTACTGCGGGAAGGACTACCAGAGTGGAGGTCCTGGGAGGATAGAAACAGAAACAAAGTGAAATTTTAGGTTTTTCTTCTCGAGTTCACTTTTGGGGTTTTATTTTGATGTGTGCAGTAGCTCGAAGCAGCCAGCGCCCTCATCCTTACCATCCAAGCAGGAAAGGGCAAGACTGAATTTGTTAATATATTGGGAGAAAAGACAGGTTCTCACCTCAGAGGAGGTAACAAAGGAAGTGTCATTAAGGAAACTGCTCTTCGACAGGGGACTCTTATTGGTGATTAGGGGGTCTGAGAAAAGAGAGGCAGAGTCAAAGGCCATTTCATTCATTCGTCCATCCATCTATTTTCACTCCCGCTTGTCTTCATTTGGGTCAACAGTGAACTGGAGCCTATTCCAGCTGATTTGGGTCGAGAGGTAGGGGACACCCTGGACTGCTTGGCAGCCACTTGCAGGGCAGATAGCCATTCACGCGCTCATCCACACTTATGGACAATGTGGAGTCTTAATTGGCTTAACGTGCATGTTTTTAGAATGTGGGAGCAAGCCACAGTACTCGAGGAAAAACACCCATGCAAGCATAGAAATACCATGCAAAGGCCACAAAGCCAACATTCGACACAGGGACCTCTCAATTTGAGACACAAAGACCATTTTTTAGAATTAATTCAAAAAAGAAAATTGTGCAATTCTGTTTAAAAATGCACCATGCACATGATGCAGAGGTAAGATGATGAGGGACGAACAAAGAAAGCTATCCAAATCTGACCTTGACTTGAAGACAGGAAGTTCATCCGGGTTGCAGTGTGCAGAGAGCCTTGGACAGAATGACCATGAGGAAAAGGTACGGCAAGCTCTGTGTTGAGCAATTGCAGACGTTCTCTTTTGGCTGTTAGACTGAGAATCTGATCCTGGAGCCGTTGGTTCTCCTGCTGCAGCGAGTGAAGTGACTGGAGCATGTCTACAACTGGCAAAGAGAAAAAACAATCCATATCACTGAGAAATCCTTTTGTTTTGCTGACATTATGTGACACAAAATGGACTAAGATGTATTAGTGTGAGACAAGCAGGGAGCCCAGTCGATGACATGGTCCAATAATCATTATTTTAATGATAAATGTTTGTTATTTTGTTTATTTTTTGATGAATCAAATTATATTCAAACATGTTTTAATTTTCATCCCCTTATTTGAAAACAGGATATTGTGACATGCAAAAATATAAATAATAATTCATTCAGACTGTTTTTGTTTATAATATCAGAAAATGAGAATTTCTTTTTAATTGTTTAAATGAAGGCAAATGTTTTTAATATGATTCAACACAAACATACTTTCATGAGTAACCACATCAATTGGAGAATATTTACTGTTGAGAAGCTGACAACTTGAAGCTTTGGACAATTTTAAATTAAAAAGGTTATCTTATTAATTAATTAGATAACTTAATTAATTATTATCAAAACTAATTGATTAGTTGTCAATTAATCAATTAAGTGCTGCATCTCTAATCCAACATGAGGATGAAATAATTTTATGCTGTTTCATTTTCACCATGAATCAAAATCTCTACTCAGATGAACTTAAAATTTATTATCTATGACTGAGTGACATAACTCCAAATACAGTAATGATTCGATGTAAATCGAAAGAATGCACATGACAATTCTTTGCTTTGTAAATTTAAACTAAAATTTGTGTGATAACATCTTTACAAAGCTTGTCGCATACTATACTAAATTATGAGTTGGGTGTTAGAGCTGGATGTGAATTCCAGGATTTCTCAAGGCTATAGTGGAGTCAATTTTGTAAATGTATTGTTAAGGTGATTTCAGTTTTCTTGAAAACCCAAACTTCTTCTTCTAATAAACATTTGGAATGGCAAGAATGACGTTACTCACTGTTGACGCCAATCTCTCCGTTGCTATGTTTCTCCAACAGGAGTTCAATGTGAGCGCTTGCCTGGGGGATGTTCTCAGGACATGCTTGAACTCCTGCACCTAAACCATCTCTCTGGTCAAAAAGAAGAGGAAGGGAGCTCATAGGAGACCTGTGTGTGATGGAGAGAGCAAGAGGGTCAGGTTTCATTTGTTACTTGGGTTGTTAACCTGTCATTAATTACCAGTAGGGCCCGGACCGATTAATCGTTCTGCCGATTATATCGGCCGATGATAGCTCTTTTCAAAATAATTGTTGATTTGTCCATCTATTCTATTAGTCTCTCATAAAAAAGTACATAGTACATGCGGAATGGCATCTGAGTGGTGCAGAACCTTATCCTAAGTAGAGCTGTGACTTCATTTAACCCAGGGGTTTTTAACTGGTTTTGTCCAAGAGATCACCATTATAACCAAGAAGCAACTCGGGGACCACTGCTTTGGTGGAATATTTTTTTCATTTTGCATCAAAGGAGGATAGACCTATACAGGCTATATATTTACATCTGTATGTCTATTTTGGGAATCTCAGCTACATTTTACATAATTTGGATGGGTAAATGATTCACAAAATTAGCTGGAAAATAAATCAAGTCTAAATAATACATCAATTTTATTGTTAAAAATTTTAGTTATTTTCCATTTCCAAGTTCGCGGACCACCTGCATTACCGCCACAGACCACAATTTGTGATTGTCTTCTCAGTAACCCATCAGAGACAACTTCAGCCAGGTCTATTTACAATAGTGGACTGAACTAAGCATTTCAACAGGTAGCACATGTGAAATAAACAGTGACTCAACATGTCTCCTATTTTAGTTTAACTATATCATGTGTGCCTGGCAACACGTACTTTGTTTGTCCAGTTTTGTTTATGCTGTATTGCTCAGGTTTTAAAGTTGTTCCACTTGTACAATAACCTAGCCCCAATATGCAGCAGCAAGTACAGTACCAGAGGTATTTCATTTATAAATTACTGTATTTTTTTAAATTAAATAATTTCCAGAGCGCCACAGTGACGCACTGGTGAGCATTTCCTGCCCACAATTCAGAGGTGCTGGGTCCGACTCTGGTTTGCATGTTCTCCCCATGCCTGCGTGAGAGAAATCTGGGTATTCCAGTTTCCACTCATATTCAAAAACATGCCGATTGGCCACTCCCAATTGTTTGTAAGTGTGATTGTGAGTGTGAATGATTGTCTATGTGTGCCCTGTGATTGTATATTCCCAAACTTAATTCTCTTATTTACTTATTTTTTGCATTATTTTGTCCCTATCGTTCTCAGTTTAAAAATTAAACAAACACTGAAGGGCAAAGTATTGTATAACAGTCAAATGTTATATATCTAATTCATATATTTGTTGGAAGTGAATAAATAAAATAATATATTCGCTATGTATTCTTAGAATTAATCAGCCGATTAATCGGTAATGTTTTTTTTTCCTTTCAAATATAGGCATCGGCCTAAAAAAAATAATATTGGTCGGGTCATAATTTACCGTCTACACATATTACTTCTCTTATAATCTGATCATAATTGTAAAAAAAAAAAAAAAAAAAAAAACAGTTGAGACCAAAAGACGTACTGTGAGGAAAGACTTTCCCTTGGCGAGTTTCCTTGACATGGGAAGCGACAGTCATCAACGTCTGACTCTATGAAAGGGAACAACATGTCAAAATTTATTGTGCCAGTAATATTAAACAACTCAAAGTTTTGTGACGTTTCTATTTTTTTTACTGTTTGTGACATAATAGACAGAAGATATCCAAATCTGCAAATAGTAAAAGTAAATATGTCGGATTTGTGAAATGATAGAATTTCTTTTGATTTCTGCCTCATACCTGGTAGCGAGGTTGGGGCTTGACTCAGTAGTGGTGGCAGTGTCGAGAGACCACTGATGAAAGGTTGCGTGGAAGTCACACTGTAGGAGCTGCTCGAACCATGATGCATCTAGAAGTTCATTTTAAAAAGGACGACAAGTGTGGAGATACAAAGTTCATAAAGTCAAAAATAAGGGGTAAGAATGTTTCTATTTCAAGTTAAATGAGGTTAAAAAAACTCAAATTCACTTTTCATTCTGAACTGACTTTTTGAATATAAAATAACTGTTAATCTCTTTGTATTGCACCAAATAATATAGATAATAATATCTGGATGAATGTAGAACTGTAAAGACCTGTGGGTTTGAAGCGGCTTTGCTTGATGGGAGAGAGAGTGAGAGAGCGTGGGAAGGGAGGAGTCCTGATGAGAGAGAAGTGCTACACATGCCCCCAGCCAAGGACAAGGAGGTGCTACACACCCCACCACCCAGAGAGACAGAGGTGCTGCAGATGCCACCGCCCAGTGAAAGAGGATTCTTAAGACTGGAATAGATACCTGAGCAAGGGAGGCAGAATGATCATAAAAAAAAAAAAAAGACCTGTATGTTTCTGTAGCGTCAAAAAAGACAAGCATTTTCAGTGTCCAGATTTGACAATAATATAATTTTTCTCAACTAATTTTTACTGACTCTTTAAATCAGAGATAACTAAGTACAGTACCAGAGGTATTTCATTTATAAATTGCTGTATTTTTTTTAAATTAAATAATAATAATAAATGTTCAGCAACAGGTGGATTTTTTTTCAGAAACTGTTAAATATTAAAATACAGGGCTAAATATGTACCCTGTGACTTTTAAATATATCAAACTTAAAATGAAAATATTTCAAAACCCTGATGTGGCCTACTCACATAGGGCAGTAAAAGGCTCAAGTAAGACATGTCTTGCCATCTTGTGGTAATTGGTGATAATACAACTTAAAACTAAAGTCAACACGTGCATATTGGCAGTTTGGCATCCTGAGTCGTGCGTTTGCAGATTTTATTTTATTTAAAAAACTTTTTTTAAATATTTTTGTGTGTTTCTGGTTTTTATTTCAGGATTTTTTTTTTTTTTAAATCATGTATTTTTTAAAAGCAATCACTCAAGCTACCACTTCAGTGTGGTTGCCAGTTGTCCATCCCTATTCTAGGTAATCTAATGCAAGTGAAATGATTCTAACTGCGAGAGCAACACTTGATACAGAGCTACCTTAAGCTAATTATAATGTTTAAATCTATGCCGGTTGCTGGTGTTAGAATAAAATCCTCATGTACTTAACATAACTGTCAGGTCTACATAATATCAGTGGCAGATTTGGAGATACTTTTTCGGTAAAGACACCTAATGTATGAATCTCCTTTTTTAATTGACTTTTATTTGTGTATGCTTTCATATTCTTGATCTTGTTTGTCTCGGCCAGCAATCCGAGTCTCAACATCCAGTTAACTATAAGGGATTGTTTTGAAGACAGTCAGGCAGAGCACAAACTTCTGTTAGTTAGACGGAAGGATTCTTTCGGTGTTCTATAGATAAACTGCTATTGTGGCATTTACCAAGCATTTTCTGCCAAGCTGCAAACGACTATGCAAATGAAAATGCATGCACAGGAAACTTGAGGGAAGCCACACACACCCACTCACCCGAGCCAAGCAGCGAGTTGCCACGGCTTGTGGAGAAACTGCCAGCTGAGGAGGACGAGAATGACGAAGAGGAGGCGGTGGTGGGCAGTGAGGGGGGGAAAGTGAGGTGTGGAGCCGACATTGGGCTCTGGTAGTGTGAGGAGGTGAAGACTGGTGGTGGTGGAGGCGGGGCAGTGTTGTGATGATGGTGATGATGAGTGTCCTCTTTCCTCTCTCGGTTTTTGCTTCCCCGAGGTCGGCCTGGACCATGGCGACTCTTTTTGTTGCCACGGTGCCTTCTCTCTTGGGACAGGGGTGGCGGGCTCATTTTACCCTCCAGTTCCGCTTCTTCTGGGATAGGTGGTGTGCTCATTTGAGACAACTTACACAAAGACTTAGAAGGTTTGTAGTCTCCCGAAGAGGAGATCTTGCGAATCTTGCTGCTACTACCCAGCACTGATGTGGAGGTGATACGCATGATGGATCCAAAAGTTGAAATTGTGACTTTGTTCTCAAAAGGACTTGAGTTTCCATCAGACCGATCATGACCCTGTGATCCCGCGAGAGGGCCCTCAACAGGAGTCAACTCGGGCGGTTCATGATAATTGTGATCTTCATCTTCCTCCTCATCCTCATCTTTATCTCCCCCTTTATCACCGCCCTCTTCGGCCCCCTGGACGGCTGACCTCCTGTGACGCTCTTTGCGATCCTCGCCACTGTGGTCACCGCCTGCTCGCTCACGGTCACGCTCCAGACGGCAAGAGGAGGAAAACTGGTGGGAATCTTGAGCTGAAGATAGAGCTCCACCTTCATGAGCAAGACAGAGCCGATTAAACAAAGTCCTTCTCTTCAAGCTGCCCGATGCCTGAACATTTTATTCTTGCTCAGCGCAATACCTGGATTGAATGGACTTGAGGAACAGGAAGAGGAGCCACTCTTCGCAGTGCTTCCCGTTTTCTTACTGTGGTGACCATGACTATGTGAAACCAGCTTCTTGGACTTTGCCTCATTGTCTTTGGAACTGTGGTGACTGGAAGAAAGCTATTCCAACACACACATGCACACAAAAATGATTGTAAATGTTAATTGTATTGAAGAGACTCTCTGATGTTTTTTTTCAGGTCCAATACGGATTATTATTGTCAAGAACGCCGATTACGGCTAATACTCATTTTAAATAAAAGGTAAAATATTGGCATAAAAATAAATAAATACAAACTCCAACTCTTAACTTTGTTGAAATCTCTCTAAGAAGAGACAATAGATAATATAAGAGACAATGTTTGTTTTACAATCGTAACAAATGGTTCAGGGAGCATCTCAGCATGTCTTAAAAAGTTACATGAAAACTTACATTAAATAGCTCCCTAAAGGTTTCTACAATAAACAGTTTTTCAAAATTTTTAAATACTGTAACTGAAATGTAAAAACTTTTACTTGTCTTGATTTTTTTATTTCAGTCAAACAAAGAGCGTTCCCAGGGCCAACAACCTCTCTTGTAAAGTTAACTGATCATTTTAATAAGATGTAAGTTAACACAGTGTATCATTGAACTCTTATCAGCAGTCAGGTTTTTAATAAAGTCCAATACTGATGCCCGTACATTGACCCGACTGATCAATTGCTTAGGCCAATAATCAGTCTAACCCTATTGTACTATATCCAACAATTCTCCCGTTAACCCCGCTCTTCATACCATTTCTACACTGCTGGGCATCACTGAAGGGACCAGGTTGTCAGAGGACTTCTTGTGGCGCTCTTTTTGACGAATCTTGTCCTTGTGACTCTGAAAAGACATTGCATAGGGCAGGGGTGTCAAACTCATTTTTTTCGCGGGCCACATTGTAGTCATAGCTTCTTTCAGAGGGCCATTATGACTGTCAACCCAAATAAATGTATGAGCACCCCAGATTATATACAGTAAAAGCTCCAAAACAAACTGACAAATAACTTGTTTTCAAATCAGACGAGTAAAAACTGGTCAAATATTTAAAAAAAAAAACCAGATAATATTAAAAGTGAAGACAATTTGCAATTCTAGTAATGACACACGAATTTGATGCACAATTTGTCTTGGCGGGCCACATAAAATGATGTGGCGGGCCGTATCTGGCCCCCGGGCCTTGAGTTTGACACCTGTGGCACACTTCCCCCTAGGGCTGCCACAAACGACTGTTTTGCTGGTCACCAATATAGTAGTGAAGGAATAGGTTCGAAATCCAAAAAGTCTTGCCTAGCAACAAAAACAGATATGCTCAAACCTCATTGAATAAAGTACATAAGCAGACAAGTATATTCACATATTAAATCAATAAAAGAAACATTTTAAGCATATAATTATACCTACACACCAAATCAATAAAGAAGACATAACTAGACATTTTTTGATAGGGGTAATGACAAAGGTTTTTATAACTTTATGATCTGATATGTATATCTGAGCACTTTGAAATAAATGTTTTTTTCATGTATTGCCTGAATAGCTTAATGAGCCTTAAGGAACTGTTTCATGCATGCCTGATGATTTTCTAAATCACGGACACTGCCAAAGTCGTCTAAAAATGTTCAGTACTTGATTATATCTTATGTTTTGACGAATGCTAGACGCCAGTTTTCGATTACTACTGAACGTTCTGGACAGAGGGAAATATTTTGCCTAACAAAGAAAATATACGGTTGGAAGCATGATTAAACTAAGAATATGAAGACGTAAGCAAGTACATGGCGTATCAAAAGAACAAACAAACAAAAACATGGTAAGTGGTGAGTACAAACTTTGCATAGTCAGGGAACATTAATAAATTGATGATGTCACAGCCAAAAGCTCACATAATTCCGTACAAAATGACAAAATTGAAAGAATGATGAATAGGCGGTGTGCTAGGGTGGGCAAAGTGGATGTATGTGCAAGAATGGTTTACAGGAAGGACACTTGGAGATAAAACCGGTAGAGGTGCCAGAGGGAGACAGCCAAGAACCCGGCCAAAGATGATCGTCAAGGCTGAAAGACGGAAAGGAAAACAACAGCCCCCACACATATCGAATCGCCCATAATCAGCACCCAACCCCACGGAACCAGCTCTCACCGAACCAGCACCCACTCCCATGGAATCAAAATCTCCTACGAACTTGCCACACCCCCTGACTCATCCATCACCCATCAAACTCGGCCCACACTGGCATGTGCAACTGAATATAAGCTGACCAAAGAACCTTGAACGTTGCCTTTTCTGAATGGAGACTTTCTGCTCTTGAGCATGGTCGCACGAAAGGCTCAGCACTGTATTGTACTTTCCTGAAAACAGAGCTTTCTTAACAAGAATTGTTATTGAACTCAACCAACCTGTGTAAGTCTAATTTCTGCTTCAGTGTCTTAGCATTTTCCTAAATCTGAAGAAATCAAACGGGCACGCAGTGAGTAAATTGGATAACAGGTGATTGGCAATGGCTTTTGCCGTGAGGCGCAGATAGCGCGCTCCCTAAATTGTGGACCAAAAATCCAACAGTAGTCTTGATTAATTGACTAATCAGATCATAGTATGTAAATGTCAGCATATCGCAACACCCAGCAGCTTCTCCTTTGTACTGCAACTGTCATTAGATTACAGCTTGAAGGAATGTAAAAATTAAAAATGAAGACAATCAGGATGATAGTACGTACATTTAACTTTCATTAAAAACTTGCAACTTGTACCAGCATTCTTGGCATGTTTATAAATGGTGCAACTGAAACTGAAGGCAATATGTGGCCTTAACATTTTTAGCTGAAAATATTAAGTACAATTTAAAAGACACCAAAAATTATAGATTATGCACAGTCGCACGATGAATTATATACCTATAAATACAACCAGGTATCAAGCATTTTTTCATGTGAAAGATGAGTGACATTGGGAAAAGAAAACTTGTGCCAGACGTATCATGGAAAATCCACTTGTTTTGCTTTTTTATTCATTCTATTGTGTACTTGTAGTCTCCAAGATTATAGAAAAGTGTCATCTATCCTTCTAGGTGTTGCAGAGATTTTTTATGATCTGTTTGTTGGGCTATTTTTTACTCCGCTCAGTTTTTTCCATTTTCTATTAGTTTTTTTATCCATTACATTGCATCCGTTGGGGCGGGACTACCAAACAAGGTAATGGGTGTGGCCAAACGGTTTCTTAAATCCACCATCTTTATTGCTCAGAGAGACTTTTGTAGTCCAAACAACTCAAGGATGCCAAAGTGGAGAGATCAAAATGTTCTGTTGTTTGATGCATCAATCCACACAACTCATTGCACCGTCCTCCAGCATCAGAACCTCAAATTTGATTTTTCAAGCAGTGTTCCCACATCTGTGGGCAAAGTCCTGCTTGTTCAAAGACGAGTGTTTCAGAAATCTTTCGTCAGTTTTGAGAAGGATTCACCGAAAGACTTTGTTTCGTTGATGGTTCAGTTCCATCAATCTATGGAAACGACGGACACAGTAAAGCGGTAAGCTTGAGATGACACAAAAATAATAAACTGTATTTCACTTTCACATTATTGCGTGTCTATGACGCACTTGTTTCATAGCGTTAGTGTCAGTCTTTCTGCTGATTTTAGAGCTGTGTGCTCTGTGTTTTCACTTCTTGTGGGTGTATTTTAAGTAGTTGTATCAGATGAATTGCATCGAAGGTGCTGTATTATTTTCTTGGGGAACACAATAATGTGTTGGATGCGTTCGTTAGCTTCTCGCTAATGCTAGCATTAGCTTACTGGTTAACTTGACTGCAATGCTTGTTTACAAGACGTGTTCTTAAATATTGTGAGGGGATTTATTTTATGCGTTATATAAGTATGGACAAGTCTTCTGCCGTTGACATCTTTTAATCAATCAAAAAGTTTGCGCCGCAAGTAAACGCTACCTTGGCTAAAAAACTACAAATATGTCGGACAGGAAAGGGAGGTGCACATCTTGTGGCCTGGAGGGAGTGGAGTGTCAAGTATCTCATTTGCATTTAAAGAGACCACACCAAAACGGCTTGCTCTGAGCCGCACCTCAGAGCAAGTAGAAAAAAGGGACCTGTGATGCTATCAAAATGAGGAATTCAGAAAAAAGGATCACTGTTCCACTCTATATAAACTGAATGAGTAAAAGTTAAAACGGAAGAATTTATAAATGTGATATGTAAGGTTTAAATTTTTTTCTTTGAATCACTAGCACCCATCCATCCTGTCAACTGCTTATCCCCACGAGGGTCAATTAAGCATCAAATAAATAAACATGTAAAGAAACAAGGTATTGACTATTTAATTAGCCTTCGCTGACCAACTCACGACAGCCCACCTTCTCACTTGCGTAAAATGGTACAAATGAGTAAACAAAAACTGGCCAGTGTAATTTGGTTATCAAATGAATAAATGAGTCATTTGTTTACCTTCCTCTGCCGGTGGTGGTGGTGTTTGTCCTGTGATGGAGAGGTAGAGCGCCCCCGGGAGTGACTGAAGGCACTACTTGCATTTTCACTGGAACGGCGTTTCTTCTGCTGTAAATAAGTAAACGTTATTGAATAAACGACACGAAACATGACCCGCTTCAGACATTTTTTTTTTTTATATTTGACACACCAAAAAAAAAAAAAACTGTGAAAAGAAATATCTTCATTTATCTACTCCTAAACTTGAACATGCGTGTTTAAGTACCGTATTTTCCACACCATAAGGCGCTTCGGGTTAAAAGGCGCAGACTCAATTGCGGGGTCTATTTTGTATTTAATTCACACATAGGGTACACTGCATTATAGGGCGCATGGATGCCATGACTTACGGTAAAAAAACAAAAAAGTCAGAGGAGCAAAACACAGAGTTCGGTTGTACTTTATTCTACTATTTAATATTGTACTGTACTCACATTATTGTTAATTGATATTCATATACAAATCCATCCTCAACTTCTATATCCAAATTGAACGGTTGGGCAACTTCACCATTAGACATGACAAGTTCCCTCTCGTCATTGTCTCGGCACACCTTCGGTTTTTGAGAAAATTAAAGGCTTTTAAGTGCGCCTTATGGTGCGGAAAATACGGCATATGAATAACATGGCAAATAATTTCAACCAAGCATTTACAATTTTTGTATTTGAATGAAAAACTACATTAACAACGGCTGGACCTCGTACCATTTTGTTGTAGTGATGCTTGCAGTAGCCACAATATTTGACATTGTCAGCTTCTGGGCCTTCCTCCTCACACAGCAGGCCTGCCATCTGAGCGCTAACAGCATCATCCAATGAAGAGACAAGCAGCTATGTTTAAATCCACTCAATACCATACACGTATTTCCTCATAACATACCATTGACAAGAAATTATCCTGAGTGTTGAATCAATCCATCTTTTGCAGAAGAAATAGCTACAAATTTGTTACTAACTAGTTTAAGTATCAATCGATCATTAGAATATTATTGCTGAACATTTGTTGCAATGTAAGGGTAACTAAGTTTTCAAGAGAATCGTGACATGGCATATGAATTTATCTTTCTTGGAGCCACAAGTACACACATGCTCATTCATGATCACCTACCAGGTGACATGGAAAGCCTGTCTGCAGCCCTGTCTGTTACAGGCCATGCATGCTCCACATGCAGCCTTGCTCTCTCTGCCATGGTCCTCACAAATGTAACATGTCTGGGGATGATAAAGAGAGTGGCCAAGTAAGACCTTTTCAAATTCATTCAAGCATTCTAGAGTGAAGGAACACGATGCTTGTCAATATGTAGATATATTCCAAAGCTTTACCAGTTTTTTTGTGCACTGCTTTGTACCATTAAACTTTGGTCTGAAACTGAAAAATGCACAAGGACACAAAAAAAAAAGTTTCTTTTGCTATAGCATTCTGTTCCACTAGTACTATAACCAACTGATCATAGTGGAAAGAGATAAACAAAGAGCATTGAAATGCTATGCAATGTAGTGCTAGGATATGTGTACTTTCTGTTTTCCCTCTACGGGCAGGTAGTTTTCACTTTGTCTTGGCCACAGTGAGTGGGGGACAAGAGTAGGGTGAATGAGGCCGAGAAACAGGTGCAGAACAAAGGAACGGCAGGCCCTTTACCTTTTAGCCTCTGCCTCTGTTTCACCCTTTGTCCCGCCAATCTCTCGGTCTTGCTCCTACCCAGCACAATCCCACATGGCTCGCTCGTCAATTTCACGCAAAAATGACCACATCATTATGTGGTTGAGTCAGTGCTTTGAATACTTCCAGTGTCGGCGTAACATTTGGCCCCCTCATTTTGGTCCCTGTGCCCAGTACAAAATTGGGAGGCTTAATAATGGCTAAATATTCCTGCCTTGAGCAGGCTTTGTAGAAGGGGAGTTTGTTCACCCTCAAAGGACATCAACTTTGAAACGGAAGAAGACTGCAAACAGAATCACGGCCACCCTGCAAGAGTAAGTGTGGCTTCTCAAGTTTTCACCATCAATCTAATGCTGTTGAGGAATGTGGGCTGCAATCTATGGCTGAATGGCTCTGACAGGAGAAACCTGCATGCAATTTACTAGAGCTGACATAGTAATATGAAACCGGCTGGAAACAACACTCCAATGTGTACATTTACTTACAAATACAGAGCCAGTCTAAGCATCTATCCAGAAAATATATTGATTACGCTGTTAAGCGCTAAGATTTATAGGGCTAATTTGAATGGGTGCTGGGCAATGCTTTATTCTTAGACCAGCCACTAAAAACAATGAGTCAAAGGACAAAAAAAAAAAAAAAAAAGCAGTCGTATGACTTGACATGCTTGTATTGAAGTAAGAAACTCAAATACAGAAACTATTATGGAATTGTTAAGTTGTGTACACTGAAGATTTGTTGTTAGCCTTAGTCTGAGTTACAGAACATCTTACTGCAATAAGAGCTAGTGCATTTTGCGGGAGCAGCAGGGGTCGCGGCATGCCGTTCGTCACTTCCGCTTATGCCACGGCATTTCGGCAGCTCTGCGTCACTTCTGCTTGTGCCGCGGCCTGTCGCTAGCAGCTTTTGTTGAGGCGAAAACCTGCTTCCTCCGCTTCTTAGTTATGCAACAAGGAGGTGGATGATGAGCCTTTCATGCAAATAGAGGCTTGCTTATTGATGCTGCGCCTAATATTTCGGTCCAAACAATATGGCACTTGTATTGGTATCGATTTGAAAAAAACTGGTAACGAACATCTCTAAAATCATTCTCGAAAGAAGAATGCTTCATAAAATGTCATGAGTTGAGTACGTGCCTACAATATACAGAATGGAATTTTTAATGGATTTTTGATTGAATGGACAAATAATTATGTACAGTACACTGAAAATGCCCCTTTTTACAATAGACCGGTCTTACTGAGACTTTACTCACAGAGTTTGCGAGGACGTACTCTTCTTGATATTTAGAAACGGCTTAGGTATTGTATTGCTTATGGCTTTCAAAAAGAGTTTTGGACGATGAGCTTTTGCGAAGTTAAAACGTTTCTGACGTCATTTGACTGCAACTTGATTGCAGCTGTGAACGCCATTTTAAGCAACGACAACCTAATACATCAGCATTTTTTTAGCATAATAAATTATCGACTGAACATAATTTTATGACGTGCTGTGGTGTTGATGTGAGTGTGGAACATATAGTATGATAGCTTGGCGTGAGCAAAACTTGAAAAGAGGACAGCCGGCTGCTATCTGGAGCCAACTTGAACCAAGTGGTTCTTGGAAACTCAAGCAAGATGCTGATTCTTTTTTTTTTCCCCAGAACACTTGTCATTTTGACAAGGGTGTGGGATTCCGCCAGCCAGCCAAGATATATATAAAATAAGAGTACATACTATCTTCAATAGTATAGTACATTCCTTTGTCCACGCTTGCTTTCCCACGAATCTGGTGTCCAGTTTTGCCGCTTAATAGACACCAAGACATGGGGGTGTGTCCATTTTGGCGATGTTCCAAGGATTATTTACAAATCGTTACAAAACAGATTGGTATTATTGGAAATGACTGCCAATTTCATTTTCTTGAGTAAAAATATACAATATGAGCTTGTTAATGAAAAATGGACCATCTGGACGCTATAGATCCTGTGATTTACGAGCCTGTGTTTAGAGCCACGCTCAGACACGGGTCACCACATTTGGAGCCAGGCCCAGGGATGTAGCTTGATGGTGAATGTCTGGCAGCATTGTTTGAACTTATGGGACCTGGACTGGCAGGCTGGGAGCTCCCCTTTTTAGCTCATTCACTGCCATTCACAGCTATAAAAGTCAAAGATTCATTTAACTCGGCTGGCGATGAATGAGTTAATAATACTAGATGAATATTATATGTAATTTGATTACATTTGTTCTTTCAGACAGGTATCATATTGGTAGCTCTCACTTTCAAAAAGGTTGGTGACCCCTGATTTAGAGAAAGCCTACAACAATGTGTTTCAGTACCTTTATGTAGCGCTCATGTGGAACATACTGTAGGATGATGGGTTCCATGGTGAGGACGTTGGCAAACTGCACCTCAGGTATGTAGAGAGCACAAACAACGTGAGCCCAACCTGATGGTGACAACAACACAAGATTTAGATCATAGTCTGTTTATCGAAGAACATCTGCTTTTAAGGTCGCATCTTAATTATAACTGAGCCCCATATTTACCTCCGCTGTCTGTCCTCTTGAGAGCGCCATCTTTGTGGGGGCATAACTCACACCTCTATGGAAACACATCAGAGAACCCGGCTTACTCATTCACTGTGATCTCAGAGTGAAGGGAAACACTTATGTTGTGTGTTGCTAGACTCACCACTCTCGCTGCCCTCTCCTGTGATTCACACTTACGACAAAACCACGGGCCGGTGGGAACTTGGACGATGCCATAGCATGCTGAGGCACATACACAAATTGAAAGTCATTTCAGTAATATTAAAGCAGCTCACAAGAAAAGTAATCTTAAGGTATTCTTAAGGTATACTCCAGGCTGTTAGGATCCTGAACTCTCTCAACCCATCCACCCTCGGCTGCATAATGTCCTGGCCTTTTGGGCCACGTTGGGTGCCTTGCACTACTCCTCCTGTACTTTTGCGCTATATTCTGACTGTCTGCTGTATGCACAATTGCTCCATTTCAACTGTGTTGCTCTTATTTATTTATTTATTATTTATTCATTGCGCTTATTATTCATTGTATGTGCCTTCTTGTTTCTACTTTTTGTATTGTTTATTTGAATGTTTTGTTGTCCGTGGACCTATATAATATATATATATATATATACATATATATATATATATATATATACATATATATATATATATATACATATATATATATATATATATATATATATATATATATATATATATATATATATATATATATATATATACACACACACACACACACATATATATATACATATATACACTATATATATATATATATATATATACATACAGTATATATATAATTCTATAATTATAATATATATATATATATATATAATTATATATAATATATAAATAAATAAATACATAAATAAATAAATAATTAATATATAAATGTAATATGTCTTGTCACCGTGGGATAGTAGGAAACCCAATTTCGATCTCTTTGTGTGTCTTGACGTGAAGAAATTGACAATAAAGCAGACTTTGACTTTATACTAAGCCTTGTGTATGAAATTATGTCCTGTATAAATAAATTTGCCCGGCCTTGACGAGACTGAAAGGTGCAGCGACCATCTGCCTAAACCAGTTAAATAGCAGTTCATTACAAGTGTAAAAACTGGTGTAAAAAATGTTAACATGTATGGATTTCCACAGCATCCTTTCATTTTTTCAGAATTAGGGTCTAAATTAGCTGACTTTGGGCAAAAGCAAGCATAGACTCTGGACCGATTACCATAACGTTGAAGTGTACATGATTGACAAACTTGTGTTTGTTCATTTACATTTTTTCTTCATGCACACAGAAATCTTAACTCTACATCTCAGAACCGTGAGGGACAGAAGCCTATTACCAACCTAGAATTACAATTCTAAATTCACTTTGACTAAGAATAGGTCAAATAAAGTGTTGAAACTGGTTTTCGTAGCACTTTACTACAGCACATCATCTTTACCTCAAGGAAATGTTTCCTTGTCGACCAAAACGTGAAGGCATATGGACACAAGGCTACTGGGGTTTGGCCGACATGTTATTTCATTCTATTGAGTTGAACGTGCACGACAAGACCAGGAGGTTCACGCACGCGCCAGCACACACCCACGGTATGCCATAAGGGGGCCATGCAGGCTCGCTTGTCACCTTGCTTGGCCCTGTATGCTGGTGAGGAGACAACAAATAGCCCCCCCAACACACACACACTTGCACGCACGCACACGTACGCACGTAGGCTCAAGCCAACGACCCGCCCGCCTCCAGCCGCCGGCTCGGACGTCACAGCTGTCCACTACTTCCACGCTAACAACGGCTAACGTTACCTTGATGTACCGCGACGTTGCAGCCGTGTCCATCACAGTAAACGAGTGGATTCTCAGCCCAGCCTCGCTCGTCGGAACACACGCAGCAACCACCAACCATTTCCCGCATGCTGCTCCCATACGAAGAAATGTGTTTCCCCTCCCCTGCAGCGGCGCAGACTTCGCTTTAGGCCCGTCAAGGGGTCGTCCCGCTCTTTAGCACCGCACTGGGCATAGTCGT